>NC_068338.1:30241738-30559985 GCF_014633365.1 Diospyros lotus | reverse complement strand
AGGACAATTGAACTTTGTTATACTCAAGAAATGTGTACACCATTCAACAGATCAAATAAAAGTATATTTGCTAGGTCTAACTGACATAAGAAAATTCAGATTTCACATTTGAGATACATGAGAGCATTTCAATTAGGAGTTTTGAGGGAGCCAACAGTTAGAAAGAGTAGTCATTTGATTCGTTGTAGATTTTAACTGCCAACATTAGAAACATTTAGACACATACAAAATCATTGCAGAGATGCTAAGAAACAGAACAACATATTTAACATCAAACATGAATTTTCTAGTGCACAATCCCAAAAATCAATGTCATTCATTATATCAGTATCATTATGATCCAAAGATGCATCATGTGATTAGACCCAGTGTATGCCATTTCAATACTCATCCTTCTTGTTCTAGGATGGCAGTCATTTGGATAATCTCATCTAAAGAACCACACTTAGATCTACACACCAATTTCGCATACACAGATGAGTTAAGCCAACCAGGCCAACACACGCAAAATAGACATCTCCGAGTTTTTGTGTTCTTCAACCTTTATAATATCCCATACAAAAATTGCACCAGAATGAGCCCAACTTCCAGGCACTAGGAGCCTACAAACTGATAGAGAAAGTGCACCGAGGATGCTTATTTTACTCATACAATGGAAGATTTGCCAACATTAGTCAATCATAAACAACAGGCAAAACCTTATAGCTGACTTTTCATGAATACAAACCATTCATATATTTGGAACTATTTTCAGGTAAAATAAGTCAAAACTTGAACAAAAAAATATATAAAAGTATGACCTTTAGAATCCTTCATTGTAAGTCAAGACTGAGAAAATCATATAAACATACTTTTGTCCAGTGTCCTGCCTGTTACCCACCTGAAGAAATGCCTCGATTCTGTGGTTACTTTGTCCCAACTGAACAAGCCTGTTAGAAATCCGTGTGATGTGTCCAAGGTTTCCCGCTCGAGGAATCTGTTTCCCAGCAACAGGTAAAGTTGGCTGCATAATCAAGATATTCAAAATATCAGCAAGCAGGCAACTTCTTTAGGAATGATCCTAGACACATGATATCAGACAAAGCAATGGAACTTCGAAAATTTCCTGTTCCAAGTCATGTCATAGGAAGATTACAAAACCTAAATGCATTCTTTAGAGTTCTCTCATCTGTCTCAAGTAGGGTTGCAATCGAATTGAGCCGAGCCGAGCTTCACTAAACTCAGGCTCAACTCGCAAGCCAGTTTTTAGGCTCCAGCTTCGCTCGAGCCTTAAAGCTTGAATTGGGTTCAGCTCATCAAAAGGTTAACAAGCTGAGCTCGGGCTCAAGCTCAACACAAGCTTAGGCTCGTCAGAACCTATTATTTTGCTTAAACTTGATTTGCTATTTTGTTTTATTATATATACATATATTATATTATGTTAAATGAATAAATTAATATACATAATAATTTTAAACATATTCAATTTAATTATATTATTATAATAATTTAAAGTTTGATAAATTTATGTTAAATAATATATTTATAAAATTATAAATAAATTTATTAATGTATTTATAAAGGAGCTTGTGCATGAATTATTCGCGAACTTCTAATTAAACATGTTTACAAGTCTCTAATCGAGCCTATTAGTATTCACGACCCTCTAATCTAACATGTTTGCAAGCTTTAACAAGTCAAGTTTTGCTGAATTCAAGCTCGACTCATTTAAAAAATGAGCTACAAAGTTAGGCTCAAATTCATCTTGTTTACCTTAATGAACAAACTAGAATGAGCTTTTGTCGAGCCGAACACTGAGTCACTCACGAACGGCTCGACTCATTTGCAACCTTAGTCTCAAGTTCTTAATTCAAGTCAACAACCATAGTTGTCAAAGGCTCAAGGCACACTGAGGCCCAAGAGTGCTTGGAGCCTAGGCACAAGGTACAAGGCGCAAGTGTGAGCCTTTTGGATGCAAGCTACACATTTAAAAAATCTATATAAAAATACTTATACATCATTATTTTCAATATATGCCTATAAAGAGATAAACACAAACTTATAAAATCATAAATAACAACTTACCAACATTATTTAACTAAATAATGGGGTGTTTCATTGTTTTCTCAAATTTCTTTCAATATTTTCTAGTTATTACTGGTTAGATTTTAACAAGTCCATCAAAAAACAAAAAAAAAAAAAAACAAAAAAATTACATAGAAGCAAAAGGGGGTTTGCTTTGCGCCTTCAGCATGAGGCGCACCTTAGCGCCTAGGCACACGCCTCATAGAATGAGGCACCCTCAATTGAGCCTTGAGCCAGGGCGCGCCTTTGACAACTATGCCAACAACAAAATGAGGATCAAGTCACAAGAACCAGCAATGTACTATGATCATAAGTTGTACATCTGGCAGGAAAATGCAATAAAAAAATATACATTTATCATTAGAAAAATGTTTCTACCTACCTGGTTCTGATCACTAGAAAGAATTGGATGTCTATCAATATGGAGAATTTTTCCAATCAAATTACACTCTTGGAGAACATGATCAACAATTGTATTGTTTTTGCTCTCTAAGCATGAAAGGATAATGCTCTCCACATGATGATGCAATGAGTTATTGAATGGATACCTGCATCAATCAAAATGATACTAATATAAGTAATATGGGGTCTAGCAAAAACCAGGGAAAATAAAATAAAATTTTACTTGAGAAAAGATGTTCACTAACTTAATCAACTTGCTATGATTCATGACAGATAGTGATAACCTACTCAAGGAAAAGATCAATGACCCTCTGAATTGTCCCAGATCTAACCAATTCCTTCTCAGCAACTTCATTGCCAGTTTTCAGTAGCACCGCAATGAACTCCACAATCTAAAGACAAAGCATTGAAAACTTTAGAATAAAATCACAAAGAGTGAAAAGTTATGAAGGAAGTCTGTCAAATGAGCAATCAAAATACAAGTCAGTAGCATATTTCTTCTGCAAAGATCAAAATAATAGATTTTTTTTTTTGGCTGGGGCATAACAATAGAATTTAACACTCCTGATAGACAGTTAAATTTATATTAAATAATTCACATATATTCTCATTTATCATCATCTTTAGTTCCAAATAAAACACCTACAAGCAACAAAAAAGATGCAGCATAAAACTGTCCTTGTTGGATGGAAAACCTAACCTTTAGGCGATGCTTCCCAAGAGGTGGCCTCAGTTCACCATATGTTGTAGGCAAAATCTTCTCATCAGATGAAACATTCAATAGCATCAGCAGATCACCTGCAATTCCAGATGTGAAAAGCAAAAGACTGTTAATTTGTCACAGCATAAGAGTGTGCAACAAGTACAGCTTCAAAAGGCTGAACGTGTATGCTCTCATTAGTACATTTAATTTTTGAAGATAAAAAAATTCTCCAGTGGCTCTCACATGTCTTAACAATTTCAATTGGTCAGCTGGATGTGCAAAGTAGGCATCATCACTAGTAGTTTCAAAGTTGTGTCATGTGAACTAGATGACAGTCTTGCTACCCTATTAAGCTGTCCCCATTGCAACTTCTCAACCTATATGGATTCTATGCTTCTGAAATGATAGAGTAGATAATAAATGATAGAGTAGTTAATAGTATGGTCAAGACTATCGCTAAAAATTCATAGAAAAAGAATGGTAAGCCATACTCATGTTACCCAAAAGGACATATTATAACTTTTCTACATGCAGCAAAAATCAAAACTTAATCCCCTGCATAGAAAATACAATTAATTCGAGTTCACTGTTTACAAAGGGCATGTTCAGTTTAAAAGCGGTGCAAATTCTTTTGGAATAAAAACAGATAACTGGACATCTGTTTGCTCAAAGTCTTGTTTCATCTAATTCTACAAAGTGGCTCAAAGATTTCACAACTTCAGGTATATAGGGTAAAATTAGATCAAAAAATAAAATAAAATAAGCATAGCAGCATGAAATATAGGGGAAGATATATATATTGTGGGGAATGAAAAGCCTCCCGTATTCTAAGAAGTGCAGATTTGGATCAAGACATGGATGTGACACAAAACTGACATGAGACATTGGAATTTTCAGATAAAAAAATAAAGAATATGACATAGCACATTTCACATTCCCATACCAAACATAAGGAAAGAATCATTTTCCATATTCTAAGCATTGAACAGGAAAATAAAACAATAACCTCATGCCCAAGCAACAAAAGGGAAAAAATATCATTTCAAAGAAAAGAGGAGGAAAAAACATTCCCATTTAAGCTGAGTAAAAAGTGTCTCATATGTGAACAAGTTGGAACAAAAATTCAAATTGGGTATTTAAAGTAGGTATAGGGAACTAAGACCAACATATTCAAACTTTATTCCACTTACCAAGCTTAGGCAGCATTGCACCAACAGTCTCAGGATTAACAGGTCTAGATGACTCAAACATGTGTTGACTTCGGATTGGATGCATCATGGGAGGAGGAATTGATCGCTTTGGATCCAACAAAGAAATACACACAGATAAAGAGTGAACAAGACTCGATTTTGAATTTGATTCCTCCAGTACATGACCAAATATCCTAGCTATGAAACTGCCACAAAGAAAAACAACCAAACCAATTAATAGGTCATAACCAATAAATGCAAACAACTGACACAAAACTACACCGAAGGATATAGCAAAGGCCAATGGCAACAAACCTTGGGCTAGAAAGTTTAGCAGAAAGGGCTGAAGCATTACGAGTTATAGCACATAAAGTCTCTGCTGCATTAGCATGAACTTCAGGCGGGTTCTGATGAATATTGAAAGGACTTGAGTGAGTCATTGGAAAATAAATAAAACCAAATTAACTACAAAATAGTGTTCACATCCAGAGAATAAACCAAGCAACTAACTGAACATGAACATCAAGCAAACTAAAAAATGATATTTAAACTACACCTTCTTGTCAAAACATGGCCAAATAAGAAGAACATAATTCCAGATAAGTGCTTATGAGAAATAAAGTAAGTCAACTGAATATGTACAGCAAGTGAACTCAATTTTTTTTACAAATTCAAATGTGGATGTCTCACAGCTCCTACAACATCACGAGATGTGCAGTCTTCTAAAACATAATTGAAAGGAACATTTCTCTGCTTCTCACAAAAGCTCAGGAGATGAAGCAGAGTGAAAGCACCATATATGAATAAAGAGTTCTTCCTTCATAAGGGGGCAGATGGAGAATGAAGAGTATTCAAATTAAAAGAATGTCCTACAAATTCATTATTCTTTAAAAACAATATATTAAAGGACATGAATAACAAAATATTACGACACAAATGACTGATTGTACTGTGAACACGCAAACATATAATGACCATTAGTTGACAGTTGAAGGGCCCATTGGTTAAAGGACCTCTTACAAAAGAACAATGTTATGAAAGAAATTCAGATACATGATTCAACTTTTTACTTACAGATGGACCCAGTTTATCCACAATCATTTCTAGTAAATTGCTATCAGCCAACCAGAGCATTCCATCCACAGAAGTGAGATAGATATGGTCATCAGCACCTACAAGTCGTATCAAAACCTGTGAAAAGAGTTCATCAGTAGATAAACTAAAACTGCAAGCCAAAGTCAACACATAACAAGGTGAGGCAATGAGTACAATTCATAAATTACATGCAATATTATATAAAGAGGGACCAAACTGAAACTTTTAACAGTTTACGGCTAAGTTATTGTTTCTAACCTCCATTATGGATGTGATACCAATTAAATCAACCAATTGCTGGAAAACATCATGATGGGCCTGTATCAAACCAAGAAAGAATTAGAAGATAGAGGTGTGGAAACAAACAATGAAGACAAACTATATCCCCTTTTCATTAAAAAGTTGTTGGCACTATGCAACAGGTAGACCATAGAGACTAGCAATTCATGGACAGAAGCATTGACCTGGAAGGAAAAACAGTAATTCTCTTCCCCTTTTTCCTTTTCTTATTAATTTCCAAACATGCAAACAACCAACCACCTGGGCACCCTAAATCCATCCCCCACTATAGTTCTGAACCTAAAATCTGGTTTTTACATTCATCTGAATAGCAATGACCCAATTCTCGGATTAACCATTTCAAGTTTGTCAAATCTTTGGGTAAAGATGGTACTTCTATATTTGAGCTGCTCTTGGACTCTAATTTTATGATACTTTCAATATTTGATTTCAAGTTTGTTAAACCTTTGGTTTCAAAACATATGGCAGTTGATCCTTGTAGTGCCTTTTAATGATAATGCATTCTGCTTGTCAACGTTATATTTGCAAATACAAACAGATTGGGAACTCCCTACTTCCTTCTGAATAAAGCTTAATGGTTAAAAAATCAAAATCCTACCAAAAGAACCATATAGATGAGGTAAATGTTGACACCCTTTCAGGTAGAACAAATGTGGAAGCCCTCTGATCAGCCTATAAGCATAGTTGACACATGAGAGGTGTTGAACCATCAAACATGGGCCACACGAGAGGTGAGGCATGTTAAAGACACACACACAAACATACAGGGAGGGCGGGAGGGAGGGAGAGAGAGGACCTGCAAAGCCTGGATGGGGGCAAGGCAAACTACAGTCTTCAGGCTAATCCATGAAGATTGCCAGCTTTAAGACAATAGAGGAGGCTTAAGATAGGTAAGGTGAAGAAGAAGATGGCCTGCTCTAGGAAGCTTAACAGCCCAATTATGAAGCAACCTCACTTGGTAGTGGAGGCTGACTATGCAAAGACTGAAGGATTGGGTCTCAACCACACTTAGTACAGAGCCATATTTACATTCATATTACAGAGTTATTAAAATATATCATGCAAGTTTGGTGAGCTACTACTACTGAAACCAAGCATATCTCAAACTCTTCCCTATCCATCAAACCTATGTAGATTCTTTTCCTTTTCCAACCCTGAAGATATTTCATATTTGGTTCACATAACTTCCACCAACCAAAAATCAACTTTACAGAATATCATTCCAGGTTTTCTATAGTTATACTCCACCACTATATAAGAATGGATTGTGGGACAGATTAGTGGGGCCTCAACAAAGTGCCACCCAATGGGTTTGTTGTGGAGAAAGGAAAAAATATTTCTTCACTCGTAAATGGGAGCTGTACATAGCAGGAAAATATAAACAAAGAGGATTCCAATCACATCCCTAACAGATTGTGATCTCCGAAGAATCATCACTCAACTAAAAAGGAAACAAAGAAAATCAAACAACTGTAAATCTCCCTAGCTGTACTCCTAACTGTACATAGCCTAAATAGAGATGATTTGGGATATAAATGCTGAGATATTCGGATATCTACAGTTGTCCATTTGCATAAGAGTTTGGCATGGTCAGTGTTAACCCTACCTAACATTGCAACTGTGTCAATCACTCAAAATCCATGGATCACTAATATAGCATTGTGTCAATCAACTTTTTATTGTCTTAGTAATTAGTAGAGTATAATAGACATTCATAATATCTATTACAGCTTTACCCATATCTGGAATGCAGGTACAAATCCAGAGCCATTCCAGAGAACTTGAATTTTCCAATCATTGATGTTTTAACGTATCCATTCCCTTTCATATCAGTCCATGTCTTTAACATGTATACAACATATATAAATCCTTGGAAGCATTCAATCATACAAGTTTTCTACCAGGGTATTATAGCAGATCTTTTCAGCTTCCATTTTTTATTTTAAGTATTGTATTTTTTATGATTTGTAAGTATTATTTTCATATACTTATAAAAAAGACATCTCAAGTGCACAAGGCTCCATGCTTTGAGACAGCTGGGGGAGGATAATTTTTGTATGCGAAATTACCTTTCCTTTGCAAAGAGGTTCTGTCCACAACTTGAACCCAAGACTTTCCAATCACAAAGAAGCAATCTCATTGTTGACATTCATAGAAATAACAAATACAAAAAATAAACCATCATCTAAGGAGAATGGATGGAATGGAAAAAGTTAGCAACAAAAGAGGCCGGGGAAGAGCAAAGAAGAGAACTAGGGAGGCATAGCATAGATCTAGAATCCATGTAGTCGACATCCCATAGTGGAATTTAGTGGTGATGGAGAAAAAATTTCATCTTGTGTTCAAATCATCATACCTTTATCTATACATTAGTATATGTACTTATGTGTCATGTACGCAAGGGCAATAAGGGTAATACATTGTATATGAGCTGGAAATAGCAGTTACAGCTCCTATTACTTGTACCTAAAGATAGCTTAGGGTGGTTGTACTTGGCGAGCGGTTAGCGCGACATGGAGTGTTGGATCAATATACATACAACTGACCACACCCAAGTTGAGATCATGCAATACAACAATAGAGATCTCTTTTCCCGCCTAACTCTATCTCTCACTCTCTCCTTCTCGATCTTTCCTGCTCTCTGCTCTCTAATATCCCCCCCCCCTCTCCCTCAATTCCCCAATTCCTCTGAATTCTCATAGTCTTGGTGAGAGTTTCCCTTGTCAAATCCCTAGATCTGACATTTTGATATCAGAGCAGCATTCTTGAACAATAATCTCTTTCGAGTTTCCCTCAATGGCCGACGAAACGAGGATGAAGCAGATGGAGTCCCAATTACAATAGATCACAGCGATTGTGGCGAATATGCATATTAGGATGGGTTCGCTGGAGTAATCGGTGGAATCAGTGGTGGAGAAGAGGATTGAAGGTGGCGAGAGGAGAGCCGTGAACAGGGCAACCTACTGCGCGATCAGAATGTGCAATGGAGGGATCAAATGCAGCAATTCATGAAGATGTTCACCAGCCAACACCAAGTAAGGCTCTCTCCTAAATTTCCCCCAAGAGAGAGGTTTGATCAGATCCTTCCCGACTAAGGGATGAACCATCGTCCAGTGGGATCATCAAAGATGGAAGCCGAGCCGAAGATTATAGGTGAAAACACAGGAGATAGGAGGCAAGACCATCAGGCCATTAGAAATCAGGCCAATTTTCTTATACCAAAGATGGAGATACCGTTGTTTGATGGGGAGAACCCGAGATGGTGGGTGAGATGTTGCGAATAGATGTTCTCAATATGTAACATCCCCAATCAGCAGAGGATCATGTTGGGCTTTGCCTACCTCAATGACATGGAAGACACATGGTTCCAAGGATGGATCTAGGGTAAGGAGGGTTGTCAGTGGATGGAATTCGCAGATGAGGGATGTGGTTGAAGAATTCAACAAGCTTAAACAGGAAAGGTCGGTACAATCTTACCAACTTAAGTTCGAGTTGTTACGTTCATTGATATTGATCTATAATCCCCACTTAACAGAGGAATACTTTGTTTTGAGTTTCATGAGCGGCTTAAGTGATGAAGTAAGGCCGACTGTGAAAATGTTACAACCAAGGACTATTATGCAAGTGGCAGAAAGTGCCCGACTACAAGAACTCTAACAATGGAAGCTTTGATGAAGAAGCAAGGAATGCAAATGAAGGGGATGGGTACTAACAAATGGCAAGTGGTAAGAAGAGGGAGCAATAAGGAATCCGAAAATAAGGTGGCCAAGGGTCTAAGGGAATACTAGACTTGCCCGCAGCCAACCCGGTGCAAGCTCAAGGGGGACAACTGCTAGAACAAATGAGGCAGGCAAGGTTGTGCTTCCAGTGTGGAGGCAAATACTCATCAGGACACCAATGTAAGAAACAATTACTTTTATTGGAATGAGAAGAAGATGAAGAAGGGGATGAATCCACAAACCCATTGGGGAGAGAAGGAGAGGACAATGGGGAGATTTCTTTACATGCCCTCAAAGGTCTTGCTGACTACAAGATCATCAAGGTTGAGGGGAAGATACAAGACTGTCAACTAATGGTGCTCACTGATAGTGAGAGTACCCATAGTTTCTTAGATGAAACCACAGCCCAGAAATTGAATTGCAAACTTACAAGCATTGACCCCCTTTCTATGATCATGGCTAATGGAAACAAGGTGTTAAGCCACTCAACTTACACGGGGTTTTGCTGGCGAGGAGTTCGAGGCTGATTTGAGATTGCTGAAATTAGGGGGTTGTGACATTATATTGGGGGTGGATAGGATGAAGGAGGTTAGCCCCATCAGTTTCAACTTTAACAAAATGGAAGTTACCTTTGAGAAGGATGGCAGAAGAAGGACCCTCAGAAACAGCTTGGAAACTAGGGTTTGTAAGATGATTTTAGGAAGAAAATTGCACAAAATGTTTAAGAACTGTTACGACCCTAGGGTTTGGCTAAGGTTTAGGAAGGAATTTGGTAAGAATGCGGGAAAGAAAGAGCAGCAAGGGAAGGAGAGAAAGAACATAATAGAGAGAATTGAAGGAGAAGAGAGCAAAACCGAGGGAGAGTTAGGAGAAAAATTCATTGATCAACATGCCTCCCATCCTCCTACAAGTAACTTTTATAGGCATCAGTTAGTAACTAACTAAAAACATACTCTAGAATAACAGCACTCATGTGCTGCTAACATAATTACAAAAGGTCTCCTAACAACAATTGTAATTCAATTACAGCTTTACCCCTCTAATACCCCTTGGGTTGTGACAATCCCCTCTCCTTGAAAGGTTTCTTGTCCCCAAGCAACTTATTACAATCGAACCATTGTTTCTTCATCCAATGCCCATCTTCACCATTTGCTTTCTTCTGCGTCTTTTCTTGTTCTCATCTCTTATCTTCCTTCTCTTTGGCTTTCCCTTTTCTTTTTCCTCAACAATAACAGTATTATTGTACTATTACTTGCTGCAACACCAAGTCCAACCATCCACCTCTTCCCTATTGCCATTGAAAATGGTTCCAATTAATCTATCATTCATGCAACCATAGCATTTCCAATCACATAAAGGAATTCAAACTTCTCTGCAGGCCAAAATTGGATTTGATGATGCAGCTCTCCAACTGAAATAGGAATAAACAAAACGACGAGAGTCTCATTCCCTTCAACAAAAATTTCTTCCAAGCACAAGCATCGTCTATCAATCTCTGACCAACCTTGAACTATATTCCATTGGACATTCACTTTGATTAAAGCACTGATTCCTCCAACGTTGTTTGATTTTTTAGTCGGCATTACCTAATCCAATGTAGGTAATTCAACAACTACTTCAAGTCCTGGACATTAAGGGACTATGCCTTCACACAAAACAGACTTACAATCTTCAAACTCCGAGGTTGGTGTAGTCATATCCTTTTCCATCTTCACAACCTCTTCTCCTTCCTCATCTTCAATAGAGACTTCCAGGATCTCCCTGTCAACGCTCCCTTCTCTAATATCTCCTGAACCGTCTAACAGTAGCCTCCTTTTCCAACATCTTCTAAACCACATGATTGTTCTCATGTTTAGTCAGCTTCAATTGTAAGTTCTCAGTCTTCTGTTTCTTTCTTTGGGCCAAGTCCTCATTGCATGGTTGTATTTCATCAGTGGCATGGGACTTATCTATAACTCCAGCCCCATCTTCCAATGCTACTTCATCAGCTTCCTGCAAATATAAAATGCGATCCCCACCAATATCCTTGTTCGATCTCTCTTCCTTGCCAGAGTCTTTAGTTACAACTGGCCCATCCAACTCCATGTTTTCCTCATATTCCTGCTCGACACGATTTGCAGCCTTAGAGGCTCTTTCAATCTATTAGCTACTCTCAGTAGATCCGTTAGGCTTGCAACCCATGCTTTCTAAAAATGGCTTCCAATGCGAGTTCCTACAACCTTGCTTTCTCGGCCACATGTTTCACAGTTGCAGGCATCATCATCTTGACCATTGACCTTAGTTCTTCTTTCAAACCACTAATAAAATTGGAAATGAAGCACCGCTTTATTAAGGCAGGTTGCAAAGTCAACATCAAGGACCTTAATTCTTCAAACCGGTCCTAACACTCCATAATTGGTCCAACCTGTTTAAATTTATGAAATTCATCAATAGCATCGGACATTGACTTCTCTCCAGACCGGTCACTTTGATCCTCCCCAAACTTAGTCCAATTAACCTTAATTTCATTCGAAGTATTGACTAGATACCTCCTAGCAAGCTGAATCAGCAATGCATCCATTCGGTCTAGCTTTTGGCCAAGATTATCAAGACTTTCTCTATATTTATTAATTTTCCCTTGCATCATGTGGTTGCCTTCCACCATTTCCTCAAGTTACTTACCTCAAGCAGTTCGTTGTTCCAAGGACAGCCTTCCAAAACTCGATTTAGCAACCTGAGTAAGAGCCGTCGAGATCTACAGAGACCACCTACTGATATTTCAATCCACTCTGTTGCTGCCATGACAATTGGTCATAATCAGAGTCGGAACTCGCCTGGCCTGACTCACCTTCAAAAGTCAAACACAAATTACCAAAGTTCCAATCCAAGGATTAACCTGTAGGCACTGCCTCTTGGATTGGCTGCTCTAGATCTGCTTCGTCTCCAACTTCTTAATCGCCCGAAAATCACACTACTCTCCTTGGAATCGCGCACAAAAGCTACTCCCAAACCTGCTTCCACTTCACCTTCAAAGGATAAGCTATTCTCCTCAGAATTGCGCCAAGAAGCTACTCCCAAACCCGCTTCCACTTCGCCTTCAAAGGATAAGCTATTCTCCTCGGAATTGCGCCAAGAAGCTACTCCCAAACGCGCTTCCACTTCGCCTTCAAAGGATAAGCTATTCTCCTCAGAATCGCGCCAAGAAGCTTGGTCAATGGATTACAGTGACCTACCCTAATTGCCTTCGCCTTAATCAACACCTTTCGTCTCACCCAATCACTGACCTCTGATTGAAATTCCTGAATTCTTGAATCGCTCAAGGCTCTGCTTCAATCATGCCTTCCTTCTCGCCTTGGTCACATGCACGCCTTCCTTCACGCTATCTACTCATGATCAGAATGAATTCAAGATCGCCTGTGGAGATGTTGCCCAATCACCGTCCACTTCAAGCTTGTATCGTTGGAAACTACTGCTTCTTCCCAAACCTATTGCCACAGATTGTCGGAATTACCGCCACTTTCGGAAATGCCTACCGCCTCAATCAGTTCCACTTCCGGCCGCACCTTCCTTCTCGCCTTGGTCACATGTAATGACCTAGATCCAATTGCTTTGGAACAACAGCGGCTTGGGTCAGTGTCACCTTCACACGTCTTCAATTCCAAGCCGAAGTTTGCCTTGCTCGACTTCGCCTTCCAACTCCAAGTTCAATTCTGCCTTGCTCGCTTCGTTACGATCAACCCTTGGTTCCTTCGAAATCAGATCATAAATGTTGGTCAATCTGATCTGTTAAAGCTCCTCGTGCGTCAAAATCAAATTTCGAGATTCAATCCTCCGTCAGAATTTGTTGCATAGAATCGCCTTGGTCAATCGCTACAACTTTTGGATCACAGCCGAGAATCATCGGCTCTAATATCAAATGTTACGACCCTAGGATTTGGCTAAGGTTTAGGAAGGAATTTGGTAAGAATGCGGGAAAGAAAGAGTAACAAGGGAGGAAGGGAGAGAAAGAACAAAACAAAGAGAATTGAGGGAGAAGAGAGGGAAACCGAGAGAGAGGAGAATTGAGAAAGGGAAATGGAATTCAAATTCATTCATCAATATGCCTCTCATCCTCCTATAAGTAACCTTTTATAGGCATTAGCTAGCAACTAACTGAAAACATACTCTAGAATAACAACACCCATGTGCTGCTAACAAAACTACAAAAGGTCTCCTAACAACAATTGTAACTCAATTACAACTTTGCCCCTCTAATACCCCTTGGGTCATGACAATTTAAGAACAAACTGTCACGTAAATCACACCAAAGATCACTAAACTTTAGTATTTTTCATTTTAGTCACTAAACTTTAATTCTTTTCAATGTAATCACAGAAATTTAAAAAATTTTGCAATGTGGTCACATATAAGATTTTCCAACCACTTTATAGCCAGAATGGGTGATGTGGCGCTGATGTGGCAAATAATAAAAATATTGTGTAATAATATTTTAATATAATATTATTATATATTGACACGTGGCACGTTCTAATTGATTGTCATTGCACAATAATTTTTATTATATGTCACATCAGCAGAAAAATCTTATATGTGAGCGCATTGCAAAACTTTTTAAACTTCTGTGATCACATTACAAAGAATTAAATCTTAGTGACTAAAATGAAAAACACACCAAAGTTTAGTGATCTTTGGTGTGATTTACCCACAAACTGTCCCAGGTTGCACAGTTGTTCTCCATTCAAGCGGTGGACTATGGGGGAATCGAACAGGAACAAGAACGTGAACTATGGGTGACAGTGAGCAGCCAGGTGGAGGATCATTGGGAGGTAAATGAACTTGACTCACTTAACATGTTCTTAGTTGTATTAAGGACATATTTGATGAGCCTAATTCCTTACGTGAAATCATTGGGGTCAAGTCTAGTAAGTTCTTCTCTACCAGCCTCATCCAACATACCTATGGAACCGGCAACCGTACTCTCTCTCTCTCTCTCTCTCTCTCTCTCTCTCTCTCTCTCTCTCTCAAGCTTTCCCGCTCTCAACTCTCTAATTCCCCCCCCCCCCAACATTCTCCCTCAATTCCCCAATTCCTTTGAATTCTCATCGTCTTGGTGAGAGTTTCCCTTGTCAGATCCCTAGACCTGACATTGTGTTTCTTAAGTTTGCACCAAAAAGCAGTCACTATATAAGAATATTCTTTTGGGCAAGGACAAAACCATCCTTGCAAATAGGGATCATCTATTACAGAATGTGAAATGAAGTGTAAAGACAGCAAAATGAAGTCTAATTCTCAAAAAACCCAATTGCACTCATTATTAGTGATAGGTGCAAATTTTGATAACTGAAGAAAGGATTCCAAAGTTTTAATGCAAAAGAAGGGATTAAAACTAGGAGAACTTGCACAACATCAAGATAACTTAAAGAACCCACTCACTTGAACATAATTCATAAGTGAAACTGTCCTCCGCAACATAAGGCATATTACAACCTGCAAGGATGTAGCTACTGGCTTTAGCCAACACACAAATGGCAAATATTAACAAAAATAACAATTTTGTTTCTTTTAATAAGTAAAAAATGATGACAAAATATTACAGGTAATGAGTTTATAATTTAACCAAATTATACCTTGCTGAAATATCCAGCCAACAAAGCACTATGTGGCCGGTTTGGATCCAAGAAGGAAAAAAGAAAGTTCATTAGCTGCAATTGAGAAGAAACAATATCAGGATATAGATTAAATAAATCAACTTCAGAAATAATAAAGTGCAGTTCTTCACCATAGTGAAGCACATACCTCTTCTTCCTCAACTAAACTCTTGAGGATAACATCAATTTCACACGTAAATATCTCACATGCAATGAATGGAAACCTAGATAAAAAGAATAAAATCTCATGAGCAATAAAAATATTTTCTTGTTAAAGCACATGATAGAAATAGGAAAGGAATGGCAAAACAACATTACTTGAAGGTTCTTTTGCTATCAGCATCCTCTGGAGGATCCTCAACAATATACCGCAGTAACTGCTCTACTTGGGCCCTATCTCGCAAACTGAGAAAACAATTTTGTTTAGTATCTTGAAGAGTCAACTTTAGCATCACTTAAAGAGTTTTTGTGAAGCAAGCTGCTTAAAATGGACCATAAAAATCTGTGTGATGGACTAAAATGTGTTATTTGTATGATATGCAGAACATAGTCTATGTATTAAATTAATTACAAATTAATGAGACGGCTGTTTAAAGCTTTGCATTCTTGGATAATATCTTCTTCATCCAAAAGCTCTTCCAATGTGAAATTTTCCTTGTCTAACAATGACTCGACCTGCAGTGAAAAGGAATAGTTGATGATTGAGTGACCAGGTAATAGCAAACAAAAAAATTCAAACACCAACTATAAGGATCCAACATCATCCTGGAGTGACTAATCAAACATAACATAATGGGATTAATACATAAACATCTATTCATAAAAAGGGGAATAGGAAGAGAGCAAACTGCCAGAAGTGCCACATACATCTACTTCAAAGCATGTGCACAGGCACTATGGCAAAATTATACATAAAAAAAAATCAAAAAAGTTCTCGGTCGGGCAAGTACTAAGATGCCAATAAGAAAATTAATCAGCAGTCTTCCCAAAAAATATATTTCTGGCAAGATTATAGCAAATATAATGTCATCCACCAAGATAAAAACTTAAAACCAAAAAAATCAAATCAAATAGCAGCAATGGAAAAAATCTTCAAGCTCTGCCAATTTATTGCTCAAGCATAGGGGATATAAGATAACAATAAAACTATGTTTAACTTTGCTGCTTAAACAGGAAGCCTTTTGTGGGTGAGTGCTTTCATTTCACTGGCAAGAGTTGTGCCTAGTTCCTGTCTTCCAAAACTAGGAGTTGATGTGATACCCTTTTTGGTTCACTTCATGATCACTCTACAGATGGGTAGTTTGAGGATAGATGGGTTTGGAAGCCCTCGTCAAATGCAAGATTCTTGGTTAGATCATTCTATGGCACTCTCTATGATCACAGCAAAACCTGAACAACCTGTATTATTTTCCCATTATAAGCAAATTACTGTTGATAATTGATTGGATATGGCATGACTAAGTATGGAATGATGAAAACTAAGCAAAATCAGGTTCGAAAAATGGATAGCCGAATGAAAGCAGACTGTGGGATCAACTAAGCCTAGGTATGACTGAAAGTCGATGCAAGAGTCGACTTTGATATCGTCTTCCAAAAGTAATGAGCTAGAAAGCCCAAGAATCAATGTGAGGGTTGACGTTGAGATCAATTCTTGAAAACAGTCATTGAATAGATCAACTTTTAAGATGAGATCTGACTTTAAGATTAACTATTGAAACCAGTAACTCAAGGAGATTGACTTTAGAATGGTAATTCAACTTTTAGGTAGACTCCTAGAGCTATTTGGCAGACTTTCAAGAACTCTCCTTAAACCAACTTTGAAAGCCCATTTAATGGCCTCTGTGAATTCATTAAGTACAGCATTTTGATATGTTGTTGGCCTTTTTTTATAGGAATGTTGTTGGCCATGCTGTGAAAAGTAAATATTGAAGATTTACACATTTATTTTTGGAGAATTAAATATTGATCTAAATTGAGAGATCTTGAGGATGACTAGGAGATCAGGTGACACTCAATTTAGATCCAAATATGTGGGACTTAGTAAGGCCCTTTGAAAGGGTATTTTAGACTTTTGAGTCATTACACGTATATAGGTGTTCATTTACAGAAAAAAAAAATACATGTATATGCATGGGTAATACCCCCCCCCCCCCCCCCCAACAAAAAAAAACAAAGAGGATGAACAACACAGCAATTTTGAAGAAGTTGGACTTACAGCTGAAGAGAAAAGCTGGGAGGGGGAACAACCAGGAGCAGAATTGTAGGTTATGACAGGGGATGGTGTAGCAACATGAGAGAACACGGGAAAGCATGAAGATATGTATGCGTGTTCATGTGTGTGTGTTTCTGCTAGATAAGTCCTGAAAAAATGAATTAGTGGCTGCAATGCAAGAGTTGTTGACCCTTAGGCCTTAGCTGCAAGATTAGCCTGTAAAAGGCGAGCGCGCACGCTAGAGAGAGAGAGAGAGGGAGAGACTTTTTAGGACTGACAAATGGAAGATACGGCTGCACAAAAGCTGGAAAAATCCCTGAAAAATGAGATCTCCTGCACAAAGCTGAAGGAAGACTTCCATTTGCTAAATGACCAAAGTAGAGTTCATACAGTAAACATAAGTCGAAAAGGAAGGACATATTAGTCCTCAAGCATCACTCCCAGCTAATGCCTATATAAGTCTTGGAGGATTTGGAGAGTAAGGTTCATACCCCTGTTCTTGGATTTGGATGTGCAATTCCGTTGATATATATGAATTCGTTTTCAAACTCGATCAAAAATAAATACATAAATAAATAAATACGTAACTTTAGCCTAATTAAATTACACTAGGTTGTGAAATGGCAATACACTGGGTATTATATTAAAGATCAGCCAAGTGAGTTCTCATTGAACAGCATTACCTAAAAGTCACTCGGAAAAATTAATGACCACTAAGTGAACTCGCATCAAATCACTATAAAATGTAAAAGGCTGAAATCGAAAGAAGATCATGGATAATATTTCCACATGACTTTTTCCACCAAATTGCGAAGAAAAGTAAGACTACAGCTGTCGATGCATCGTTTGGAACTGCAATTAGAGTTATCAAAACCACTAGAACTCAACAACTCAACTCAACTGGATGCATCCACAACAAATACCTAAACAACAGTAGAGAGGAAAAAAAACAAAACAGCAATTGGAATTCCACTATTCCTGGGAAGTGAAAACTGATCGCGTGAATAGAGACGTCACTGTGTCTCCAATCAATTTGACAATTAAGGAAAACCAAAAACATCACGAGCAGCAAAACAACTTACAGGAGACGACGCAGAGAGAACCGGTAATTTCCAAAACATGCTGAACGATATATACGGATATATGCGCGGCAACAAGTACACAGACAGCAAAGAGAGCCGAGGCGAGCTTGATTTTAGATCTGTGAACCCTAAGCTGAGATTGAAGAGAGGCAAAGGAGCGAGCCCGATATTCCGAGGTGCGTTTGAACTTTTTTGGAGGCAAAGAGAAGAAAAACCCTAGTTCTTGGAGCGGGTGAAGATCGAAAGCATGTCGAGCCGTAAAGATCGAGAGACAGAGGGGGAGGGAAGAGTACTTTCCTAAAATCGCAGCTGGAAAACGAGGCCTATGCTGATGATGGAAAGGCCAGGGCAAAAAGTACCGAGCGAGCACCGCAATTCACAAACCTAAAGGATGTGCTACGTTTTGTACGTCTGCCCCATTGTGTATGTGCATCATGTTCGTCGAATGATAATGATGATCGTGATTATGACCATACTTACCAGCCTAATTAAGACTTGTCAAATGACCCGAGTCTAATTGAGACCAACGGGGCTAGATTCATTAATATGATAAATAATATATATATTATAAACGAAAGCAATGTATAAATAACTTTTGATATAAAATTAAAAGAATAAATTATTTTTCATTAACACAATGTATATAGTAAACAGGTGACCCCTTACTTGTTTTACATCTTTAATTTAAAGGTGATCTTTTTATAATTAATTTTAAGATATTTTCTCAACAAATATGCTGTGGAACTGCAATTTTCAGGAATCCTAGCATTTTGTATGTTGGAATTCGTGAAAATAAAAATAAATATATTCATATTTTAATTATTTATTATCGTTGACTCTTAAAATATAAGAGTAAATTTAAAGATAAATGTAAATTTAACTTATATCTTGAAATAAGTTCGTTAGGATAATAATTGTATTTAATTTTGTTATAAATCCAACATTAAATAGTTGAAAATAACAATTTTCATCTACAGTGTCATTTTACGTATCAAATTATTTTTAAAAAATATTAATATTTTTTTATAAATCTTCTATATTTTTTAAAATATGAGTATTTTGTGATAAATCTTCTATATTTTTAAAATTAACCATAACACCTTTTGAATAAACTGTAATACTCTTCAATTTTGGTCATATGGGAGAATGTTATGATTAATTTTAAAAAATTATAAATTAATTAAATATATTTTAAATTTTAAAAACTGTTTTAACTAACAAATTAAATTCAAATGGGCCCCAAGCATTTTACCCATTTATCTTTTATAAAAAATCATTTCACCATGTGGATGATGGGTATGTGTGTCATATGCCACATGCATAGCTTGGGGAGTCACGTGATCACATGCATGCATGAGTCTCGCTTGACGTGACATGACCATTGAACTACCTGCCATTAAAACTTAAAACGAGAGGCATTGAAAATTATGCCCTTCGATTAATGCTATTTGATAGTTATTTATGGTTTAGAATCCTACATCCATCCATGGTCCATGACATTCATAGCTGAAAGACACATCAAGCAGGATATCCACAAGAGTCAAGCTTTGCCTGAAATGGCCGGCGACTTTGGTGTTATCTTAATACATTTTTTAAGAATATGATATTATATTTTATTGTTACTGACTTATTATCACTTTCATTGATGTTTTTTTTATATATAACTTGAATGAATCATCTTATCAACTTATTGTGTCAAAAATTAGTTTTCATCTGTATATATTTGTATTTTAAATCATGCGAGTCAAGTATTTTTTAAAATATTTAAGTCTCGTTTTATTTAAATTATTGTCTAGAACACTTAAAAGTAAATTGTTACTGAATGAATTAATGTATGGTAGTATGGATAAAATTAAAATTTTTATGTGCATCTGACATATATAGCGAAAATAATAAATACACACTTCACACATAATTTGGTTATTTAAACTATACATTATTTCATCATATAAAATACAATAAATGATTACTTAAAGTTCGATGTTAGGTTGGATATAGGAACTGTTTTTGTGTCAAAATTGAATCGACCTCAAGTTGTGATGGTTATAATATGTCCACGCCTATCGTGTTGTTGGGTATCACTATGTGCACTTCTTCTCGTGCTAACCTAAGGATTTCATACCACCAGCACACATGTGTCTTTCACACGTGACAATTATATACCTATAATTTGAACGAAAATATAGTAGAATAAGGCGAGAATAACAAAGGTTAAGCAACAATCCAAGATCCTTTTCTCCTTCACATCAAAGTCCTTGCCCAGCTACCTCATTCGCACCCTCCCAATTGGCTGCTACGTGATTGTTAGGAGGCTGAAATAGCACCAATAGTTGACTCATATCCACTAGTAGTCGATTACCAAGACATAAGGCAATTGGCTCTCAATGCTCCACCAAGTCAATATTTGACCTACTATTATCATTAACATTCATGAGACACATTGGGCGCATAGTGTTAACACCAAACGCAACACTATATGGTGTATGATTTTATAGTTTCACTGTCCGTTATTAAGTAGATAGCACCAAAACCTATTTGGCACTGATCAACACCTTGACCCATCGCACGAATTTCTCAATATCCCTGTGATGATTTGAGAGGTCATGAGAAGCACCTGGTAGCGATTCAGGACAACATAGAATACAGTGAAGTCACTTAAAGTTAACTTATTACAATTGACAATTATCATGTGTTATAATCATTTCATCACTTAACATCCTAATCGAGTGATAGTTGTTTAATGATAAACTCACAAACTCAGTAATCATATATCATATTTTATCAGTATGACTAGATGACACGTCGAGAAACACTTTTCCTGATAATCAATATGTCATGGCCTATGAATTGTTATGTTATACTAACAATGGACCGCATAGAATGCTCACCTTATTAACAACAATGACGTGAATGGATCTTATTCTTGGACACCTACATCCATATACTAATAATATGAAATCACACAAATGAATCTCTCCACCTTGCAATTTGATAGTTCGATCCATTAACAAATCATACACACCAATATACAAAACAACTATATCAGTTCCAGTATAATGATCAGTTACACTATCGCAACTAGACAATATGACCATTATCCCAATGTCACATGGTCAGTCATCAATGTCATATTCTATGCATTGTACTCTAACAACCATCCACGAGTTTACTATAAATATCCTCATATCATATGGTATATGGCTCACCGCCTTTTACTATTAGTAACCCATACAAATCATAGTAGTAAACTTTGTGTCAATACATACTAAACTAATTAGAGTCACCATTTGATTAATTTAAGGATCATGAATCATTTAAAAAGTCATGTCATCATACAATTTCATCATGTATTCTTAACACCTTAAGAATAATAATCTAAAATATAAAATCTAATAAATTATTCATATAGCAAACTAGAGAGTTTATAAACAAATATAAACTTACATTTTATTAATGTATATACAAAAACTATGTTGCACAAAAATGGAAACGGGAGACGCAGAAATGCGGAAACGGTATTTTTCAAAAAAGTTAGGAAAAGTAAACGTGGGGTAAACTATAATTTTAAAAAATATAGAGGTGTATGTGAAATTAATATATAATTTATATACTATAAATAGATTTGCAAACCCTGGATCTGCTTTTCTCTTAGACCCACACCGCTTGCTGTTAATGGCTGACTGCCGTCGTTTCCTCCGTTTGCCACTGTCGCCGACTCGCCGCCTCTCTTGCCGTCGACGCGTTTGTTGCCCTCACCCTCACTGTCGATCTCACATCTCTCACAGTCGATATCTACCATCGTTGTTGCCTCTCTTGCCATCGACAAGTCTCTTGCCCTCACCCTCGCCTTCATCTCGCATCTCTCACAGTCGACACGTCTCTGCCACCGTCGTTCGCCTCTCTCGCCATCGACGAGTCTCTTGCCCTCATCATCGCATTCGATCTCGCCTCTTTCACAGTCGAAGCGTTTCTGCTACCGTCGCTTGCCTCTCACCCTCGTCGCCGCCCACCACCGTACACCATATCTCGCATCGACTGTCACTGTACACTCCATATCTCGTCTCCCCACCGACTACTGCTGCCTCACATCTCAGTGACCATTGTCTTCCTCGCTGCAGGTGATCGACCGTGGTCGCTGGAAACGCGTTTCAAGTGTGAAACGTGTTTCCCATATTTTCTGTAAATTGTGAAATGTCCCCCATAACGTTTCGCAATTTTCAGAAACGGCCCGAAGACCGTTTCGGGCCGTCTTCGTGTTTCCAAAACAGGAAACGGTTCGAAAACGCCAAAACGACAGCTCTGAGCCATTTTCACGCTTCATAGTACAAAAATACAATAAATATATTTATTACAGTGGATGTTATTCAAATCTATCATTATGGCATATTGCACTAAAGTTACTACCAATCAAACATCATGAAATTAACTTTTATTTGTTTTTTCATTTTACATATATTTGATTGTTATTTATTTAAAAAATAAAGTATATATTTTAAATGGATAATTGCTAGTCAATTTTATTTTTCATGACTATTTCTACTGATTTGCCACAACGTTTCATAGGCTGATAAGCAGATGAGTTAAGTAATAAGCAATGCCCACCATGCTATTTACTCCACTTGATTACGAAAAATAAATTGTATCTGAAACCATGATATAAATGAAAATAAACAAATAGTCTATCCATATTATCTCAGTACCTAAATTAGATTAAAAGGTTAATATACATCATTAAGTTTTTTAATTTCAAATATTAAATATACTGAATAAAAATGATGAATTACACTTAATGGCACTAAGAGTTGTTGGAGAGATTTTGAAAAATAATTTGTTATAACATAGTTGACATGTTTGAAAAGAGATCAAAGTGGATATAATCTTTCATTCGTTTTGAATTATATTTATACACATGAATGGTTATAACATTTCATTTGTTTTTAATCTTATTTACACAGATAAGTGATTATAACATTTGATGAAGGGGTGTACATTTGGTGAAGGATTGTAATATTATCTACAAATAAATTGATGTATTATTGGATCAAAATATTTGAGAATTTATATTATTTGTTTATCTCTCATTATTCTCCTCCTATCTTATTACATAAAACTTCATAATTTTCGAACATTTAAAGATAAATTATTTGTATTATTTTACTACTGAATTATAATATAATTTTTTTTGTATTTATTATTAATTTTGTGTGTTCGAGTTTATTGTCAAGAATTGCACATTCGCCAACAAACATTACTTTTGATTCAATTATATCTTTGAGACTTGTTTGGATCTATTGTGTATTGTATTTTGAAAAAAACAAAATCTTAAAAAATTTGAATTTTCATTCTTTAAAATTTGTGATTACTACAACATATTTATTATTACAACACCACAATTTTTTAACAAGAGTTTACTAAACTACAGTGACTACCCTCCTAACCACAATTCATATTAACCTGTCCTGTAGTATAGGGTTTGCATAGTTTGATTTGTAAAATTATAGATCAAATCATAATTACGTCTGTAACATACTTCAAATTAAAACAAATATTTTTTAATGGTGAAATCAATTTAAATCATAAAATTATGGTTGGGTTTAGTTTAAATCACCAATTAAACATTATAATCAATAAAAATTAAATAGTAATTAAATATTTGTTATTATATGTTCAAATAAAAATATTTGTAGTAAATCTTTATATACAATTTTAAACAACAATTTTCATGTAAAATGAATCATTAAAATATTTGTTGCTCAATATTTATTTTTTGGGTAAATATCACATACAATATAATATATAAGATGGCTTTTAATTTGATTTTAATTTTTCATGACACAAACTAAAATAACCAAATCGTAAGGTCTTTTTTATAAAAAAAATAAATTTAACCAACAAGGAATGTGTAAAATTCTGGTTTAATTGAAATAATCAAATCAAATAGATCGAAATTGTTGGTTTGGTTTGGTTTTTGATAAAGTTCGATTTGGTTCGCTCTTAATTTTTTATAATTTCAATTATTTTGATTCAGTTTAGTTTTTATGTTGAAAATAATTAAAATAATTAAATTAATTGAAATTTCAAAACTACGTGTTTTTTACCTACACAATCGCACTTAAAAATAATTTAAAAAAAAGAAAAACATAAGAATAATCGATCGAACCAATCATTCATAATGACTTTTTCATTACCTTCGGTCGTCATCTTTGCTCCCATTAACTCGGATGGAATAACCAAGTCTCCCATTGATCGTCGCCATCTTAACTGATCTCGACATTTTCTCTTTGCTTTGACCAATATCTTGTAAGTTGCAACCAACCTACCTTTCACTCTCCTATTTGCTCTGATTGACAACTTGCGATCGACCCATATTTATCTGTCATCTCTGCTTCGAACAATAACCCACAGAGATGAGTTTTAGAGTTTGTAATTCTCGTAGGCTCATTTTGTTAGTTTATTCGGGTTTTTTTATTTGTTTATTTTTTTTTTAACATTTGTTTGGTTTTTTCGATTTTCATTTTGTTCGGTTTTTGTTTTGTTTAATTACTTCAATTTGATTTTTTGTAAAACTTCGATCTATTAGATTTTAATATTTTGGTCAACTTAATAATCGAATCAATTGAATGTTCACTCCTTAATCCAACTAGATCGAACCAAATGAGCTATAGAGGAGATTAAAAATATCATATTTTTTTATACAGTCAGGCAAACATAAGGGCTTGTTTGATTGGAAAATAAAATATTTTTAAACTTTTCTAGATAATCAAAATCAGCCATTCCTAATAATTGATTTTTCTTTTTTTGTGTGGAAAATATTACACTTTTATACTTAGGTGGAAAACAAAATTAATGGAAAAATTTGTTAATCAAAATACTCAAAATTGAAATTTGAGAGTAAAATATTTGTTTTTCTATATCTTTCATGTCAATCAAATGCACCAAAATTATAGTACAATATGCATTATTATGGAATAATATGAGTGTCAATTAATTACTCATAATTCTCACACATCGCCATCAACAAGACTATTAGTGGATTTGTTAATTGAAATTTTCTATTTTGTTACTTAAACAATGTTTCTCGCCCTTGAAATGTGAGGGTTTAGAATGTGGCCACCAAAGCAAGTTTTGGCTGCAAAAGAAGTCAATTAACTTATAAAGAGGAAAATGACAACAGCCATGTTATCAATATTATTAATTGTAATGTTGAGTATTAAGGAGAATGACATTACGTATCATATTTAGAACATGATAAAGACATCAAACCAAATTTTGAAAAATGTTCCACGACATAAATTCTGCTAACCAAACACAAAGTATTTAAGGAATAGAGGAAAAATACTATAAATTACTTCTCCCAAACATAAAATATTTAGGTCTTCATGTAATATCCCTTTGTATATAAATAAAATCAAAATATATCTTAACACTGTCATAAAAAGTCTATCAAATTATATTTGAGTAATGCTATGGGTACGCCGTGGGCTACGCCCTCGGCTACCGAAATAATTTAAAAATAATTTTTACTTTATTTTTTAGATTTTGCAAGGCCCAAGAAATGTACCCTTCTGCCCGCCCATTCAAAACTGTCTTCTTCATCATCTTCTCTTTCCCTGCTACCCGCCCAAACCCAAAACCCAAAGTCATATTCTTCCTCATTCATTTATTCACTCTCTCTCTCACGCCCATTTCACTCTCTCTCCGACACTTTCTTTCTCTCAAACCCACCACTCTCTCTCTCAAATCGTCGCCCTTCCTCGCCCCACGACAACTGCGAGCATCATCGTCGCCCCCTTTGGTCGCGAGCTGCACTTGCTGTCTGTTGCCCCCCCTGCCGCAAGCATCGCCTCGCCCAGTCGCCCTCACCACCGGCCACAGACAGCCGTCGTCACACCTCCCTCCCCACCAGCTCTCAGACCGCCATCGCCCCCTTTGCCAGCCGGTCGCAGTGCCTCGTCCCCACCCGTCCTCGTCCCTCCCTCCGCCACGAGCAACCGTGCGCACCCACCACACGGCCGCTTGGACGGCCACCCATCTCAAAATTTTGCTTCTGTTGTTTTTTTAGTTGATTGTGAAAATGAAAAATAAAGAATATGATTTATTTTGAGTTATAGAAAAATATATTTTATTTTTTTATTTAATTGTGAGAGGAGTTTGGAGTTTAAATTTATAGAATATCAAATTTATATGATGTGGTTAGGGAATGAAATTTATCAGTTAGCGAATATAGTTAGAAAAAAATTGAGAATGATGTTAAAGAAAAATAAAATGTCTAAATATTATTTTTGTGCTAGAAGATTGGAATTTAGACTTTGTTTGTAAAATATATATATATATTATAAATTAGTTAAAATTATTCAAGGAATAATATCTGATCATACATACATAATTTTAGTCATTTATCAATTTTACAATTACGTCTCTATAATTCTTTTATCAGTTTTACAGTTACGTATCTGTAAAGATGTAAAATTTTGAGATTTAAATACTTCATTAATCATTTAATTTTAAATTTAATAATTAATTTGATTGTTTGAAAATCGACTAGGAGATCGAGTTCTGCCTTCTTTTTTATAAGTAGAGAAATTCCAAAACAATATTCTACATTGAGGACTTAGCATTGAAACTGAGAGAAGCCAATCAAAGGCCAGGCATGACCATTGGACAAATTGAACAGTGATCAACAAGAAAATTATAACCATAAATTAAATTATTTTATTATGAAATTAAACTGAAGCTACATAATCAAAATTTAAAAAAATCAATGTCGTATATTTACTTCATAGCTTGTTAGGGTAAAAATCTAATTTATAAAATAATTATATATTTCTGTCAAATTGGTTTATTCAATTTAAAACAAAAAATACAAATAACTAAAAAATCAAAACTTAATTTGAAAAACAACTGAATAATTAATAAATTATTTTTCTTCTCTTAATCTAATTCAAATCCAACTTCTGCAGCCACGTACCTATTCATTTGTCACTAATTAGCATTGTTTTGATTCTAATTAGCATCTCTTTGATTCATTGTCAATAACTTGAAAAAATAAATTTGCTTAACTTTTTTTGAAATGTAAAATCGTTGAGCAAGCACCAATTCATCTATATACAGGCAACCAAATGCTAGATTGAGATTATACCACCAGCCAATCCCTAATATCAGCATAATATTTGCATTTCCAAGTTCCATCTCTGGCATAAGCTAAGGAAAGAAAAAATAACTTATTGAAACAGCTGAATAATTTATTAATTTAAAAGCTAAATATTACAGGGGGCGATGGCGGTCCCAGAGGTGGTTGGGGGGGACGGCCGTCTGTGGCAGGTGGTGGGGGTGACCGTGCGAGGCTGTGCTCGCAGCAGGGGGGCGATGGACAGGACAGCAAGCGCTGCTCACGACCGGGATGGAGGGACGACGACGGTGCTCGCAGCGATCGTGGGGTGATGGTTTGAGAGAGAGAGTGTGTGAAATGAACATGTGAGAGAGAGAGAGAGAGAGAGAGAGAGAGAGAGAGAGAGAGAGAGAGAGAGAGAGAGAGAGAGAGAGAGAGACTGAATAAATGAGTAAGAAGATGGCTTTGGGTTTTGGATTTAGGCAGGTAACAAGAGATAGAGGATGGAGAAGATGACTTTGGATGGGTGGGCAAAATGATTCATTTTTTGGGCTTGCAAAATTCAAAAAATAAAGTAAAAATTATTTTTAAATTGTTTCGGTAGTCGTGGGCGTAGTCTACGGCGTACCCATAGCATTACTTATTATATTTTGGGCTATTCTAATCCGAACTAATCATTTATTTAAAAAATAAATAAAATAAGGTGAGAAATGAGAATAAAAGGGGGGTGTCCGTATCGCCGCTTTATATCTCTTATTTTCGACTTTTATCTCATTAAAACAATAAAAATGGTCATTACTGTGATTTATCCAAGAAAAAAAAAATTCACATCCTCCCTGGAGCAAAACAAACACAGCCCAAATCCAATATTCTGCATTCGTTCTTTCTCTGCACGCAGCCGAAGTCCCAAAGTACTGATTCTTCTGCAACGCGCCGTAGATCGGAGCCGCCTGCGAAGTTAGGGTTCCGTCTCACACGTGACTTGATCATCAATTGTCGAATTCTATAGCACGGATCATCGGGACAAACGTATAGATCAGTGAAACCACGCAAACGTACTTTTGCGATGAGGTTGAGATAGAGACAAAGATTGCTGGGATAACGCGGTGGTGGAAAAATGAGCTTGAGCCGGCCATCGGTGCATCCAGTGGAAGAGGCGCCGCCTCCACCTCCGACGGAGGGCGACAATCCGGGGAGACTAAGGATGAAAGACCTCCAGGGTATGCCGGGCACGATCGGCGGTCTTGTCCTGCGTTCCTTCCAGTTCGTGTTTGCCGTTGTGGCCCTATGCGTCATGGCCACCACCAGCGACTTTCCCTCCGTCACTGCCTTCTGGTACTCACTTTATTAAGCTCTCGGGTGTCAAATTGTTTTTACAATTATGAGCCCATTTATATGATTGGGTTTGCTAGGCCTGGTTTTGTGACTTTGTGGCGTTCGGACTTGTTTTTTTTTTGGTTGACTATCATTTGGCCAGACTCTAGTTTTCTATTAATTGATGCAAGAAGCTGTTTGATGCTGCTCTATGGAGGATGTATATATATATATTGTTTCAAAATCCAGGCGCTGCCACCAAATATGACGCAGCGTAGCAGTGTGTGAAAAAAAACACAGCAAAATAAACTCTTGAAAAAACAAACGAAGTTTAGTTTTTAAGAAAATACAAAAACAAGATTGTTTTTCTAAGAAAATCCAAATTGTTTGTCGAAATTTGTATTGAAAAAAACTGATTACAAACTCTAGGTTCTAGGCATATTTATAATGTTTGGCTAATCCAAATTTGTCTAATATTTATAAACAAAATTTAATTAGAATCCTAATAAAAATAAAACCCTAATCAAATACGAAATAGAATTAAAATCCTAAAACATATGAAGTAGAATAGAAGTAAAAATCGTAAAAATATCTAAAATCCTAAAAACTTATGGAGTTCTACTGTAGCGCTACTGTTCCGGCTGGTTACTATTCCGGTTTGGGCCGGGTCTTGAATATTAATGATCGCATAATTCACTTCCACTTGAGAAAAAATTTGACCTCAAATTTTGATCCGGGTATGGCAACTTAACATTCGACAAATACAAAGAAAGATCAACAATATTAAAGGTTTTGAAAATACCCATATGATTAAACAAATCCACAACATAAGTATTATTATTGATCTTCTTTGTAATCTTGCAATGATTATATTTCTTTGACTTGAACTTGTTTTATTTTTCTATTGGAATTTATTCATTCTTCAAAAATATCATGATTTCATCTCCAACCTCAAATACCTTGTGCTTCCTATGCTTGTCAGCTGCTGCCTTATACCTCTTATTCACCTTGTGCAACTTTTGCTTGACATGTTCTTGAACCGCTTGAATTTGCTCGGCTAAGTCACTAGTTGCAACACTGAAACTTGGTACCTTTGGCAACTTTACCAAATTCAATGCATGATTAGGAGCTTTCATGTATACGATAGAAAATGGTGATATTCTTGTTGAGCTATGCACGACGTTGTTGTAGGCAAATTCCGTTTGAGCTATGACTAGGTCCCATTGTCTTGGCTTCTCTTTGCAAACACTGCGAATTAGATTTCCCAAGGTACGATTCATCACCTTTGTTTGTCCATCAGCCTGGGGATGCGCGGTGCTGCTGAAATTCAAAGATGAATCGAACATTCTTCACAAGGTAATCCATAAATGACTCAAGAACTTTGTATCACGATCTGAAGTAATAGTTTTAGGGACTCCATGTAGTCTTAACAACTTCCCTGAAAAATAGTTTGGTTGTAGCTACTGCATTTCCTGCCTTCTTGCATGGAAGAAAGTGTGCCATCTTGGAAAACCTGTCAACCACTACAAAAATAGAATCCATTCCTCGTTGGGTTCGCGGTAGACCCAACACGAAGTCCATAGACAAATTTTCCCAAATAGCATTGGAAACAGGCAATGGCATATAGAGACTGGCGTTAGAAGATTGCCCCTTAACTGTTTGACATACATAATACCTGACCACAATAATAGAAACATCTCTCCTTGCTCTTGGCCAATAATACCTTCTCATAACAGCTTCAATAGTCTTGTCTTTGCCAAGATGCCCTGCTAAGCCACCACCATGCAAATCCCAAACAATTTTCTCACGAAGGGATGTGCAAGGGATGCACAACTAATTTCCCTTCATGAGAAACCCATCATGCACATAGAATTCTTTTAATAGTTGTTAAGACATGCATTGTTCTCACACGTGTTTGAAATCATCGTCTGTCGCATATAATTCTTTCAAGCACTCAAATCGAACAATCTCAATACTAAGGGTTTTGATCAAATCCACACGTCTACTCAAAGTGTCCGCCACTCGATTATGCTGTCCCGACTTATGCACAATTTTATATGAAAATTTATCAACAAAAGCAGACCATCTAGCATGCATATCACTTCTTAGTTGCCTTTGGCTACTCAAGTACTTAAGAGCTTGGTAATTTGCATAAAGAACAAACTCTTTGGCAATTAAGTAATGTTTCCATGTTTTAAGAGCCCTTACTACTGCATAAAACTCCTTATCATAAGTAGACCACTTTCTTCTAGCTTCACACAACTTCTCATTGAAAAATGCAATTGGTCTCTTCTCTTGGGATAACACAACACCTATTCCCACTCTACTCGTATCACACTCAACCTCAAACAATTTGTCAAAGCTTGGTAAGGCTAAGACAAGAGCGATGCATAACTTCTCTTTTATCAAGGCAAAACTCTGCTCTTGTTCTTCACCCCCATGGAACTCCCCTTTCTTTAAACACTTAGTCATTGGTGCCACAATACTACTAAAGTGTTTGATAAAACGCCTATAGAAAGTTGTTAATCTATGGAAACTCCTCTCATCACTGACATTTTTAGGGGTTGGCCATTCTCTAATAGCTCGCACTTTTTCCTCATCTACCTTCATGCCCTCTTTGCTTACAACAAAGCCCAAGAACAACAAGCTCTTGCTTATAAAAGTACACTTCTTCAAATTTGCATAAAGTTTGTTTTCTCTCAACACACTCAACACCTCCCAAATATGCCCCACATGCTCATTAGACTTACTATATGTCAAAATATCATCAAAATACACCACAACGAATTTACCAATGAAAGGAGGTAGTACCTGATTCATTAGTCTCATGAAAGTGTTCAATGCATTGATTAGTCCAAAGGGCATGACTAACCACTCAAACAACCCATCTCTCGTCTTGAAAGCTGTCTTCCACTCATCTCCAGGTCGAATTTTGATTTGATGATAACCACTTTTGAGATCAATTTTGGTAAAAACCACAACCCTATCAAGTTGATCAAGCATGTCGTCGACCCTAGGAATTGGAAACTTGTACCCAATAATAATCTTGTTGATGACTCTGCTGTCAACACACATCCTCCAACTCCCATCTTTCTTTGGTGTCAATAATGCTGGCACTACACATGGACTCATGCTAGTCTGAATGTGCTCTTTTCTCAACAATTTCTCTACATGCTCACGCAAAATCTGATTCTCCCTAGAACTCATCCTGTAGTGTAGTAGGTTAGGCAAGCTAGCACCAGGAATGAAGTCATTGTGGTGTTGAATATCCCTTATAGGAGGTAGCTCATTAGGCAACTCCTCAGGAACCACATCGTGAAATTCCTCCAACAATCCTTGCACCTCCTCTGGAATTTGATTCACCTTTAGTGGCTCCCTCACGCTTGTCACGACCGTAGGAACCCCAATGATATATTTGTAATACATGTCATGTGTTTTCCTTATTAGTTGCATTTTCTGTTGTTGTTGTTAGCATCTTCAATTGTAAGCCTATAAATAGGCTTGAGTAGTTAGAGGAAGTTAGCTTAATGAATGATTTGAATTCTCTCATTTTCCCTCTCCTAATTCCCCTAGTCCTCTTTCTCGTCTTTCTTTCTTCTTTCTCAATTTTGTCCATTATGTTCTTTCCCTCCCTTTATGCACTATCTTTCCTTTAATTCTGATCAAATTCCTTCCTAAACCCTAGGCAAATCCTAGGGTTGTAACTCCCCCCTAACAACTAACAAGTAAACCTCTCGGATATCCCTACACTCCCTCACAAACTCAGTGTGCTTATGCATAATGGTAAGAAAATTACGCCCCTCCACTTTAGAAGCTTTGGTTTGGTTCTTTTCCACTATGGATAACAAAGTATAACGCACACTCTTTTTTTCAAGCTGATATATGTTCTTCCTACCCGAGTGCTTAGCATCCACATCAAATTGCCAAGGCCTCCCAAATAAAATATGGCAAGCATCCATATCGACAACATCACAATAGACTTCGTTAGAGTACTTACCAATAGAGAAAGGCACTCTGCAACGTTCATCCACATGTATGCCACCGACTTCTTTAATCCATTCAATCATGTAAGGGCTTGGATGTTTTTCAGGAGTTAACTACATCTTCGCCACCACTTCTCTTCCTATGATATTTTCTTGACTTCCACTATAAATAATCAACTCAAAGATTTTTCCTTTCACCGTGCATCTCATGTGAAAAAGCTTATGCCATTGAGTAGTATCTTCATTCTTTTGAGATAGCATTAACTTCTTCACTACACAGGTATACTCTCCATGTCCATAATCTTCTTCGTCATCCTCCCCATCAGGCCCGCAATATACTTCTTCTTCATCAACATCTTCCTCATCCCTTTCTACATTGTTAACCGTTTTCCTCCTTGGGCAATCATTAGATCGATGCCCAACCTCATTGCACTTGAAACACTTTAAAGGAATAGGCTTTGCATAAGGATTAGGGGATTTTGGAAGATTAGAAGTAGTACCTCAAATGTTTCCCCCCGTTGTAGCCTTATTAGGGTTGACTGTATGAGGTGGATTGGAGAGTTGCGCTCCCTGAACCGACTTGCTTTTATCAAAAGCTGCTTGTTTATTTTCATTCCCACTATATCGACGATAGTTGTCATTACAGGCTCTCTCACTCAACATTAACTCAGTCTTTAAAGCTAAGTTCATTGCTTCTTGCACACTGAGAACCATCTGAACCCCAATTTTATCACGAATAGCAGGCTTCAATCCATTCAAGTAACGAGCTGCTTGTTGATTGTCACTTTCTAACAATTGGTTTCTCTCCACCAATCGCAGAAACTTAAAGGTATATTCATTCATACTCTTCATTCCCTGTGCACATCTTTGATAAGTTTCAAACATGTATTGTTTATAGTCAGGGGGTAAAAACCTACCTCTTAACAACTGTTTCATTCGTTTTCATGTTTGAATTGGCTGTCGGCCTTCCCTCAATCTCGTCTCTCTCAATCGCTCCCACCAAACAGATGCACTACCTTTCAATCTGTAAGCCACTGACTTTACTTGTCGCTCATTTGGGATCTCCATGTATTCGAAAAATTGGTCAACCTCAGTGATTTAATCTAGAAATTCCTCAACATCAAGATCTTCACTAAAGGTAGGAATATCAACCTCTAGTTTATACTCATCATTACTCCAATGGTTGTGCTGATGCGCATTTCTCCTAACCCCTCTACTACTAGGATTAACTATTGTTCAACCAAGATCATCTTCTTCATTGCTATCTTCAATCATTGGTCTTCTAAGATTAACAAGGACATGATTAATGGGTGGTCTTCCCGCTCCGGCTTGATTCACGTAGTAAGGCGCCCAATTGGTTGCTGATTTGCTCCAATTGCTACTGGATGGTACGAGTTACTTCCCGCTATTCTTCGATTGCTCTCCAAATTGCGGACAACCCTTGATCACCATCACGAGGCTGGTTATTACTGTTACCTTCAAGATTGTCCATCTGATTGGTTGATTAACAGCTCTGATACCACCTGACGTAACGTGTAGCGCGTGTGTGAAAAACACACACCAAAATAAACTCTTGAAAGAACAAATTTCAATGGCTGAAGCTTGATTTTCAAGAAGACGCAAAAATAAGATTGTTTTACTAAGAAAACCCAAATAAGTTACTGAAATTTATATTGAAAAAAACTGATTACAAACTCTAGGTTCTAGGCATATTTACAGTGTTTGGCTAATCCAAATCCATCTAATATTTGTAAACAAAATCTAATTAGAATCTTAATAAAAATAAAACCCTAATCAAATATGAAATAGAATTAAAATCCTGAAATATATGAAGTAGAATAGAAGTAAAAATCCTAAAAAAATGTAAAATCCTAAAAACTTATGGAGTTCTATTGTAGCGCTATTGTTCCTGCCAGTTACTATTCCGGTTTGGGCCGGGTCTTGAATATTAGTGATCGTATCAAAATAACTGCTTTCAAACCCAGGATTGTTATGATGGATCCTCAAAGGGGCATTAAGAGAAGGCTGGGGAAGTTTGCAATTGCAACAGTTTTATTAGCGGATAGGTGGATGGCGTTTTCTAGATTGGCACATGGGTTGAGATGATGTCTTATAAATATATTGGATCTTTTTAGGATTGCAACAAAAAAAGCTTCTACAATGGTCTTCCCTTAAACTTATCAGCGAAAATGAACAGGACTTCTGCTGTTGATCATGCTAGTGATAGGACCCTTGTTAGTCACATGTACCAGCAAAGAAATAGGAAGGAAGAAGCAGGGGGCATAATAGGATATTGGGAGAGGGGGAAAGTGACAAAAACAGTTGAAGGGCAAAAAGGGGAAGAGCAGCCAAGGGAGCATGGCTGATAGCCGAGGCCGTTGGAGGGGAGAGGCCGTTGGAGGGGAGTGTCGCTGGATAACAAACTATAAATAAGAGAGGCTAGGAGAATATTGAGAGGATGATTTTGGTATTGAGTCTTAGGGAGAGTTAAGGACCTCTCGAATGCCCTATTGTTCTTATTTTTCCTTGCTGCAAATTATTGGAAACCATTGATATTTGATTGCTGTTGAATTTTCTATCTGGTATCCTATCAGCTAGCTCCCTCTGTACAGTGTCTTTTGCAATATTACCATTCAGGACAGTATAGGATTGGAAAGTGTAGAACTGGATGCCTGTTTTCTATCTTGCATGATGTTTAAGCTGGGATAAGTTTTGTGTCAGAAGCATGAAAGGCTTGAAATGTTAGGTTTGAATTGAGACCCATTGTGTGCAATGATGGCTGGCAAGATAGATGGTAGATCTGCTTGGAAGGTCACTTCCTGAAACGAGACATCATCAAATATGTATGTGTGTGTGTGTGTGTGTGTGTATAATATAATGCAAATATGAACTATGATAATGGGCTATTGACCAAGGCAAGTCAAATTGAAGCTTGAGGTTGCATGTGCAAGGGATCAGAGATAGTCATCTCAAACTGCACTGCTCATTGTCAATGGAAGTTTTCCTTCTGTATACTCTTTTACATCCAAAAAATAGTTTAAGGATTAATAGTGGATGTATTAGAGGCTTCCCATGGTTGATGGGTCAGTAAAATAGCTACATGGGCTTGGAGATTGCTGTCAGTTTTCTTTTCACTCCTTTATTTCTTTTTTGTCTCATTTAGACAAAGACAAATAGTTCTTGTTCAGATGGTGTTTGGCTTAGCTTATTTTTTGGTCAAATGAAGCTTATAAGCTCTTCAACTACTCAAAATTTTTTGTTACCTGTTTGGCTAACTTGGAAGAACTTATAAGGTCTTCTAACAGCTTTTTTCAAAAGCTGGTACATCCTAGCTTTTTTTTTGGAGTGCTTATAAGCTATCTCAAAAAAGCTCTTGTTGATCAAGTAAAGGACCAAAATGCTCTCCATAAAATTTTCAAATAAGCTCTTACAGCTTATAAGCTCTAAGTATCAAGGTGAGTTTATTCATTCATTCAGGAGTGATTTTTCTAACAACAATTTCATTTCTTAGGTGACTTTCTAGTTACTTTGTGTTTTCTGTGTAGAGATTGGGACACTTTCAAAGTATTTAGATTGTGGTTACTTAAAGGAGTTATTGGCAGTGAATAATTAACTTAAAATATTGTCTAACTTGGAAGTTGTAATTTTTTTTGGTTTCTATAGGGCAAAGGATCTGGTTATAGGGAAAAAGTTTTTTTATATGAAAAAGAGTGGGAAAAAGGAAAAAGGAAAGAAAGAGAAACAACAAACGACAGTTGAGTGAACAAGCTAAGCAGGATCCAAGCCTAGATGGGTAAACTAAGCAAACATTCATGCATGTAAAGACCATTAATCTAATAAAAATTCACTTCATGGTGTGCTCACTGTTGTTTTGGGTGCAACAACTAATTGATTTGAATACTAGATTGCTGCCATTACAAGAAGAAGAAGAAGAAGAAGAAGAAGAAGAAGAAGAAGAAGAAGAAGATTTCAAACCTTAATCCCACTACATTGGGTTAGTTGCATGGATTATAGCTTGCTAATCATTTTTATCTGTGGCCTTCTTATTTTTAGTAAGGCTTTTATAACTCATTTTATACCTAAGAGTCATCCACCTAAATTTTCTTGGTCTTGTTTATAACTCATTTTATACCTAAGAGTTAATCACCAAATTTTTCTTGGTCTTCTTTTACAACGTTTGCTAGGTACTTTGGTTTCATTCCATCCACTCTCTTCACAAGTCTCTATTGGTCTTTTTCTCACATGACCAAACAATTTTAATCATGTCTTATGCATGTTATCTTTAATTCTAATTCCTAGTTTATTATGTGTAACTTGATTTCTAATTTTATAATTTTTTCATGGTTGCACATTCTTCTTAACATTCTCATATTCTTTACACTTATATTTTGCACATATTGGTGTTTTACTACTTAATATTATGTGTCATACAATGAAACTAGTCTTACAATTGTCTTATAAAATTTTCTAACTTTAAAGGAATCTTAATGTCACATAAAGTGCTGGATGCACTTCTCCATTTTAACCATCTTGCCTTAATTCTATGGGTAACATCCTCATTACCCTCCATTTCGCCTTCCCCCCCCCGGTGGGGGGGTTTGGATGATTGATCCAAGATATTGGAATTGATCTTTTTTTTTTGGATGACTTGACCTTCAATCTGGTTGAGATCGAACTTATAGGAACTTTTGATGCAGAACAATAGAAATATTGCTTTGATACCAAATTTATGAAAGATTGAAGAAGAAAGAGAAGACAGTAGGGGAAGAAGAAGAAAAGAAGAAGCTTAAGAAAGAAGAAGACAGAGAAACTGAAACAGGGAAATTAAGAGGGAATAATCAGGAGTGGAAATCAAGAACTGTGTATTCAATAATCAAAAAGTGTTGAATTTCTGAATACATCATATACCTATTTATAGGCAAAAACAAATACTAACTATAATATAATTATGAAATATTATTGTAACTATAATTAAAGATAAGCGTAACTTGAAGATAACAATCTAAAATCATTATTAACATATGACTCTAAAATCTAAACCAAATATAACTCTAAAACCTGAGAAGTAGAAATAAGATAAATCAATCAATCAGCAATGTCCCAATCAAATTATGCATAAAATCTCATTCTATGCATAAAAAAATCCTATACTAGTGTATAAAGACAGTTATATGTTGAATAAACCAAAAAATTATCTATGAATTTGAAATTTAGCCATATATTTGTGTAGTTGTACATGAGAATTGGATGCTTGGACAGATACCACACTCAACACCATACTTGAGTTGGATATATTGAGGTCTCTTCCTCTTTTGTCCTGTGTTGGCAAATATGTTGTGGAACTTATTGGAATTGCATGTGATTGGTGTACTATGTCAATTGTCATCTCTCTCTCTCTCCCCCCCCCCCCCCTTTCCTTTTAAAGAGAACCTGCTTTGACCGTATATTTGAGGGCTCTTCCTATTTTGTCCTGTGTTGGCAAATATGGTGTGGAATTGCATGTGATTGGTGTACTATGTCAACCATTGCCCCCCCCCCCCCCCCCCCCCCCCGAAAAAAAAAAAAAAAAAAAGAGAGAGAACCGGTTAAAAGGGGAACTGGGTGCACAAGGATCCTGCATTGCAAGCCCTAGGGAAGGTCAATTGTACACAACCTTACCTTAACAAAAAAGCTGTTTCCTGGAGCATCTGTTACTTGAACTAAATCTGTGCAGCCCATCAATTGCTTTTTATTCAGTTAGTAAGCTTGCAATAAGAAAATCCTAGCATATCTGTTTTAGAAATGTTTCATACATATGAAAGTTTATTACAGTGTCGAACTGTTGCTTATTGCAAGCTTGACTTGGGATGACCGCCCTTGCGCGGCCCTCGGTGCTCATGCTCTTGATTACGTTAGGGGAGGTAAATTGTAGGTTGAGCCTTTGGCCTTTGCGTAGGGTGAGGATCGAATTTACAACCCATCGATTGACATCAGCATATGGCTCATCTGACTGCTCGACTTATGCCTTGGGGCTATTGCAAGCTTGACTTGGTATTTCAGATAGTTGATATTAGCTAGTTCAAAGCCTCAAAGAATATGATTGTATCTTCTATTCATTAGAATTTTGTCTGTTGGAGAATCACCGTGGTTTAGGCTTTTAGCTATATCATACCACGATTCTTATTGGATTATTAGAACTCTTTTTTTGTTCTTCTGGTTCTCCTCAGAATGTTGTTGCTTCATAATCATTTTATTCCATGATTATAAGTTCACAAACTTTGCACAGGAACTTTTGTTTCACCATTCCTAATTGCCATAAGTTCTTGATATTAGCTTAGGGACTCTTCATAAAACTTGCTTTTTCAAGGGAGATCAATTTAGAAGTTAACATCTGGACTCAGTATGGACTTGCTAGATTTTTTATTCAACTCATATGTTTTTGTTTAGTCCTGTGTTAAACTGCAGGATCAATAATTCAATTATAAGGTGCCTATTGAGGGTTCTCCTTCTGGTTAGGTTTTGGATTCTTGCACTCTGATTGTATATTTGTTGCCTCCTCGTCTTATCTTTATATCTTGAACTTACAAAGTAAAGGTTTTAATCAACCATTTGATTATCTTGTATATGTATGTGTGTGTCCAGGGTTGTAACTGGTGGATTTTTGTGCTAAGCCCGAACAGTTCATCTTAGTTTTAACATGCTTACCTGCTTGCATATGACATTTATTAATGCACCAGTTGCCATGCATGATATGCAACTTTATGAAGGCTCTGTTTGTTTGGGGGGAAGTGTTTTCCTGAGGGAAAACAGTTTTCAAAGAAAACAATTTCCTAGAAAGAATTTTCCTGAAATGTGTTTCCTATTATTTGGCTGTAACCTGAAAATTTTGCTGGGAAATCATTTCTAGTGTTTCAATAATTTTGCTGGCACTTAGAAAATTACAATAATTTTTATTTCTTATAATCAAATCTTAGAAAATTAGGACAGTGAAGAACAGAGAGAGAGAGAGAGAGAGAGAGAGAGAGCCAAATGGCAGATTGCAAGAGGCAGAGCGAGACAGAGACAGTGACGGTGACGACTATGTAGGCGGAGATAGAAATGCAGATGGAGAGAGGTAGAGTGCAATGGAGATGGCGACGCAAGCGGGGAGAGGCAGATTCCGTTAACAGAGGTGGAGCAGGTGCGGATGCTAGGTTGCTGATGGAGCGAGATGGAACGGTCACCGATGGGGAGAGGCGAAATGGAGATAGGGTTTCTGTGAGGGAAGATAGGGAAGATTGCGGTTCTGGAAAATGATTTTCCCTTTCGTAGATGGGAAGTCATTTTTTGGAAGAATGAAGCGTTTTATCAGTTGCTTTTTCGTTGACTGGAAAACACTTTCATTTGACTTCCTTATTTTCCTAGTCCCAAACAGAGGAAAATAGGGAAAGTGTTTTCCTCGAAACGGAGCTGAAATTTGCATTTGTCTTTGGAGTTATATATTCTTCCAGTTCTGATAATTACTGTCATTATCTTAGAGTCCTGGGGATGCATTGAAGAGGTATTGTAAACAAGAAATTAGATAAGATTTAAAAAAGAGTAAAAATGTGGTTATTTTTGGTCAGTTAACTGATTTCATATTTTATCAATGGGTAAATGATATTCAAGCTGTAATGCTGAAACATCTCATTTTTACTATCAGTTTCAGGATGACAACTATTGGTATTTTGTGTATTGGAGGCTCTATGAAATGCATAGTGCAGCTGCTTATGGTGCATGCCAATATTAGGGCCATAAATCACAAACTAATAAACTCAAAGACACATCAATTTCCTATGCATGTGTTTTATTTTACAGCCTTGTGTTCGGTTCATTTGCTTATGTTTTCCCCACCAGGATGATTTAATACTTTCATGTGTGATCAAGTGAAAAAAAATATGTTTTACATTTATGCATAGTTGATGCAAGTGTTGGTAATAAAAGATTTATGATATTTGCTGTTGCCAGCTACCTTGTTGCAGCTGCTGGTTTGCAGAGCCTGTGGAGCCTCTCTCTAGCCATAGTTGATATATATGCCCTTCTAGTGGGCCGTTGCCTGCACAATCATTGCCTTGTCAGTTTATTTGCTATTGGTGATGGGGTAAGATTACTACCAGCCAGTACTTAGCATTTTGCATCATTTCAAAATATGCCAGCAGTGTTCTTATTTTCTTGTCATATGGGTCTGGGTCAAATTCCAGGGAAAAAGCTTGCATTTATGCTCTGTATCATCAGGTGGCAGATCCACCTTATATTCAGTGGGGTCAATTGATCCCACAAAAAATGAAAATTTTCAATTGAATCCCCTCATAATTTTAAGTACTTATGAAAAAATTGTCATTTGCAATTGATCAAATCCTTTGGTTTTGTGTTTAATTTACAATTAATGGAAGGATAAATTCCATGGGACATCCCTGAGGTTTGCCAAAAAAGGCATCTATACCACCCTTGTGTTTCTAGAAATGCCATTGATCTCCCTTGACTTTATTTGCCATGTAACTTTTTTCCTCCTGCCATCAAGAAATGATTTTTAATTTTTTGGAAATCCTCAAAATCCCCCTCCTTTCTCTCAACTGTAATTACACAAAAATAAAAAAAGTAAAAAAATATTGGTGGTGGCCAGCAACCACCACCATGGTTGTGTAGAGAGAACCCATTGCCTATGGGTTCGTGGAACTAGAGAGAGAGGAACTCTGTCGCACGCGATGTCAACTCACCTTTTTTGGCAAATCAAACCTTAATAAGGTTTGATTTGCGATGCTGGTAGGGTTCTTTGGAAATTAAACCCCCATGGTGGGGTTCAATATGTAGAGAACCCCCCACCCCATCCTTGGGGTTGCAAAGCATGTGTGAAAGAGAGAGAGAGAGAGACTTACCTTCGCTATTGTTGCTTAGATCCTCCCCCCCTTTCGTTTGAACCCATTGCGATGCCAGTTGTTGGATGGAGAGAGGGAGATGGGGGTTCACTCTTGTCGAGATGGGGGGGGGGGGGGGGAAGGTTCGTCACTGCTGGGAAGAGGCAGAGGGAGATGGGGGGGGGGGGGGGAGGAGGTTTGTCACTGCTGGGAAGAGGCAGAGAGAGCGGGGGAGGAGAGTAGAGTGAAGGGGAAAGGAGAGAGAAAGATAATGGAGAAGGGAGAAATGAGAGTTTAAAAAGAGAGGCAAAATGGTTAGCTTCTTTGATCTGTTAACAACAAGGGACATCAATGGCATTTTTGAAAACACAGGGATGGTCAGTGCCTTTTTGCCAAACCTTAGGGGTGTCGTGTGGAATTTACCCTTAATGAATAATGTGCTTAGAATTAAAAATGAATTGTCAAAGGCTTTGCGGAAGAAAGATCAAGAATTTTTTTTGGCTAAGGTTTCTTCATTTCTGAGAAACATGAAATTAAGATACTTGTTAGTTAAGCTTTCTTTGTTTCGTGATAAACATGAAATTTGTTATTATGTGCTTAATTTTTTGGTTACTTTATTTGGTTTGATAATTGTACTTAATTGCATTTGTAAAATTAATACTAATTTAATTACCGAAAAAACTAGTTTAATTGTATTTTAATAATATTTTAAACCTTTATCTATTGACCCCATTGGCCTCAAATCCTGGCTCCGTCAATGTGTATTAATGCTGTGGATTAGTTTAATAGTATTTTGGCATGTGGATGTTCTGAGGTGAGAGTATTTACAATAAAAAATATTTGCAGATCCATTATCAGAAGAATCATCTAGAGATGTTTCTCCTTTGCCTTCCCTTTTTCATTTTTGTCACTGGTTTTTGTTTTTGTTTTTAACAATTGACATGGCAATTATGGAGCTTGTGTGTGTTCGATTACCATGCAATTTTTCCCCCTTTCTTCTTCTAATATAGTGATGTCTCTCTCTCACCTACAGATCACATCCACCCTTATATTTGCCGCAGCCTGTGCTTGTGCTGGTATCACAGTCCTTATTGGCAATGATCTTGGTATATGCTCTAGGAATCACTGCACGGAATTTGAGACGGCTACAGCAATGGCTTTCCTTAGCTGGTTCACTGCGCTGCCATGCTTTTTCTTGAACTTCTGGTCACTGGCATCTCAATGAATAGAATGCGATTTGTGCAAGCAAGGGAAAGTCAATCTGGGAATATTGTAATGCTTTGTTGGTGTGATCGTTTTTGTTTGTGCTGTTATGCATCCCGATTGCTTTATTTCTGTCACGTGTGTATATATTTGGTGAATCAGGCCGAAGATAAATCCTTTTGATATTGAAGTTGTTAATTCAGCTCAGACTACGGAAACTTTTTTGTTGTTGGATGAGATATCAATTGCCATTGGTTAATTCACATTGACACAAGTTTGATCAGCATACTCTGGATTTTGTTGCAAAGATCAGGTTTCCAAAATCTTAACTGATTCTACATTGTGTTAGGTATAAGATCCAGCTTTCTACCTACTTTCATTTTTGTAAAATGCGAGGCTGGGTATGCTCTTATCTTTGACAATTCCAGTGAGGGACAATGTGTTTAATTGCTTTTATGCTAGCACCTGAATCTGCACAAGACTGGCCTCCAGACCTCGAGATTATTGGTGCAAATGGCTGAAAGAGAATAATGATCGAACCCACTTTTGTTTCAATAACATCCCATGGATTTAGAGTTTATTTTTGCTATATTGCTGGTGTAGGAGCTGGATACACGCAACCGGTATTTGCAACAGAATGCATAGCAGACTATTGCTGACACGGAAGAGCTTCTTCCAGCCTCTGCAAGCTTCGGTTGTGCTGCTCTCTCTGGGGTTTGGTTATTACTGACGACTGGTATTTTGGCTTTCTCTATTTAGTGGTTGCTCGTTATATTTTTTCAAAGTTTTTTGGCTTAGTCTAAAGTATAGTATGGAGACTCAGAACACCAATGCCTTCCATTGGGAGAATATTGACTCCTTGTTTGATAATTTGATATGAATAGCTAGAACACTCTTGTGTAGATGGTAAATAGCCAGATACATATTTTAGTCTCTGTATATTTTTTTTTTATTTAGGTATTCGATTTTATTAATTATATTCTTGAACTGTAATTGAAATAACAAAAAGTCTAAAAATGTAATTGACTTGAAATTGTAAATTGGTGAGTATAATTGAAATAACTAAAAGTTTGAATATTTAAATAAAAAAAACATGCAAATACATGAGTTAAAATATGTATTTTGCCTTGGAAAATTGTAGCAATTTGTAACCCACACTAAAGCTTCTTTCACCATCACTTGGTTGTATTTGTGCTTCTTTAATTATCACTTTATTTTATTTATCCACTATCCATCCCTGAGTTCTGAAGGGTGATACTCTGTTTTAATGGCATTGTTGAAAATTCCTCTTATAAGAGAAGAAAAATGGTCTCTAGCACAAAACAAAGATGGCCCGAAGCTCATCTGCATTTCAGAATATAAATGTTCTATAATTTCGGAGCTTAGATAAATAATAATAAATTCAAAATGAAACAAGCACAGAGGAAGCAGGCGGTTGTTTTACTGGGATGATTTGGGCACCAAAATAGCACGTGGATCCTTGTATTTGGAGCTACTTACCATTTTCTGTTAGCGCTATCATGAACTCCGTACACGTTACGGTTTGACGTTTGTGATGAACTCAAAGGGCGAGGAGGACTAATTAAAAGATTGTGCTGACCTTTTTCTACCTTTGCGACTTATTTTTATCATTTTATATAATTACAATCAACAGCTAATTAATAAAACTCTTCAGTATTACACGGATATTACATAAAGAAGTGGAACTGACAAAAAGAAATTGAAATATAAGGGGGCGTTTGTTAAAATGAACAAAATAAGGTGATATCAAGATAAGATTGAGATGCTTTCTAGACCAAAATATAGAATTATCAAGATAAGGCCGGGAAACATTTCAAGATTTCTATCAGACTGTTTGTTAAATTTTTTAGAATCCACTGATAATTGTATTTTTTCTTTCCATGTGTTTGTTAATACATATGATAAGCACCAAGATAAGGATTTTTTTTACCAAAATATCCCTATTATCAAATTTATAATTAAAATAGTATTTTATGATTAATATGAATTGTCAAAAAAATTAAGATTAAAATTAAAAATAATATTTTATTTTTCAAATTCATGTTCAAAAATAAATTTAAAAAAAGTTGAAAAGAGTTAAATAAAATATATATATATATAGAGAAATTTAAATTTTAAAAATCAATGAAATGAATAATGTCATTAAATTTTAAAAATTATCAAAACATATAATAATTTAAAAATATATTAAAAAATATTAATTATAAGAGTTAAATAAATAATTTTTTTTAATAAATTTAAATCTTTAAAATGTACTAAATGGCATTAATTATTTTACAAAGGGCAGATAAGTAAGCCAGATAAATTTATCCGATGGGAGAGGTCGGATAAATTTATCTTGAAAGAGGGAGATAAGAGGTCACGTGAGATCTTTTTCAGAAATGGTCAGATAAAATTAACAAATACTTTGGAAAGATCAAACATCCAGAATGCTTCTCATATCTAACATTTTTTCCCTCTTATCGTAGTTAACAAACACCCCCTAAGTGAACTAAATCTAAACTAGTTCCCATCTCTTGGGCTCGTGCGAGTAATGTTGATATGCCTACCCGCTTACCCAAACCCATAACAGCATATCATGGCTATTTGGTCCCTCATGGTTGCCAAAAATTGCAACTTAATTATTACTAATAGTTGTTTTATCTTCGAACATACATCATGGTCCGCAATGACACATCCAAATAGACGAGAGTTTATACTTGGTTGAGGTGCATCACGATTCATGTGAATGGCCATGGAATGGAACTGAATAAGAAAAACCGGCGTCATGATTCATTGGTCAAATAGCCTTGGCGTATACCTAACCTTTGAACCTGGCGCCCGTCGTACACAACACCGTGGGGGCAACCCTTGCAGGTCACCGTCCTATTCTTGGCGCGGGCAAGAATGAAAATCAACATCTTCCAGACTCGAGAACTAAGACCACGGGCCGACTGGATAAGAGGTCTAACTGAAACCCACTTCCGTTTTCATTTCATTTCCAAGTAAATTAACCAGTACATATCCATGAACAAAATTTACACCACACCATGAGATAACCCTTTTGACTGCAAACCTCAAGCTGGTACTACATAATTTTTACAGCAAAACTTAATTCCCCCTTTCTCTCCAAGCTTCCCCAAGCCACACACGGGGGAAGGGGCAGTGCCGGATAGAATAAATACATGTAATAGGGGCTCACACAAAGGACCAGTTAACAAATGAGAAGGCAAGGCAATGGACAGTGTTCTCGGAGGCAGCTGCACGGACTTTCCATGCGATAGCTTGTTCGTATGAAACATGACGCCCCATTATTGACATGCAGATTCCGGCTGGCAAGCAGGTGAACCCCTGCAATGAAAAAACAGAAGATTCGAACACCCAGACATGCCACAAAATACCCAATAATGAAATATTCGGCCTTGCCCACTGTTCTGTAAAGAAGTTTTTTCTATGTGGCCTATCTTTCAAAAGTTCAAATCACAGAGTTAGAAGATTAAAGATTGTGGAGCAGACAGCACCATATATCAGAAGAATTTAGACTGGGACACGCGATTAGTACAATTCAAAATGAAGTGCAGCAGATACACGTTTGCAACATTTTGATCATAAAGCAATTATAATGACTGTTTTGAGGGGCAGGAAGGAGAAAAAGATATAGTTCCAGTGGATATAATAGCTGCCCTTGGTCTTCTGAAGGGAGACTCGTACCATCTCTTGGTTGTAATTATTTTGCTTCTATAAAAAGCAAGATGCAGTATCCCAGGTACTTAAAAGTCATTCTTAACTTGGTTTTCTGAGTATTTACCTTAGGGGGCTTCAAATAGATAAAAGCCTCCAGAGAATTAACAGTTACTTCAATAACCATGCCAAGCTTAAGTACACTGTGACATGAATCTAATCTTAATTAGAAAATGTATGCATGCACTTACAAGCTTGTATATACACAACTCAATCGTAAAGTTTGGACATTTAGTCTCTTATTCTAGGTATGGGAGGTTTCTAATGAGAGATTCATGGCGAAAGTTGCATGTCTTTATGTCCTATTAGACAACAGATTTATATACTAATCTAAAATACTTGTATATATACACGTAACAATCAAAGGAGTTCTATGAAACCTTGTATTGCCTGAGGTGCTAGGCACTAAAAAAGTGTTCGCTTGACTAAAGCAGCAGCTCAATTTAAAAAGAATATCAATAAAAAATATAGTTAATATGAGAAAGATAATCAGACAATATAATATATAGCACGAACACAAAAAATATAAGTTACATAGTTTATATAAAATTATATAATATATAATATTAACATACAGACAATATCATATGAAGTTATAGGTTACACTGTTAAAGGCTTACAGTTGTAGCAAACATATATAGCTCTTTTGTTGCAAATATTAACTTGAGTATTGACTAAAAGTCTAGAACAAAATATATATCATAGCAATAAACAGTAACTGTCCAAGAAACAATTAGCAGATTCTGAAAAGTTAAAACATTAACTGAGAAACAGTGCAACAGTGACTAAAAAGGAACATCAACAGCACACAACACAAGGAGGACCCAGGTGCATCTGCTTTTCTTCTTTGTTTTTCATTTTGCTCTTCATTTTACTCTTCCTAATACATGGGTATGTACCTTTCACATTCCTTCTGCAGATGACTCTTCACTTTCCTTCAATTTTTTCTTTTGATTTTGATTTGCAGTGCTTGACACCTCAGTAGAGGTCCTTGACCTAGGCGGTGCATGAGTGAAGGAGCCTCGCCTAGCAGTAGGCAATGTGCTTCCCCGGCACCTTGCGTCTGAGTGCCTAGGTGAGCCAGGCACTCACTTTTGACAACACTGGTTGTAGTCTAGTGTGTTTCTGTACGGGGGCAAATTCTCTTTCTCAGCCTAGGTATCCATATAAAAGATAACTATTTGAACATTAGGTGGCCATGATTCCTGGTCAAGCCCCTCCTCTCCGTCCTTTTCTCTCTTGACAAGTATAACTACACCCCCCCCCCTAAATTAAGTACATCAGTTATGATGGTTCCTATGAAATATAATAGCATAACCTTCCATGCCAATGTACCAAGGCAATCAGATAAACCATAATCACAAGCTAGAATATACATCAAGGACATTTGATGGGTATAATGCAAAGAAGGAATATATCCTGTTTTTATCAAAAAGTTGGTATTTGATTAATTGCAAACAAGGAATACTCCACTAGGAAGCACCTGCAGCAGGAATTATATTGGCACAGTTAAACCCAAACTATAAGATATTTGTTTTCATTGAAAAATTGATACGGACAAAATGCATTTTTTTCCCTTTTAGTTTCTTCTTGCTAATAGTTGGAAAATGTGAACAAGGAATATTATTGCCATAGGAAGTACCTGCTGCATTATCTTGGTAAAGTCACAGAATAATGCCTTTTGCCCAGACTCATCAAATATCTTATCCAATGTGATATCTTGTAAAGCCACAAGAGTTGTTTCAAGCATGTCGAGCCCTGCCTGGTTTGCAAACATGAACACTGGCAACGACTGCAACAATTAAAAAGTACTTATTAAATATCTTGATTTCCAGCACCCTTCAAATAAACAAATTAGCCAAGAAATTCACAATCAAACAACAGCTTCAATGAACTGTGTCCAAAATTACAATTAACTTGGGGTATTACTCAATTTTACTTGATAACTATGCTTATTGTGTAGGTAAAAGATTACAAAACAATGGAACAAAATGCTATGTACAAAAAAACAAATAATTAATTTTCTGCAAAGCTGTTTAATTGCTTCATTGACTTTAAATTACAGATTCAATGCCATACTTAATATTGTGATACAAAAAGTAGTCCTTTTGTATAGTTAATCCTCTAGTGACATTGAAATGCAGAGAATTAATTCAAGCATTTTGCTTCTTTTTTCAAGTAATTTTGATGTCAAAAGGTGACAAGTTTTCTGCTACTTCTGTTTTTCTTACCTTTTATAAACATTCCATACCTAATTATCCAGAAAATAACTCTGTTCTTGTATTATGAATTTGTTCAATAACACATGGCACCCAGGAAAAACATGCATGACTACAGCACATACACATCACTTCAATTACTATCCATTAAGGTTACCAGATAAACATATCATTATCTTGCTGAGAAGAGAGGACATCATAAGTGATATGACAGCAAAGCAATATAATCAATATGCCTTGAGGTATAACTGAATATATAAAACATTTTATGGTAGGTAAAGAGGAGCTGATGGATCATTACCTTCAATGAGCAGCACAATATTGCATCAGGGTGATGCCAGAGATGTTTCAATATTGAGTCACCAGCCAGGGAATCAGATCTCAGTAGTTCCGTCCCTAAATGGTAACTGACAAGAAAAAGTAAATAGATTGGGGGTGGGAGGAGTCAGATTCCTTTTCAGAAACAAAAATGTACAGCAACTTATGTAGTCATAAAGTAACAGATTACTTGATATAATATGACGTCAGCATTACTTGCAGCAACTTAGTCAATAAAGCAAGATACAGGTGTTATTCCTCAATTTCATTTTTAGTACATTCCAAAGGAGCTAAAGAGGAAATAACATTGAAACTAAACACCCGGATTCACTTATTCTAAATTGGTTTCTTAAGGAACCATTGACAAGGAAGGAGCCACAGGACTGCTCCATCATGTTAGCTTATTTGCGAAATGCAATCACAACAGCTTCAACCATAAAAACATGAAATCCACAAAATAAAAGCAGCACTTGCCTATAGCTCTAAAAGTGGCCTTGGGCAGATCAGCTTTCTCGGAGGGATGGTCTTTTCCAGGATCAGAAGGGATTGCTCTAAGAAAGGACACTGCTCATGATGTTTGCAACTTGCAACATGATATGGATGAGTCTTAATGAAGTTTTGCTCATAATTCTAAGTCTTAAAGAAAGATGGTCCCTGCTCTTAAAAATTGGAGCATGAAGATTGTATAGAAATTCTATCTGTTGGGTTTGGTCAGCCACATTTTGATCAACCTCACATTGGTCTCTCTTTTTGATTGCAGTTTTACCAGCTTTATTTTGGTGGGGAAGGGTGGTATACAGTGGTTTGTGATTCTGAAGGCATTATGGTTTTGAGCCTCATTTCCTTTTCTAGTTTTGGGGTTTCTGCTGCTCTATTTGTGGTTTTGTTGGGATGTTTTTGGTAGAAGCTGCCTGTGGACCTTTTGGTGTTTTTCAGTCCCATGATGGAGTTAGTTTTGGTATCTTGGGTTTGCTCTGCTCTGTAATGGATCTCTTTTTAATTTCATTTGATAAAATTAAACCTTGTTTCAAAAAAAAAAAAACTTGCCTATAGCTCTGGCAGATCCAGTGTGCTAAAGTTAGTGCTTCTGGAGATCCGGGAGATAGCTTTGGCCCCACAGTAGGGCTAAATTCTGGAGATATAGCCATTGCAACTCTCTGCACGGAGGAAATAACACTGCGGAGATATTGGCGAGCCATTGAAGCAATATTGTCCTGTAGACCATTCTCAAACGGGAACTGAAAAGCAATAGTCAAAACTGATCTCGTGTTGCAACTTGAGGATGTATCGCCAGAAGTCTCATTTGTTGCTGGGGCCACTTCAAGGCTTGATGCCAGATCTAGGGTCCGATTTACAGCCATAGTATCCTGCATATCAGACTGGAAAACAAAAACATAATACTCCAGCTGGATTAAGATCAGTCAACAAGAACCTTCTAATGGTCTAAGCAAACAACAGTTTATATTTTTAAAATTGAATTCAGTATTTGAACATATTTCATAGTCAATCTGCTCATTCTGTTTGCAATATTGAGGAAAGGCCAGTAACGGACTAAAGTTTCCAGAATAAAAATAAAAACCAGCTTGGATTCACAGAATAAAAATATTACCTAGTTACAAGAATATATTGTCAAAATTTTTCTATTGTTCAGTACTCACTATAAGATATACCCTGTGAGGAATAGAACTCTGATGAGTCCTTATTATTGACCATAACCTGGATTATCATTTAAGTATAGTGTTCATATTCTGTTAGACAATTTACACAGATGCCTTAGAAAGGATATGTCAACAGATAAAGATGGTTGGAAGTCTAGAATTCATGTAGGCAACCCCATCCAGTGGGATCAAGGCTCATTACTAAATCAGGTACATCGATTAAATGGACTGTGTCAGCAAAATGAAAAGAGGTTAAATCAAAATGGTGATCAGTAATTACAATTACACTCAAGAAAAATGGTCTTGTTATCAGATACACCTAATCAAAAAGATGTCTAGTACATGACACATGGAGATCCAGGTGCAGAATGCAACTCAACTGATTTTGAATCCAATGGGATAATTCGAAACCCAGAGGGTAGCAGAGGGGCATCATCTGGAAACATTTCATCAATTGGAGCAAAAATAAGTTCAGAGCAGGCTCCCACAGCATTCTCATCGGTACCTCTACATATCTGCAACAAAACCAACTCTCTTGCAGGGTCAAGAATCCAATATTTCACTTTAAGTGATCGAGTTAATTCCCTTGGATAATCTAACAGGAAATGAAAGAGAGCACCTGCAGGAGATGAATGCCCCTCGACATAAAAGCATCTTCTTGGGTAAGAGAATGGCCTTCAAGACGGATTACCTCAAGCATCTGGATGTGGTAAAACATAGTATGAGTAAAAGAAAGTGGGGAGATGGAGCTTGTATCTTATTATGTGCAATATTCAGCAAGCATGAACAAAAAAGCGTTTGTTGGTTAATTTGTTTGCATAGGGAACTTAGATTTAACACAAAAAAAAAAAGGAACCAGGAAGAAAACAAGAGTCAAAGTTTCAACTGCTTTCACTAAAACAGATTGAAAAATATTGCTTCACATTAAATGGGTAAGAAAAACATTAAAATTGAAAACATACCTCTTCATGTTCAATTGTGTGACCAAGTGGCATGATGATTTGGCTCCCAGTAAACCTCATGGGCCTTGGATATGCAGATGTGCTAGTTTTTAGAGCCGCAGCCGAATAAGCATCAACATTGAAATCAGCCCACTCAGAGCGATGCTCTCTCAGAAAGAGCACCAGCACTGCAGGTGGAACATTCTGACAGCCAAAGCAATGCTTATAAGACAATGTTATAATAAGAATATGCTATTACTTATGAAGTGTCATCTGAAATTAACAACTGCAATCCAAGTCCACAAAAGGTGAACTGACGTGAACCAGATAGAAGATTGAAACCTGAAAGGTTATGAGGAAAAGAAGAACAAACATATATTTGCTAAACCTTTTGCAATTTAACACGTTAAGATGCTCAAACATAATCAGGACCTAAAGTTTGATGTACAGCTCCTGAAAATATAATTAGGACCTAAAGTTTGATGTACAGCTCCAGAAAATAAAATTGCCAACCTTGACAGAGACAGATATCAATCAATGGTTAATATACGCCAGATTTTTAATTAAGAACCATAGATTAAATTATGGCTATAAATGAGACCAAGTAACAGCCAAATAACAGAGGAACAGTATACTTATAATAATAGTTCAAATAATTTCACAACTCACTAGGAGAAGCATGGATGCCTTTGCGCAGAGAATGCCTCCAAGAAATGAAAGGGAATTAGAATGACTGGGACCAGCAACCAAATTTTTTGTTGAATTAACTGCAACTATAACATCTTCAGCACCGTCACCATTCATTATTGACCAGCCATCATCATTGAATCCATTAACAGCATCATTGAAGCTTCTGAAGGTAAGAGAATGGTAAACAGACAATAGTATTGAAATGTTAGCACCAAGTCAGTTTGTTCTAATAATCAGTTGGTCAACATACAAATATGATATTCAAGAACATGAGAAGAAATAAATAAAGATACAAGAACAATCACAAGCTTAATCCCACTAGGTCAGGTCTGCTACATGAAATATAGAGTTGAGATATTTAACTAGTTTTTAGTTTGTTCTTTGTCCTTGTTCTTGGTTCCGCATCAGAATGTTATTATGAATTCCATAAACTTGAAATAAAAGTGTAGGAAACTTTGAAAATCATCTAGGGCACATTAGTGATCCAAAATGCAATTTCCAAAACTCAAGGGAAACTTCTAACAATCTCTTCAGAAATCATTTGGAAACTTGATTTATTCACTCTTTTTATGTATTTTTCTTTAAATTTCAAATGAATATCATCATAATTTATTAAAGTTGCTCTAATATATTATAAATTTAGAATAAAAGCTGATAAAAGTTAGTAAAACAGAAAAGGTAAACCTAGTGCAGGAGACTCCTGCAATTTCTGTTTGCCCTATATTTTTTGGTTTGCATTTCCAACTTCACATGCCTATGCTGATTCCTAGTTTCACTTTTCTTCTTTTTTATTATGGTTACCATGATTGTGACATTTTAAAAGCCTCTATAGTTTTTTCCCTTTTTATAAAAAATAAAGCACCAAAAACGAAATATATTAACAATGGGAAAAAAAAGTTCAAAACAATCACACCAGATTAAGGTTTGTGACAGTGGTTGTTTGGAAAAAAGTTTAAAACAAGAAGCAAAATAAAAGTCATGAAGACACTAAAGTCTAAACAGAACTTCTATCCCTAAGAAATTCTGAAGGTTACCTAGAGCAGAGCATCCAAACCAGACTTTCTTAACCCAACAAGTGTTATATTTCTTCTTTTTTTTTTTTGCTAAACAAAAGAGTTATATTTCAGGGTAAGATGTTATATATTGAGATTTTAGTAAGACCCTAGATGTGGACTTCATAATTGAGATTGTCCTGAATTCATATGTGGTTAACCCAACTCAGAATATGATACAAAGATATAATTTTTGTAATAACTCCAGAACTCGGTGAGTTCAGCAAGGATATCTGACTTATCTTATCCTCTATAAATAGAGCCACATATTTGATTATTAGACTGTAGAGAGTGTGCAAATTAGCATGCAGGTTGTAGACTGGCAAATCTCTGTGAGATTGTGAATTTGAACGTATTGGCATTTTAGGGTTGAGAGTGAAATAGTTATCCCTTGTAAACCCATTATTCACTCAGTGAATTTATATTCCTCATTCGCCCATGGATGTGAGAACATTGTCAAACCACATTAAATCTGTATGTCTTTGATTTTGAGCTTTTGTGGGCATTACGAAATTTATTTGTTTGCTTTATTTCCCAACAAGTGGTAGCAGAGCTAGGCTATCAAAATCTGATATCTGAACCCCAATAATCAGAACTTGTTTCAGTACATATAATTTGTTCATTTTTCTGTTTTCAAGAAGACTTGTTTTCTGTTCATGCAAGGCAACCCATTCGTCAATTGAAAAAACAATTTGGTCCAACCTGATTTCAGCCCATCACTTGAGCTTGATGTTTGTGTTTGAAGGCCCAAAAGCAATTTGGGCCAACCGAAGCAGTAAGGAAATCTTCGTGAGAAGCAATTAACCTTAAAAAGGAGCTATCTGCCATTAAAGTTGAGAATTTCAATTTTGGGAGCAATTGCATATTTGGAGGGACCGCATCCATCATTGTTCTGGTCCAAATCAAATTTCACATGCCTTGGCACCCTCATTGTTGCAGTGCCAAAGCAAGATTGGGCCTTGGCTCAATCACTAATTGCAGCACCACTTGCCTCTCTTCATAGGGAATAAAACCAGTCAAGCCTCGTTGATTTTGCAATGTAATGGAAAAAACAAGGGTAGAAAAGCGGGAGCCAAAAGGCTGAAAAAAAAGGCCCACTACAACGCAGCAACTATTGGTGCCTCCTTGTCAATCATCTCTGTTATGATCAAAGAAATAACAAGAGACAACCGTTGTTGGTCTTCACATCAACTGAAGTGTTGCGAAGGAGGAGGACTTGTTCATTACCACAATGAAGCTGTTCATCACCAATGTGTGCAATCAGAGAGCCAATGGAGCTAGATTTTAATTGCCCATCACAAGTGGAATAGAAGGAGATTAGCTGAGGACACCATTGCTGCATCCCTGTCTACGCCAGGCCTGGCTGTTGTTCGCATATCCACCATTTGGAACAAGCCGCTATTGAAGAAGGCAGCCCTGACACCATTCGCTGTCGTTGTGACACTCCAATCAATTGAGTGGCAAGCCGAAGCCATGGCCACAGCTGTCATTGAGGAACCAAGAAAATATTGTTCTGTTTTAGATGGACCTACGGGGGACCCAATAGGAATAAGGGTGGAGTGAATTAGGTAACTTGACCCACTACGCAATGGAGAAGACACACTTAATTTTTTGAGTGTCCTGAAATAGCTGATAACCAGACCAATTGTTGAAGACCCAGGTTTAAGTTTTTTTATTCAGGTTGATAGGGCATTTCAATTTAGCTTCTAATTTGGGAATATTGGTTCAATTCGTGTGAACCATTGACTCATTTTGTCTGTCCATATTTGCATATGACCAAGATGAGTTTGATGATATCTAGATTTGATTTGAATGGGTATTGTTACCCAATGTGGCATTGTAGTCTGATAACTGAATCTATTAGATAGTTTGACATCGGGATTTAACCCAATGAGGCGGAGTCTTATGATTCTGTTTGAGCTATTGGCTATCTAAATCGATTTTGGATTGCTGTCCCAATTTGAGTTGTTAATCCAATTTAGATTTAACCCAATTCTGGTTTGAGCTATCAAGGTTTGACAATGTAAAGGTTGGTTTGATCTGACTCAGTTTGGTTGGAATTTTACTAGGTGCAACACCCTGGAGAAGGTGAAGATTTTGTCTTATTTCGCCACGTTTAAGGAATTCAAGCCAAAGTGGATAATTGTTGAAATTGTCTTGAACTCATATTTGGATAACCCAACTCAAAAGTATGATAAAGATAAGACCTTTGTGATCAATCTAGAACTCAGTTCAGCTAAGATATTTGACCTATCTTATTCTCTCTATAAATAGAACCGCATGTTTGATTATCAGACTGTGACAGGGAGGATAGATCATTGTGCAGTTAGACAGTAGCAAATATATGAGTTTTAGTGTATTGGGGTTGAGAGTGAGATAGTCTCCCTCTTTTATGAACCCATTACTCACACAGTGAAGTTATGCTCCTGCTTGACCCATGGACTTAGGAACACTGGTAAACCATGTTAAATTTGTGTCTGATTTTGATCCCATGTGGTTGTGAAAGAATTTATTTTTGTTTGTCTTGTTTCTCATCATATTTACAAGTAAAGATCTAGTAGTCTTTGACTTTGTAACCTTAGAATGTGAAAAGTAGAGTGAGGATCCAGACATCTGATAAACTTGGTCATATTAGAATACACTTGTCCTATCAACAAAACCTAATTCTTGCCTACTGCATGAACTTTTTTGGACAGTCAATATCTCATCAAGATTCTATGAACCATAGTTCAAGATCAAATTTAGACACATTCACTTCTAGGGCATTATTGATATTAATAAAAAATTTAAAGAGGACTTCCAAGTTGGCTACTTTATTCAACAAGAAAGACATATATCAGAGTTGAGACATGTTGCTATTGAGTTGCCAACTTATAGTTTGAGATGCCCTTTTCATCATGATCTTGGTGTAGCTATTAGAATCCAATATATGACACAGCCAATGACATGCACATGAATCCTTGATACTAAAAAGCTTGAAAAATCATGCAACCCAACAATCAACAACCTTTCTGATAAACTGGAAATAAACCAAAAGTACAAGCCAACTACTTCCTAAAAGGATTGCCACTGAGTAGGACAAAGGAAGTCATAAAATCAAAGCTACCTGCTCAATCTTTGGCTGAAAGTTCGTAGAATAGCTGGCTGCCGGCCCAGGCCATACACCACCTCCCCACTTGTCTCCTTAGCAATTTGTCGGGCATAGTACAACGCCTTCACAAGAAAACTGACAATTACTCTCATACAAGGTGTACCTTGAATTCATGCTCATTTAAAAAATAAAATAAAAGAAAGAGGTGTAGCATGGTACTCACTGCCATAGTCATTTTTTGTCCAACAACTTTTGAAGATTCATAAAGTGGCCGGAGCACCTCTGGCACACTCCAAGCCTATTAAGAAAAAATGTAAGATATACATATATCAATTGTAGCCAGGTAGCAAAGAATGAACAAGCTCTGAGCACAGAAAACAAAACCTCAAGATTCAGGTGATCCACTATATGAATAATTGACCCTCCGCCTTCACATGGCCGAATCAAATAGCCACTTGGAAGCATTTCAGCCCTCACAAACTGAGTAGCAGCAGCTGCACTTGGGCCAGCACCAGAACCCGACAGAGATCTCTCACAGACCTTGAAAATTTGATGATGGGAAAGAAAAATAATAAAAAAGTAAATTAACATCAACTTTCCCCTATGCATATGATAGCAATTTATATAATAATTAAAAGCCATCACCTTAGGATAACTACTGGAGTGAGAACAATCTCAGGCAAAAAAATATAAATATACAAATAAAAAAGAAACCATACCCCTAACCAGAACAAATCTGAGTTACTCAATATTGAGATACCTTTAAGTTTTAATATGTCAAAATCACAAAATAAATAAATAAATAAATGGTTGTTCCAAACTCCCATGACCTGGTAATTATTCTTTTAGCAGCTTCAACTACAAGATAGTTTAACGTTCATGCATGAAGTTGTGCAACTAAATGACCCAAACACATTAAAATTAATGCCACCAAGTACGCAGAACTTTAATCTATTTGACAAGATGTGCACACCACAAGACTGCCATTGTCTAAGCTTGTAGTGTATCTCAGAGTCCAGAAATCCCTTGCAGCGGCCAGCGTAGTTGGAGCAAACATCTGAAAGCAATTGCAGATTTATTTAATTATCTGACAACACAGAACATCCCATAAAAAAAGCAAGAGGAAACCTAAAATCACTATAATTCACCTGCGTGTATATAAGTTCAATTGTTCCTCCATTTCCAGCAGGAAACATCGTGAAAACTTCCAGGCTCCGACAGTCCCGAAGCCAAGATGGGCGATCCTTAAGTATCTCGGCAATCTGTTGAAAAAATTCAAAATAAGAATAGTGAAATGGAACATCTTGGATTAACCAGCTGATGTCAAAGATATAAACATGAGTGATATCAGAAACTGACATCACTATAAATTCGCTAAAACTTACCTTCGTAGGTTCTAAACTTACTAGACCGCAGACACGAGCTGCCACTCCACTACAACTACTACGTGAAATGGCAAAGATCCCAACCAAATCCGGACCAGGCTGGCAACAGAGAGAAAATATTGGTTTATAAATTCTATGGCTACATGGAAGGACCAAAGCATATTGTTGTCTATTACAGACTTAAAATGAATTAATAAATATTTAGCTAAAAACAATAGCTTAGTGCAACACAAATACAAAACCTTCATCCCAGGCATCTGGACCCAATCGACAGCAGTTCCCGTAGCCTTTGAAAGGAACTCTGACATGGTCTCCTCTGCAATGGAGAGGAGTCTGCCAAAAGCACCAAAACTAATACATAAGTAATAGCTCCAATGCCATAATGCAATTTAGAATTGAGATATATGTAATACAAAGATGGAAAGATAGTTCACATCAATACTGGAGATTACCCAGCAGGGTTATTAGCATCTCTTAGAGAATGAGGAGGGGTAACAGCTGACTCACAGCTTCCATCAGCTGTTGAAGCTGGTGCCTGGAGAACATAAACACGCCAAACCATAATAGTGCAACAAGAAAACTATTTTATTTTATTGCAGAGCAGTTGAATATAACTGGATTGCGAAGTCAAAATGGAATAACCATCAATTTTACCAAATATTAAAGCAGGCATTGAGCTACTATTTTTTGTCAGGTGATTAAAAATGGACATGCCCAGTATAAGACATAAAACAGACGTGATAAGCACGTAAAATGAAAGCATGAAAAAAAAAAAAAAAAAACACAAAGTATGCAAATCCCAGAAAATTAACGAATTCAGGTTGTTCAGAGCTTCTGCAATGACCTCACTGTCGCGGTCTCAATATCTGAATTCTTTATATTACCTCTATAATAATATAGTAAGGGTCGACTCAATGACCCTCTTGATAGCATATGCTCCCATGTTAAATTGACTACGAGAAATAGCAGATGATCCACAATATTGACAGTAGTATTATAAGTTATTAGGGAAACTTGACGTACACTTTGCACTTGCTGCCGCATGTAGCCATTTTCACAAACCAACTGTGACACCTGTTTCTGCAACCGATCATTTTCCTCCATCAGTAGCTTGTTCATCGCAGTGAGTTTTCTATTCACAGTCTGCAGCCGCGAAGACTCTTTACGTTGCTTCTCCCGACACCTGCTTGGGCAAAAGGAACGGGCGCTATCAGCCCCTAGGTGAAATTTACCCTCCCGACAACCATAAAATAAAAAATCAGAAACCATCCCAGAAACTCAGAACCTTAGTCAGATTCAATTACACGGAAAAAATGTTTATAGTTTATACATAGCCGAAATTGCTATCAAATCAATTAAATAAAGGCAAAGGTTTACGGTGACCGATTGAAGACACTAAGAAGGAAGGCACATGTCGAGAGGCAAACAAAAAGCCTAAGTAAACAAATTTACTCTTCCTTAACCTGCGATTCTGAAACCAGACTTTGATCTGCTTTGGGTCAATGTTGGATAAAATGGGATAATCGCGGATCAATTGCTGTCGACGCAGCGAGCTCGGCTTTGGACACTCGGCATAAACTCGTTCAAGAGCTTCAACCTGCTCGGCGGTGTACCGTACATATTTTCCCGCATCAAGATGCTTATTGATGCTAACACTGCTACTCTCTCTATGCTGCTGTGCCACTGCCATCGCCATTTTCGACTCTCAATTTCGAAACCACGGCAACTTGAAATCCAGAATAACCACGAGCAGTTTTGCCCAAACAACTAAGATAATTAGATTCTCCCGGGTAAAGCCCGATCCTCCTGTTGTCCGAAGGCTAAGCGGACGAGCTTAATTGCACCAGCAGATTCGTTGGATGAGGGCTACGAATTATTCAGTCCTATCTCACTAAAGAAAAGCCATTCAATATAGCAGCAAAAATAAAGAGAAATAAGTAATTTATTCTACGAAACGTCCCGTTTCTGTTTGATGCAGCTACGAACAATGCTCAAAGGAGCTCCGTTTAATTCCCCGGGCTCCAAATTCTCACTCATTATCCTTAAAACTCTACTCCTTTCGAGATAAAAAAAAAAAAAAAAGAACAAAGCGATTTCTCTTGTAAATTTCCAAAGCAACAATAAACTCTCTCCAACTCCGATTTCTAACCGAAGAGACAATCAGACTTGCTCCTCCCCAAACACGAGTCCCTAGAAGCCTAATATCTTCCCGATTTTACCAAGAACTGAACTAAAATCGAACGAGCAACGCCGACGTTGAAGAACACAAATCAAACAAGCGTTTCACATCTACGCATGCAAACAAATAACTCCGCCAAAGCTAGCTTGGGATAAAGAAAATGCAAACGATAGACAATCCATCGCATCGCATTAGCGAGCTCCTGAAAATCTGCGACGGAGAGCCGAGAGAGAATAAACCCTAGGCCTGTCTAGGCAGCCGGCAAACGACAAACGACGAGACAAGGTGGAGCGAAGAGAGAGAAAAGAAAGCCAATGAGAGAGAGAATGTGTGCGCGTTCTGAGAGGATGCTCGGAAATCGAAAATACCAGTACTGGTGCCGCTGTTGCTACTGATGAGCTGCCTCCTACATGTATTATTATTTAATTTGACCTCCATTAAATTACAAGCATCTGCCCTTCAAGTTTTGTTTTAATGCAATTGGTATCCTTACTTATGAAGTATAAATTACTGTAAAATTGTTGAATTTTGGGTTTAATTTTAATTTAATAATTTTTTTATTTTCTAAATTCGTATTTGAGTTTAATTTTATAATAATACTGTAATTTTTTGTTTAATCAGAAATAATTATGATATGGATGGATGGTAACTTAAAAACTAAACTACTACTTCATGTATATATATACATATATAAATCAAATAAATATATTGAAAAAAAACAAACACACAATTTAGTGTGATTTACAGGTTGAAAACTTGTTTAATTTTTTAAAATATCTTTTAAACTCAGGGTAACAACTGTAATTTTTCAAAATGAAATGGCAACAAATCAGGGGGGGTAGGTTCGGGTATTTGATCTTTGGTTTAAAAATAGAATAATGCTGGTATTCATATATAAACAATCCAATCTTGAATGCAAAGTGGCTGTTTGGTACCTGGCTTTAAGGGTGAAATTATAAATCCAAAACAAAAACGAAAAGCAGATTGGGATAGGGAGATTGATTTGATTAGACATCGCACCAACGCCATATGAATTAGATTAGATTGGATTAGATTCAGGAGTTTGAGTTGAGCAGTGAGCCAAACAGCACCTACAAGGCTACCTGTGCCCTACCCAGTGCCACCCCCCAAGACCACCTCCCCCTCTCCTCCTCCTATCTTTTGTCCTTCTGTTTTACTTTTTCTTAATTTTTCAATAAAACTTCTAATTTTATTTAACTTTGAACCATCCACTAATAAATAAATTTATTAAATGAATTTTAGTTTGTATTTATGGCGGCTACACTTAAATCCTTTCCCCCCTGCCCACTTCTGAATTCTTCCCAGTCACCCTTTGTCAAATAGAGATTGAAAAGAATAATTTAATTTCAAACTAAAATTATAATAATAATAAACTTTGTAGCATGACGTATTTGTGAAAATCCTATAATTATATAAATTAAGTTAAAATAATGTAAATTTAGATTTGGGGTCAAATATTTTAATTTTTTAAAATAAAATATAAAAAATACTTGCCAGCTAAAAAAAAAAAAACATTGAATTCCAGGTTAGGTTAGATAAATGGAAACCTAGGATTCAACCCAATAGTTTTTTCTATCTATCGCCACTTTCAACTGTGTCCCTTTCACAGGAAAGAGTCAGATAAAACCACGTGAATTATTGCGAAAGAAATGGAAAGCAACTCAGAAATTGACTTTTGAACATTGAAAACCCCTCCATACTTATATATCACATTAACATTATTATTATTATTATTATTATTATCATTGTGAGTGCATTTTGATTAGACATAATGTTGCCCCCTTAATCCCCCTCCCCTTAACCGAGCATGATACACATGGAGTCATACCATGCATATTGTCATTTGTGTAACAATAATTATATTATTAAAATTGTTCAAGAATCATAAATATTAAAAATGTATTGGTGGGCAACCGAGTGTTATTTTAGACAAGAGATGATTATATGAATGTAATTAAGAGTTGTTTATGTGTTTTATACGAGGTATTATTTATTAATGTAATTCGTATCGTTTTATTTTAAAAAATATAATAAGTTATAATATGTTAAAGATATGTCATAATTTTTAGATTAAAAAAATGTGTGATTTTAGAAAAAAGAGATGTTTTGGATAAAAAGAAAGATACAAGTGTGTTTTGAATCAAATGTTGCCTTTTGGATCAAGGGATACGATGTAGATCAAAAGGTGTGTCTCTTGGATAAGGGGTGGGTGCCCTTTAGAATTGAATTGAAGGTGCCTCTTGTTGGTCATGCCCCACTCAATTTCTATAAAGGGTAGCCCTTCATTTGGGTGCTTCTTGGTCATGGTCTCTCATATTTCCTTTTATAGAGTTTTGTATTATTAAGTGAATTGATGAATATAAGGGCATTAACAAGGGATAAAGTGTTTTAAAGCTTTATTTTTATTATTTATTAGAGGTCAATTTATAACAAAAAAGACTTTATGGTGTCATCTATCTATAATAAAGTTTTTAGTTCAAAATGTACTATGTGTTTAGGGATTTTTGTGAGTTTTTCACAAATAATATTATATCGGTCTAATATACATGATAGGTCTAATACACATGACAGGCTCGATCTCAATAATTACAAAATATGGTTTGATTCATGAAATGCAAAATGTTAAGATTTAGTATCTCAACTATATTTTTTTTTAGTTTTAAGTTCTTATTATGACTAAAAGTAATTATGATCGTTATCAACGTCACATATGATATCTCATTACATAAAAAATGTCATGTCAACAAAACACATCGATTAGGCCTAATATATAAATATAATATTTGATCACTTAACAATTAAAAAGTTTGACATTTGGTATTTCATTTGAAAAGAAAGACAAAAATTGATTTAAAAAATAATTAAAAATAACTACAAATTTAATGAAAAATATTTTTAAATATTCAAAAGACTGTACATAAATTTCATAAAATACCTAAAATTTTCATAGAAAATACCTAAAAATAATCCAAAAGGACATAAATTTAGTAAAAAAGCCTTAAAATATTAAAAAATGATTTTAATTTCATACAAGACTTAAAAATAATTAAACATAAATTCATAAATTTTAACAAAAATACAAAAAATATGTAAATGGAATTTAGGTATTTTATGATTATTTTTAGGTATTTTTTGTGAAATTTTTAGGGTTTTTTTTTTATGAAATTTAGGATTTTTTTAATCAAATATATATTTTTTCCATATCAAGAATCAAATGTCATATTTATATATTAAGCACAGTATAATATTTCTTATTGACGTGATTTTTTTTTATATGATGTGTCATCCTACGCAGAATAGATAAAAATTTCGTTTATTTTCAATTATAGTAATATATTTAAAATAATAATTTTTAATAATTAAAATATTGAATTTTGACATTTTATATTTCAAACACCAAATGCTAAATATATTTTTTAATTATTGAAAGACTACTGTATATATTAAAGCTTATTATATCATATGGTAAAAAATTAGTTATTTCTTGTCAAAGATATTAATTCACTTTAGTCAGAAAAATATAGACATTATATGCACAATTTTATATTAAACTAATCATATTGGGATTGAGAAATAGCTTACTATTTTTGAACCTGAACTCTTCCTTCATCTTGCAATATGGAATTGTCTTTTCCTAACATGTAAAGGGCTCTAATTAATAAAATTAAAATTTTACATGCATTGTGTTTATATATATATAATCTCCAACTTCTTAAAACAAGGACAAAGAGAAAAAGAAAAAAAGAATAAAGAATAGGGGAAGTAAACCAACAATCTACATGGAAGGTATGGCAGCAAATACACCGAGGAGTCCATGAATCACATGTACCCAATGCTCCCAAAAGTCCAAAATATGGAGTAAAATCAATGGGATACAATGACCCCCCACAAAGTCAAAATGGGCATATATGTCCTATCTATTCTTCTTTAAACTTTATGTGATGGGTTGATTAAACATCCTTCCAATTTGTCCCCCCTCCCCCTCTCTCTCTCTCTCTCTCTCCCTGCGACTTGTTTTCTCTTTTGTTTGCTTGCTTTTGAGAGAGAGAGAGAGAGAGAGAGAGAGAGAGGGGTTAATGGGTGGAGGGTTCCCATCTGCTTTTGCTTTGAGCCACTGCTTTTGTCATAGGGAAGGAATAAATGGCAGTGCTTCCTTAGCCTCATTTGGGCCCCCATTTCAGTCCTGTCCCAGGGCCCACCTGTCTGGGCCGGATCAGCAAATCCCCAATCTCCATCTTCCCTCATAAAAAGAAAAAAGATATATTGCGTAAATCAACAGAATGATGACGTGTACACTGCCCATCCTTTCATTTGTATTCAGAAAAAAAGTTTAGAAAAGTAGGGAGGATTTTCAATTTGAGTTGAGATTTAATAAATTTTAATATTTAAAATTCATTATATTAATTAAAAGGTAACTTCTAATCTATCACAAGAGTGAGTTTAAAAACTCAATTGAATTTCCAATTATTTATTATCCTTTATCTTAAGGATTATTATTGTTGTTGAAGTGTGAGGCTGACCCCACCAACCACCTCAGCCCACTTCCACTTGAATCTCTCTCCTCTCCAACTTTGCTTTGATTGTTTGGCACATAATTGTATTTCTTTTGCTACTCTTTTTTATTATTATTATTATTCATTTCGCTAAGGGCTAGGCCTAGGCCTAGGAGGCCATTGTCATTGTTCTTTTCACCATAAAGATTAAACTCCGATGTGGATAAACATGGCAGTTCTGAATCTTTGGTAGTTGGGGTATTGCTGAAGCAAGAAATGGAATAAAGTGAAAATGGTCTTTGTTCTTCCTGTTCAATGATTTATAACTACTTGATGTAATGCCACCATGCACAATAAAGATGAGATTCTAAGCTCGTTAGGCCTATTTCTGGTGCTTCAAGCCCCAAGACCCCTACCAATGTCTACCCAGAAATGTTAATGATTTTAAGCGGGTTTTTTCAAATACATACTCAAAAAAATTATTTAATTTTGTAATCATATTGATATAAACTTGTTTAGAGGCAAGCGTAGGTTAAATGACGATTTAACACTTAAAAGTTAAACTAAATTGAATTGTTTGATTAGCAACATGGAACAAATATGACTGAACATATTATATACTTTTTTAAAGGATAATTCATTCGCTCTCTCCCACTTATTGTTAAAGAAAGTAAACTTGCTTGTGATATTCGCTTCTTAACCTTTCATCAAATGAAACGGGATAGTCAATTCTCACTTACATTTTTCGTGGGGTTAACTTGATAAGAATAGAATTCTTTCAAATCACAATTTGACAAAAAGCTATCCTATTTGTCCCATTCTTGCTCCTCCTTTTAAATGCTCAAGAAGGATTCCCCTCACAAATTGATTATTGAGCATTTGAAAGCTACCTTTTTCTTGCGTTCCTGTTCTTACCCTTAAGAGAAGGAAGTACATAGAGTCCATTCAATGCATTCATAAATAATAATGCGGTTAGGTAACAACATTAATCAAGGGTGAGAAAAGAAATGTACCCTTCTCCAGAATTTGGATTAGAATTGTGTGGCACAGCCCAGTACCTGAGGATGAGCTTGGCTACACCTTTAAATGCAAATTTCTATACAAACTTAATCGAGTTTGTCATTGCATGCCTCACCTATTTATGATGATCATAATAACAAAAAATATAAACTAACTAAAAATGTCTTGGTTCTAATTAAAAATGTTTTGGTTGAACCTTTCTAACAAGACGACAACAATCATAACACATAAGCGATCTCTTTGTCTCATAAGAATAGAAACACTGATCTCTATTAAAAATAAGCAGGCGTAACGCTACACTTTAGGATGTTTTGGGCAAGATAGACACGCAAGGAATATGAAAAGATCAGACATACGCTGCCAAGAATAAGAAAAGGCCATGAGTGAGTTGTGGACATGATGTTACAGGAAAGCTTGAATATATAGAGTATTATCACCTCACAATGAACACAAATAGACAATAATGTCGTCACTCAGAATGAGTTATATCATCTACAAGAATAAAGCAGTAACAGCTACCATGGAAGAAGTTCACAGATATGATTGGCATCGCTAATACTGACTTACCCTGGAAGATGACTGACTGGGGTGTTCAAGTAAGCAAGGAGGATAATCATGAAGAACAAGACGTGACAAAAGAACACTCGAGTACCAGAATGAGATGAACAACAAATACAATCAAATACAAAACCATGTATATTAGCTCTAGAAGACTTCCTAACCGCCATCAGATTTCAAGTTGTTCCAGGAGCTTTACTGCCTCAAGGCCTTCAGGGCCATCCTCACCTTTCTTGTTCCCAGTTTGGCCTACCCGAGCAGGTGATCCCTGAGGCACAGCAGGAACAATGACCGTTGGTGGTTCTTCCTTGCGAACAGGTAGAGCAGAAAAAACTGGCACGGCCTGCCTGATACATACAGGAGGGGCGACTCGCACAGGCCGGGGTGGAATCACTTGAGACGGGCGCATGGAAGGAGGTGGGAGCGGCGGTGCAGAGAATACAGGAACAGCATTTCTTACTGTAACTGGTGGGGCAATCCCCCGGTATGGTGTTCTGCAATGCCGAATGGGTACATAAGGAGATGCCCCAGCTGCAGGAAACCTTTGAGGGCGGATTGTACGACCTTCTGGTGTTGTTGGCAGTGATGGTGGTTGAAGCTGTGAAGGGCTGTCATTTGCTGTTACAGATGTGGATTTATTTTGAGATGTCGTCTTCTGGCATATGAAGGGGAGGATTTTAGACGTAGCCATCGGGCGATGCTGTGGACTTGATGGTCTTGGTTTCTGAATTTGGAATTTCTTTCCAAATGATATTGGAGCATTGAAGGAGTTAGCCAAACCCATTTTTTCCTTCAAACGATAATTTAATAATGCTCTAGCAATTTTAATTTGTTCTAGCTCATCATTGTTCTCTGTTTCAGACGATGAAGTTGTATCTTGTTGTGCCACTGCCAGGAAAAAAACATAGAAATCAATAAGGAACAAATGAATTAAGAAAGAAAAAAAGTCAGTTTAAATTGCAGTTAGTTGTGAAGCATTATTTTCTTTGATACTACAGCTGCAAGGTTTAATGTAAATGCAGCAGTAAAAAAAGGTCCAATAACAGAGGATCTCTTTGAATGATGAAAATTGGTCAATTTTGATCTAATTCAACTAATAACCTTTTATGGGACAAATAACTTAAGATAGGACATATAAGTCAAATCTTTATAAAAATTGTAAAAAGAGAATAACTCACGGTTAGCTGGTAAGATTATCAACTGCCATAATGAACGGAAACACAAGCTGAACATGTCAAACAAAATCTCATTGACCAAAAATCAAGTTCTGCGAGGAATGATGGTTTGGTGCATTAAGCTATGTTGACACTTATTCCAGCTTGGCATGTGAACTTTGTTTCCATATGTAGCACAAGTGATCAACAACTTGAATCCGATTCAACACAGAACTAAACCATGCACTTAATAAGAAACTCAAAATGTTAGGCTTAGAGCTGGACAATTTTTTCTCTATCCTATTGCATTTTTTTTACACATCTAGCCTATATATTGTCTTTTTTTTTCTTTTCTATATCATCTCCCTTTATCAGTTTTAAGTACAAATTTGGTATCATATGCAGTACAACTATACAAATAAACCTGGCATACTATGCAGTAAAAGCATAGCAATGTCTGGGTTCTGAATCCTACGAAAGATAAAAGTAAGAACTGATGTCTATAATAACATACTTAGCTTGTATGAAAAGGTCACATTAAGAAATTGGAGGATTTGACTCACATTGCTTTAAAGATGTCCAAGCTGCCATGGCTGCATTCTTCTCAGCTTGCTTTTTATTCTTAGCAGGTTCCCCAGTGAATGTAATTCCAGCTAGTTCTACCATCCCTGTGAAAATTGGTTGATGCCCAAGCCCTGATCTGAAAGTCGTGTATTGGGGCAATGGGGCTCCAACTCTCTGGGAAACCTCCTGTAGGAGGTTCTTATAAACACCTGTCTCATCCTGTAGCACAGTAAAGGCTGATCAACACCCTAACAGAAATTTTATTATCAGCTCTGAAACAACTATAGTAGTTAAAGTGAATTAAGTAGTGAATATCAATAAAGATGCCAATGGATATGAAGGTGCAGAAATATGCACTACTCGAGAAGCTAAGCCTTTGTCTTAAGGACGCTAACAGGAACACATAAAAACAACACTTGTTTAGAAATTCATGTGTTATTTGCATTCTCTATTAAGAACAATTTTTGCATTAACCAATGAGAAATTATGCTACCTTACATGGACAGGTTGATTAAAACAAAAATCCAACTGGTTGTGGTTCTGAGCTATAAAGCGCAGATACTCCGCTGAGGCTATGACATCCGTACCAAAGATGTTGGATACTGATGGACATTGGACACAGACTCAATCCACACTGGATATGCACCACAAGGATCAGAAAATTATGAATCTAGTTTCTAAGGCTTTGATATGTTGTTGCTAGTTCTACAAAGCCCATGCATGACCAACATTAAATGCCAAAAACAAACCTAATGATTGTTCAAGACCACCAATCTTCAAACACACAGAACTTTAAAAGAAAAGAGTTGATCAATAATAGTGATTACCATATTAAAAAAAGACTACATATTCAGCTAGTCGACCGTTGCTGTATTTTATCTTCCTAACATTCTGTCCATCACCCTGTACCATACCACATCTCCATCTGTAACATGTCTAAGTTCCATTAAGTTCCAAGGTACTATCTAATATCAGTATATCGCACAACCTTATCCATAAAAACGATGAAAAAGTAAATTGACTTCATCCTCTGTTTTGTATTTCATCCTTGTCATACAATACAAAAGAAGTCACGAATAACAATGAAGGTGCTGAAGGACTCAACATGAAATGATCACAAACTTGAACAGTTAAGGATCCAATCCTGCCTCTTATTATGGAAATCCCTCATTCCTTCAAATCCTGTAAAACCTAGCAACCTAAATGGAGAAAACTAATTGTTTAGCTGATGGACATTCACCAATGCCTGTCATGTGTCCTCCAACGGACAGAATAAGAGAACAATCAATAGATAGACAAATATAAAATTTTTCCAGAAATATATTGCCATGAGTTAAATTAATGAAACTCTGCTGAATGCTTAGAAAAGCACTAATCTATAAACCATTTCCCTTATTATGCAGGGTTGCAAGACCAATTCAACACCAATTCCTTTTCTACATTAAGCTCAATCAAGGGCCATACTTTTGCTTGAACCATAATATAACATGTTCTTAGTTTCCATGTTCATAAGAAATCTGAAAAATGTTAAATCAATCGTCTTACAGCAACAAATATGTGAGATGAAATAGTGAGATGCATCCTAAGCAAGAATTATGCATAATTTTTTATAGCAAGTAAAACTTGAATACCTAAGAGCAAAGTTGAGATGCCAAACAGATAACATTTGACCTACAAAGCCAATGGTTGGGAACACATGAACCGATAGAAACTGCTCTTTATATAGCATGTCAAGTAAGCAAGACAGATTAGCTTGAAATATCAAGCTGCCCTCTTCTGCAAGATCTGTTCACTGGGCATCATACACTAAATTGAAAGAGTTTTGGGTGAATGGATGATTATTTAAATTAAAAGCTAAAATTATGTACAACGTGAGAGCTAATCCATATTGTTCCAGGAAAATGATTTGCACCAAAAGTCCATCACCACAAGTACATCAACCTGTGCATGAAGTGCGCAGCTCATGCACTTAGGCTAGGGCTTCAAGATGACACCCCATGCCCAGGCATGCCACAGGTGTGCCTTTGACAACCATACAACAGACCCTAGATTTCTTTCCTGGTTATTCTTCAGCTTATCAACATATAATCAGCAACAGAAATGTGGTCAAATTGCTTAAAATTATAACAACAACAATCATAAGCCTTAATCCCACCAGGTCTATAATTCACATTGCCTGTGTCACAAAGTGACACATTGTTAAGGCTTATGATTGTTGTAACTTTAATGAACTGATATGACATTAGAAATGAAATTAGTAAACATAGCCAGTGTCACAAAATGACCTTCAAACATACAAGCAAGAAACATTATTCTCTTATACCGCTAGCATTGTTAATTTAAAGATAATTTTCAACAAAACCCCAGGGGTTTAACTCATTTTGGTGGACACACCCTGTGCTTTAGGTCCTTACGTATTTTTTTTAAAAAAAATAAAAAATAAAAATCAGCCTCTTTAATTTGGAGCCTAATGTCATAAGCATACTTGTCTAAACTACATCCTTTTAGCTTGTCCTTAACCACGTTGGAAATTTGTTAACAGACTTCAGAATCCCAACTTTTACCAAATAACACCAAGGAGATTTCCTAGACATTTCTTCTTTCTATACATCAAGGCATAATAAGAGAGAGAGAGAGAGAGAGAGAGAGAGAGAGAGAGAGATTATGGACCATTTGTTATGGAGAATGGCTGGTGAATGTGTTTGGTGAAAGTCAAAAGAGAAGGCCGAGATTTGCAATCTATTTGTCCAGGACTCTGCAGGAGCTCCATGTTCTCACTGTGAACTACAATCAAGTGAACCATAATGTTATGGAGCACCTGGCTCAAGATCTCTTCCTGCAGAGATATGTTAACTCTCTGGCTCCAACTATGATCTGTTGTTGAAACCAATTGGACACAGGAAGTTTCAGTGACAGTAGCAGAGAGTGGATCCAGGGTTTGCAGTATCTAGATTCGGAAGGAGAGAAAAGTTTCATTGGATTAAATGGAAGATGTTCTAGATCCAAAATTTTAAAAATAATGGATCTTTTATCTGTTTGGATCCAGTCCTTTTCATTCACAAAAAGTCTCGTTTAATCTGGGAAATCTACTTTTAATATTTCTAGAAGAAGAAGAAAGAAAAACAAAGGGAATTAAAAATGAATAAATCCATGAGAGATATCCATAAAAATGAAGTCCTAAACTGCAAGAGTTTTCCTTGAAACTTACCCTTAATTTTAAGGAATTAGATGGGCAAAAAGAAGATACTCAAATCAAACCTAAACTTGGTCAAGAAACAAGACCACTGGTCTTATGCAGAAGGCCAAAAAACTTAGAAATTTTAAATAGAATTTTTAAGAATCAGCCAATAATTGTGATTGCTACTTGAAATAATCATGTATTTATCAATGTCATATAGAAGTATTTCTATTACTTTAAAAGGATTTGTTATAGTGCTCCGTTAGCATATTGCATCTGCATCTGCATCTAGGACCATGTCTATGTTTCACTTGCCCTAGGTTATTTTCTACAAAATGTAACACAAGTCAATCCATATAAATCACACTATGCAATCCTACTGCCTCGGGTGTGCACACTGCCAGGAACTGAACAGATTCCTGACATAATAAGGGGCAATGATTCATATAGCTCAAATTTCGAAAGGACTTAAAACATAAATTGTCAGACAGTATCATATATGGGGTTCAAACCAACGAACAAATTTGTGACGCCTCCAATCAAGCAATCACATCCCAACCCCAAAATGTAGTACGACATGCACTCTGCAGCTAGGCCTGCAAGCATGTTAAACTGAGGGAGACAGATCCATACGCTGAAACCCATGTGCCTTATTGAAATTTGCCTATATTGAACTCCTTCCAGTTAAATTATTTCAGAAGCAGTTCCTAAGATTTCAAGATATTCATATTTATCCCAGCTACTTCTATTCACGCGTCAAAAAAATATCAACACAGTCAGTAATTCCAATTATCTGTCTCTATCATGGCACAATTACGTATATGATAATCACAACTCAACAAATGCAACATTAATGCATGACTTGACTTTACAACACGGATGCCTCTGTATAATAGTTTTAAATGCCTCACCTTAAATAAAATACAACTAGTGCTATATAGGCCCTAGCTTATTAATTCACACCAGCAGGAAGACCAGGTCCAAGATGCAGAAGAAGAGGAACTAAGTATTTTAGAACCGATTTTTGTGTGGCAGAAATAGCCCTCATTTAGTGAATTAAGTGTGCTAAATTGACAATAGACACAGAAACATAAACAACTATTAAATATATAATAAAGACTAGCTGGGTCATGACTTTTCCCTCAGAAACTTCCCAGTTTGACCAATGTGTACCAAAATTAAAGCCGTACTTTAGTCGGCTTTCCAGAAAAATCCCACTGCCTTGCAAGCAATTATACAGGGCAGGGGCAGTTCCGTCATTTAACTCCACACCGGCACCCAAAGGGCCTCAACCCTAAATCGGCGGCCGGCCCGATTCAGGGAAGCGAGTGGAAGTGCACCATAGCTCATTCTTCTTCGCCAGCGATTTCCTTAATCGCCGGAAAACCAGGAAGTAAGCGGTTCATAAATAGTTAAGAATCCGCCATTTTCAAGAAAAATTGCAGAGACCAGAGATCGAAGGGGTGCTTACGAGGATTCTGGCGGCAAGGGAGTGGGACGGCGCTTGGTTGGAGAGGGAGGTGAGGGCGACCTCGGCCGCGGCGTGCTCGGCGAGGCGGAGGGTGGGATAGTAGTGGGGACTCTCGAAAGTCTCACCGTTGAAGTTGACGGTGGCCTTGAAGCGCGGCGCGTGGTCTGGACCTTCCCTTATGCAAGTGTACGAAGGTAGGTTGAAGCAGCTCCTCTGCGCAAGCTCTTGTAGCTGGTTCTTGTACATCTCAAACCCGTTTCCCTCTCCTCTCTCTCTCTCTCTCTCTCTACATAAATTTCCCTAAAACGTCCACGCCCTCTCTGCAGAGCAATCGGAGTTTCACCGGCAAAAAACTCCGGAAAAGATTCGCGGAACTAGATCGAGCGGCCGGACCTTCCGAGTAGGAATGAGCGGAAAATTTGAGGGTTCGATGGCGGGTCAAGGGTTTTTAGGGTTTTCCGGTTAGAGAGAAAATGGAGGAGAAGAGTGAAGAAAGGGTGGGGCGGAGAGAGAGATGTTGGAGTTATATTAATTGGAATTTTTATAAACAGGAGTCAACTGAACGTTAGGCTGCATGGATTTGATGTGATCTGATCTTCTTTTTATTTTTTTAATTATTTAAAATTTTTATTTTTGTTGTATTGGAAATTTGGAACTGTTAAAAAATGGGTAGGTCTCCAGTTTTTATTTTTTTTATCTTTTTAATTCTGAAAAATATTTATATATTTTATTTTAATTTTTAATGTATTCTAATGGTCAATGAAAATAAAATTTTAAAATACAAAAAGAAAATATGAAAAAACAGAACTGCATTTTGTTCTCCCATGGCATCGTAGCTATTATATATATATATATATATAGAGGGGGTAGGGTATGTATGACTTTTTGACTAGTTTAGTTTGTCATTTTGTGTACTTGCGTTGCGTTGCGTTGCGTTCGTATAACAAACAATGTAGTTTGTATTGGTTGTCTTGTCTGTCTGTAAGGCTCATACGAGTTGCTTTGCGAGGAAGAAGGAAATGATTAAAATAAAGTCTGCGTAGTTCTACTCCCTCCTCCTCCGACGACTCCATCTGCCATCTGCCACTTGAGAGAAATTGGCATTTTTCTTCTTTCTTTGATCATTTATTTACAAACAAATTATTTATTTTAGTTAACGAAGGAGCTTCCACTCAACCACCCTAAATTAATGAGCGGATGTGAGGGTCAATTCCCTCCCCCCCCCCCCCCCCCCCCAAAACATAAATGAAAAATGAATCTCATGAATGCAGGAGGGCACCCCCAGTTTAATCTGTAATTTACATGCAGCCACGTGACTCCTATTAATTATGGGTCCGATAACGTGGTCCCACTGCGATGCAGTCACTCCACGTGGCGCCATCTTAGAGGCTCTGCCGACGGTGATATGAATTGACTTATTATTATTATTATTATAAAACACTTGAAGAATGATTCTTGGTATTCCGATTGAGTGAGTGAGTGAGTGATTAAATCAGCTTTTAGATAGACAGGAGGGAAATGGACTGGACGGCTTCAAATTCATTCACTCGACTTCATAGACAAAAGGTAAACTGAGACTGAGAGTGAGTGGGAGACAAAACTTTTGTAATTTTCTCGGATTTTGATCCAAATTTGACTTCCATTGAAAAAAGATGGCTCGGAGTGGAAAAGAATTCCATTACCATGAAACCCAATGATTAGCTAATTGCCACCCAAACACTCTCTCACCCATTTCATCCATCTACTCAAAAAAAAAAAAAGCCAAACCAAGAAACAAATTAAATAATTAAATAAATAGATGAATAATGTCTAAGCAAAATACATGGGGGGGCAGCATATAGGGAGGCCTTCAATTAGAAAACAAAACTTGAATATGTCCTGAGTTACAAAGATACTAGGCGGGAGAATCACCATGAAAAAGGGCTAGCTCCCAACAAGAAAATCTCATTTTCCACGTCCTTCACCCATTGGCACACCCGGTTGCATGCCTTTATCGCCAGACCCTGCAATTTTAAAACCACCTAGCAGATCTGAGGACCAACACCCCACATATATATATATATATAAAGTATAAACTACATACTACACACACCCCATCTTGCCCTGCAGCATCAACTACACAGCTTGCTTACCTGCTTTATGCAGTTTCATAATTAAGTTTTAGTGTTTTTTTTTTTTTTTATATATTATTCACCCATAACAAAATTTTCACCTCTTTTTTATTCCTTTTATATAAAAAAAAAAAAATTGCAATATCCAATTTTCTCAAATTGACCCTTGTTCACACATAGTGAACGAGCAGGCCATTTATGGCAGACCATCCAGATGATTTTTCTGTTCATCCAGATAATCAATATTTACAGTAAATGGGAATTCAATTCCTGAAGAATTGCCTGAGACAACCTAATATAACATGCAGGTACATATTGAAAATTATTTTGATACTAGATATAACATATATGTGATTAGGTGCAATCACAAGATATGTTATTAAGAAATAAGTAAATTTAGTATATCATGATATAATACATTAGTTGATAAGTATCAGCAAAAGACCAAACCTTGTCCGCCAGGGGATCAAATGCGGCATACAGTTCGAAGTCCTGGGTGACCCAGCAGAGTAGAACTGCCAGATGAAAAGAATCAACATAATTTCCGAAGGTGTCCATGAACGTTTTATTACAAGAATTTGGGGGAAAGAAAAACAAAAACAACTCTAAACACTATACCAAGGGAAAAACATTCTAAAGGAAAATATTATGTCCTTTCAGACAACCTTTTCCTTTAGGACAGTTCAACATATAGAGAAAATATCCTTACTATTTGTACTTTACCTAACTAAGAAAAAGAGCTTCAAACGTCCTCTAGTCAACCCATGCATAATGTAAATATAAAGAAAAAGGAACCAAGTAAAGACAAAAGCTTGCACTTTGACCATTGGACAATCTGGACCTGGCTGGCAAATCTGATCTCAAAACTTAAAAAGTTGCAATATTCTAATCTCATACTACAGGGTTCTGGTGAACAAAGCTGCACTCTTCATAACTTTTATTCATCCTCTTCTAGATATCTTTATGTTAACCACAATACAAGAACCGGAGCCAACTTAGCAACCATAGTTCCTATAGTTCAGGTTTTAAGTTTCAACCATATTTTTTTTATTAAAAAAAAAAAAGTTTCAATCATATTTAACCTCCAGTTGGATCTATGCCCTTTGTTAAGATCAAGAGATTATGTTTCTTTCATGCCTGAAGCCATTTCCCTACTGTTCCTACACTAATCTTATTGAATCCCCTTGGGAGAAGAAACCTGAATGGCTTAGGTTGCATTCCCATGCAAAAAAAACGCAGCCTCAAGTCTCATTTAAGTCATCTATCAATATAATAACAACAAAACAATAAAAAGAAGAATATGATAGATCTCTACCGTGACAGTTAAAAATTGGCTGCTCCGATAACTTGAAGCTGCATAATTGAAAATAGATTTAATTAGAATAATGATGTTCTTACCATAGTTCTCATCTCTTCTAAACTGAGTTTTGTGGGGCCCAATTTCTTTATCATGCATGGAAGCATAAAGCTTTTGATAGGCTCTATACAATCTGTAAAACAAAAAAACCAATTGATATCACTGGCTCCCAAATCGAATGACACCTAAAGGCTAAAGCATCTGCATAACTTGCCAGAAAGCTTAACACACTCACCTTTTCTGCTGTTGCAAACTGTTGATTGGTGATGAGAATTCAGAAGACACATACTGGTCCAGAAAAATACTCCGGTACATGAAATGCCAAAGTCCAGCAGGACCACCAATACCAACAAACGCTTCGCCGACTCTCTCAAGTGAATCAGTTGAAAGTCCAGGCTGACCTAAATGAGGGGATGGATCAACAGGCAAACCCTCAACAAGCATGCCGCCGTCTATCATGGACCTCTGAACTTCAGTGAGAACATTTGACTTCAAAAGGATCATTTCGATACGAATCCTATAGAATGGGCACATTCATTAAATACAATAATGAGCGAAGAGAACCAACAGTTTTGTTCTTATCTTAGGAACAAATAGTCAGTCAATTTTTATTTCATTTTTTTAAGTAGAGAGATGCAGCATCTTTCTTCAGGCTAAAGTTGTATTGTAATTTCAAATAAGAAATTGTAACTCTGACATTCTATGCTCTCAATGCATCAAATTAATGAACCATAATTTACCTGCAATCTTTAAGATGAAAAAAGGCATCTGAGCTGGTAGTGAGCAAAACTAGGTATGTCTCAACCTGGCACAAAGAGTATTATTACTTGTAATTTCTTGCAAAACTGATGATTTTGAAGTCTAATACAAAGAAAATATCTATCTAATAAAATTGCAGTATCAAAATTCAGTAATTTCTGTGGTTTTGAGATGAACTGCAATCTGTGACCAATTCCAGTCAATTAAGCATTGGATTTGGGAAAATATTAGAATCCAAGCCTCACTTACATCAAGATAATGGACATAAGCATACAAGAATGCCGCGGCATTATATCTTGGCAGGCAAATTGGTGAGAAAGATTCAGATGTCCTGCAGGCAGAAATTTATGAAATCCACGAAAAGATAAAAATTGCTCAATTACAAGATAAATTCCATTTTGCCAACATAATCATGGATGTTTACTGGTTTTTCTGGGGCCACTAATACTAAGCTTCAACGGAAATAAAGTCATTGACTGCTGTCATGTTCTTAGTACTTATAAAAGTTGAGTTCATGTCCTTCACTGATTTATAATGCAGCTATAAAGCAATAGGGCTTTGATAAAGGAAAATGCTATTGGTAAATCATGAGCTACATAATGTAGCTAAAATGTCTAAAATACCCTTCATCCAAGATGGTGAAGTGAGGCGGTGAGGCGGCGCAAGGGGTATTTTTGACATTTGTGATGCATTGTGTAGTCCAAGGGGTACCAATAGCATGGTCCTTTGATAAATGATGTATACTACATCCTATAAGCAATGCAGATTTCATTTTGGGATTCAAAGTACATAATTAATATATGAAAACAAGTCAATTCTCAAGGCATTTTAATAATGATCCATACTCTTTTTTTTTTTTTTTCCTGTTTTCTTTTTTGAGCTGTAACAAGTTAATGTGTGTCCCTCAAGAAATACAAAAGCAAGTAAGAGTTCAACCTTCTAGGACCAACACTAAGCAGTACACATCCTGTGATATGTTAAAAGGGTATAAATAGAACGGGCACTCTTTCATTTAAATATCAATTACTTCCCACAATCAGGTCAGGGAAACAACAAATGAGGGGACATTGTCTACCTCATCAGTCACTAGCAAATGAGGGTGGGCATGGGAAGCTAAGAGCATCAGTAGATTTAGCAAGCTGATAAATAAATTCTATGTAGTTTGTCTTAATTTCTGACCACATAACAATCCTACCTGCATGGATTCTAGCTGCTCAGGACAGATGTCAAAGTAATCTGTCAAATATTCAGAACAGTTTAAATTATTAAATCAAAATTTGTTTCTCTAGAGATGAAATAAAAAATAAACAACATTCATGGTTCACATAACAATGAGTTGTTCAGCCCCATTCGGATGCGAAAATAACTAGTTCAAATGTTACAAACTGCATAGTTTCCTTTTCCAAGATTGCCACTCCCCAGTTACAAGGAATCAAAGTCATTTAGTACCCCCTATCATGCGCAGCCAATTTGGGTGACAGCCAGTGTTGCGCATGAGCAGTGGAGCATGATTAGGACATTCAACAGGCATTATGTGTAGCTAAGGATGAGTGCCTGGGTGTGTGTCATGCTAGGGCCAGCAGAACCCCATGGCCACACGAAAGCAACTCAACATGCAGCAATGGGGGAGCTTGGCAGGATGAAGAGCCCTGTGGCAACACGGAGGCAAGTTGGAATGCACCAACATGAGGGAATGGCTATGGAGTATGCCTACATGCATGGGAGATGTGTGCCAAGCCATGTTGGTGACGCTGGCTGCAGGCATGGTGGAGGCAGAAGAAGGAAGAGAGCAGAGGTTACCTAGAAGGTTCTAGAACCTTGTGGTGTATTCTAGACGATCTTGGATGGTTCCAAGAGGATGTAGAATATCCTAGACTAGGCTGTAAGTCTCCAGGAGGTCCAAGGGTTTTTTGGGGCGTTCTAGGGACTTCTAGCTGTTGGAAGGTTCTAGAGGATTCTAGGAATCATAGAATCTGGATGATGCTAAAGTATTCTACTATGCTCTAGAGTGTTCTCTTATACTCTTGCATGTTCTTCTATATTCTGGAATATTCTCTTGTAATATCTAGGGGTAGTTCAGTCATTTGGTAGGAAGGTTCTAGAATAAGTTAGGAGTCCATACAAGAGTTGTAAGCTTTCATTTGTAATCATCCTGGAATAGAGTGAAGTATTCTTCTGAAGGATCACAGTTAGTTTCTCTATCTAGAAGGATGTGCCTCCATCCTAATAGGTGTGGGGAAGGGTGACTTAGCCACCAAGGTGGGCTTGAGTTGTGTCAAGTGCCGCATGTCTTAGCTTGGGAAAGTTGTGGGGGTGACACCCCACTCAAAAAAGTCAAGGACACGACCAAGATGCCTAGCCAAGCCATCTAATCCTCACCAGAAATCAAGATGACATTTTTGAGTGATGCATCTTCAGAATGGATCTTGGGGATTTTTAAAGTTAAGGACCAGGTCGGGATACATATGATAAAGGTATGTGGACTACATGAAGTCAACCTGCAGAGACAACCCATGATTGGCCCAGAATTTTCAGTTATAAACCAAGAAAGAAAAAGGAGTTGCTAACATGGCAATGCATGTTTCTCTCATAAAGTGCCAATAATTTGGGGACACAACCATTTCCCTTTGATATACTTCCTCCACCTCCAGCACAACATCATAAAAACAATGTTATATTGGGAGGGTGATATATGGTAGTGTCATGACCCTAGGAATTACCCAAGGATATATTAGTAAATATAATAGTAGGAGTTGGCATACAATATACAATAATTGTAATTTCTTTTCTTTCTTTATGTTATAGTGTTTTGTCCTATTCTATAAGTAGTTAGACTAGTTGTTATATTGCATATGAAAGTACGTGGGAGGCTGTTAGGCTATATATAAGCCTCAGCTATGGTTGGATGGATATGCTTGATTTGAATGAATTCTTAATTCTCATTTCTCTCTAAGACTCTCTCCAATCTCCCTCAAGTTCTCCTCATTTCTCTCAATATCTCTTCCTCTTTCTATTGATTTTCCCCCTCCTACAATTCTGATTTCTTCTCCCAATTCCTATCACAACCCTAACTAACCCTACGGTTGTGACAAATGGTATCAGAGCATGTTCCTCGGCTGCGATTTCAATCTATTCTAGATGGAATTGAGGCAAATATAGTGATATGGGTGGTTTTCTTTGTTGATTAAATTCCGATGGATACTGTCCGATGCAATTGAATCTCGGAATTTGATTCCGACGCACGGAAGAGTGACTCTCGGCTAAGAGTGGTGGTAACTCTGTTCGGAATTGAAGACAAACCGTTCGAAAGGTAATTCTCGCGATCTTAGCAGCACGTTAGGATCGGCAGAGCAAGACGACTAGGGATAGATTCGAACAATTTCCTAGTGATGGTCCTCCTATTGCTTTGTAATTTTTGACGCTAATTCATAGTCACTACATGTCGAAGCTCTGTTGTGTTGCGTGAATTTCAAACGCGAAGCAGGAGGATTGGCTTCCGACTTGAGAATTCCGAGAAGTGTTGACTGAGCAAGGAAGGCGAGCAGCCCCAACGATTCCCTTGGTGAATTCCGATCGATTATTTGCTGTCATTTCTGTTCGGAATTTGAAGGCCACTGGGCCAGGCGATTCCGACGAAGCTTCCAGCAACTCCTAGAGCAATTTAGGTTGATCGAAAATTGCAGTCGAAACAGATTTGGAGTGTTGGACAATGATTGGGTGAAGCGGATGATGATTAGTGTTGGTTCTCGACTGAGATTTCGACAAAAACGGTTCATTCGATCATTGTAAATTGGTCACAGGAAACGAATTCCAACAGTGCTTCTTGGCTGTTGAGAGGTTGTTCCGATCCGATTCAGAGCTGACATTTCAATGAGTAAGGAATTACTCTGGAAGCGATTGTTGCATCTTGACAATTGCTGTTAGAACTTGGAGCAATTTTTAGAGTTGCAACCGGCCAGTGATTATCAAAAGGGATTTTTTGGAAGCAAGGCGATTCCAGGCGAGATAGTGCGACTCAAGAGGGTGACCTCAAAAGCAGAGTTGCGCAGTAGGTTTCCGAAATCCACGGCGAGCAGCTATTTCGATCGAAGCTGCTAGAACCAAGGTGATTTAGCGCATCTAACTCTGACGAGCCAGGTGATTGTTGGTGCTTCGGGCGATCTAGGAAGAGGACCCAGATCTGAGGTGCTAAAATTCAGATCTAGGAGCGCTGTTGTGAATGCTGCGTTGATCGGGAGGCGGCTCTCGGTTATGTTCTGACGCTCCTTGACGGTTAATTTCTGATTATTCATAGGCTGTTACTTCTCGACGGCTCTCGGTTCAAATTGGTGGAAAGGAAAAACAGATTTGGTAAATTTTGTGGTTGGTCAATCAGCACAACAATCGGATTCAAGCAGCCAATTGCTAAGTTAGAAGCAGGAAGTGTGAGGAATTATGATGGAAAGGGCTGCGTTTTCTTGGCCTATTGCTTTTCTAGCCAGTGAGATTTCAACCAGGAGGAGTAGTGCACGCACGAGGACATTGGAGTCTCAATCGCAGTAGAAGGGTGTTGCATTTTCAGGGGGGACGACCTGCTCGTGAGGGCATTGGGAGCAGTGCATACATGGAGTAGATGAGCCCTCAATTGCAGTGCAGCAGAAGAATGTTTCATTTTCAGCTGAAATGGAGCCTCAATGGCAACCAAAGAAGGCTGCATTTTCAGTTGGCAGCAACAAGAACAAAGGAACAACCAATGGGATACGGGATACGAGCAAGGAATATGGTCTTATGATACGCGAGAAGCTGCAAGAGTTTGCGATGATACTTATTAAGAAGTATCATTACAACTTTTAGATAGAATACTTTGATGATTATCACGGAAGTTTTAACAAGGAAGAATTCCTTGGAGTGGAGTGGAAGAAGGATGCTGGTTTCGGTGGAATTGACAAGGATGGTGGTTGTCAGGACAGTGCTGACAGCAACAACAAAAAGTTTGAGGGCTTGGCTCAAGGTGTTTGGATAAAAGAAGAATTAAAGGAGTACTCTGATTCATTTGGAAATGAGGTTGTTGATGAGGATGATCCAGATGATAATAGCGGAAGTCCAAAACAAGAGATGCTTGAGGCATTTAATCAGTTGTTGGGAATGACAGGAGACACCAAGGAATCTCTAGAATCGGAGAGTGATTCAGCTGCAGTGATTGAGGAGTTAGAAGAAGAAATAATACCTCAGGAAGTACTTACTGAAAGGCTGGAAGAGGAAAGTGGAGAAGATAAGTATGGTGTGTACGACAATGATCAGGAAACAGCTCTGGGAAAGGAGTTTCCTGTTGTTGCAATTGTTCAAATTCCGATTGGTGAGCTACAATATCAGGGCTGGTTTTGGTTGGCAAGGAAGATTGAGTCCCTTACTATCACTGGAAATGGCATGATTGAGCATGTATCTCTAGTGGAAACATCTTCTAACATTGTGAAGATGTGTGGATTGGACAAGGAATTTCAAGGACAGCTGATAATTGGTGGGAAGCTGAGAGAGATAACTGAAGAAGTCAAAAGTTTGGTAGTAAGGGATGGAACTACAGCTGCTCTAGTGGTTCTTGCTCCAGCGGTAAAATTCATGTTTCTATCTATTGTATTGACAGAGGAATCGACTGTTGGAATTGGGGTTGTGGCAACACCTAGTTCTGAAGCTTACAAGTAAGCCTCATCTAAGTATCTAAGGCAAGTCAGCAATTTCCCATTGCTGCATTTCCAGGATATTGCTGGTAACTTTGCAATAGAACATGGCAGTGGGATGGATGGAAATGCAATAACTGCAGCTAGGGATACTTGCTTAACTTACTTACTTGTATGGGACGGGGATGGACTATCCAAGGAAGCCATGGGTACAGTTAACTCTTCCTTTAGACTCCAAGTTCCAACTACTAACAATATCAGGCCAGGTGTGGCTTATCATGTTCTTCAACGGAAGACCAAAATTGATTGGATAGCTATAGGGGATGGGGCTTGCATCCGATAAAGTTTCTCCTATGGAAGTGGGGCGACTTAGGCTTGGAGTTGATCTTGGACACTTCAGAATGAGGAAGAAGAAGAGGCCTAGAAGGAGAAAGAAAGATAGATCAGATAGCAAAGGCGGGAATTGGATGAAACAATGGCTACTTGTTGCAAGTTCTTGAGGACAAGAACTCTCTCAAGGAGGGGGGAATTGTCATGACCCTAGGAATTACCCAAGGATATATTAGTAAATATAATAGTAGGAGTTGGCATATAATATACAATAATTGTAATTTCTTTTCTTTCTTTCTGTTATAGTGTTTTGTCTTATTCTATAGGTAGTTAGACTAGTTGTTATATTGCATATGGGAGTACGTGAGAGGCTGTTAGGCTATATATATAAGCCTCAGCTGTGGTTGGATGGATATGCTTGATTTGAATGAATTCTTAATTCTCATTTCTCTCTAAGACTCTCCCCAATCTCCCTCAAGTTCTCTCCCTTTCTCTCAATATCTCTCCCCCTTTCTATTGATTTTCCCCCTCCTACAATTCTGATTTCTTCTCCCAATTCCTATCACAACCCTAACTAACTCTACGGTTGTGACAGGTAGCAACATTAACCAAGGATGGTGCGCTTTCTCTAACACGGACACAAGCAAAACTGTGAGTCAATGAAAAAAATTGGCAATGATGGTGAAGCAAATGCTAAACAGGATGGTTGGGTGTTTCCTAGTGACTAGACCTAAATAACAAATATGCTGTCAAGACCCTGGGAATATGATTGTAATTGGGGGGAAAGCCAGCTGTTAGGGCTAACTGAAGAAGTTAGGCGGGAATAACTAGCTCTTGTATAAACAGCTAGCATGGTTGTTAGAGTAGTTAGTTGGTTGGAAACTGATGGTGATGTGGCTAGACGCTCTTTAAAAGGTGAACATTTTGCATTTAGGGCATGTGACAAGTTCTACTAAGCACATTGGACAAGGTATCATAAACACACTTGCCACAAGAATCTCATTTGAATGACAGATTCTTGCAGTAGCACCAAAGCTTTTAAATGTCCAGCCAGTATTGAGTGGTGTAGCTCTTAAAAAGAATTAAGATATTGTTTCTCAGTTGTACAGATTGTACTTGCCTAAATGATTCAGATGACATAACAAAATTGGAGAGTAGCAGTATATCATCAGGATGGAGAGATTCTTTTTGTGCGCCAACAAGACTCACAACCTGCAATTTAAGCTTTCAGTTTAGCAAATTTTCTGACTATTATTGGTATCCGTAAGGAAGCAGAACAGTAGAATAAGAAGAAGAAAACAAAACCTTGTGTTTGCACATCAATATTGCAAACAAGACCCCTGAATCAGCAACATCCTGCAATATGGCACTTGCAGTTTGCCTAGTTGAGTAAGCAAGGGGAAGACAAGTATATGCATGAAGAAAAGTGCCCGGGTTCCTGAAACGAAGAAATTAGCAAGATTATATTGGAATCAACTGAGTAAACAAACAAAAGAAATATATACATCTTTTACAATCTGCTAAGCTTATCAGGTTGAAGTAAACTTCAGTGTCATAATTATTCTGAAATAGTAAAATGAATAATATAATCAAATATCTTCTAACTACTACCTGAGAATATTTAGAAGGCCAACATATGCTATGGGAGAGAAGTTCAAAGAACTACAGATAGTAGAGAGAGGAAAACGAAGCATTATTGAATGAACTATAAAGGCATAACTGGCAGAATTTATCAATAGATTACATTATATGCAAATCACTAGAGAGTTGATTTGTTGTCAGTAGAACCATCCATTTTATGAACACATTTAATAAAAAAAATTACATTCATGGCCAGTAATATCACTGCTTACTTAAATCTATACTTATCCATTTTTAAGAAATTTAACCCCCCCCCAAAAAAAAAAAGACATTCGTGATTAGTAAGATAACTCTATGCTTTAATCTATACTTAGTCATAACATCCAAATAAATGTAATGATCATCTATAGAAACATATCAAAATTCAATATGTTATACTTCCAAAAAAAAAATTGTTGGTGATGTATCATCAGACAAGTACAGACAGATTTTATACACCATATTGAATTGGCCTGTCCAGATATTGGATTTCAGTAGACATGCATGAAGTAAGAAACTGATAACCAAAAATTGAGTAATTGGCCAAATCCACTGAGCACATAACCTATTGTCACCTTCTCAAATTTTCACTATAGGCAGCAGTAATGCCACACCATACAAAACACAACAACACAACAATCCTTAAACCCACTAGATGGCGAGTAATGTCACCCACTAAGAGCCAAATATCTGAAATAGGATTGTAAGTGGTGGGGCACTACCGAAAACTCACACATTACTATTCTCTAACTGCATCAGATAGAACGGTTCAGAATCTTTACCCTGTTGAAATCATCAACTTTTTCATAAAATATACTTCTCAGAAAAATAAAATTATGTTGTTCAAAAAACAACACAATCATAAGTCCTTATATTTTCTTGAAAACATTTGATATATCAATTACTCTCAATATAACTCATCTTTTGGAGAAAGCCGTGGTTATAGTTATGTCTAGGATGGCATTTCTTGCTCCAATGACAAAGATCTAATGTCTAAATCAGAGTATAATCAAACTCTAAACAGGAAGAATTACAGAACAATCATTTAGAACTCTGATTGTTAAAATATGTAAAACTTGAAAGGAAGGTATGAAAAATATCATCAACAAAACTAGAGTCAATTCATTGTTCACGGGAAGGGAGAGATGGGGAAACGATAAGGTTCACGAAATCAATCTAGTTGATTTTATTTACTTTTTATCCTGGCAGCAAGGAGAGTTTTGTAGAGTATCATCCAGTTGACATATACCACTGAATTGGATGGAATATTCAACAAAATATTTATTATAGCCACTCTCAAAAGGATAAAATGGACACTTGAAAAAAAAAACGTTAAGATAAGACTTAGCAAAAGTGGATGTTGGAGATAATATGTTACCATAGTCATTAGTTGCACCCTATCCTATCCAAGCTAGGGTTTGTGGCATGTCATTCATAATGTTAATTGACTTCTAAAAGTCATTGACAATACATATTCATGCAAAAGAATAATGTGGCAAAATTTTACACCGGACGCCCTTTTTAACACAAACTCTCTAGTGAGGGAATGATGAGATAAACTTCCAACACCATCTTCATATGAAAAAGTTTCATTAAATGGTGGTGATGATGATAAGTAAATATGGTCATGTTTCATCACATAGTTGACATTACGATACTAACCTATACAAGAAGGAAACATGATTGGTCGGGGATTATATGTGCTAAAATTAAAAAAAAAAATCAGTAATGAACAAAAATAATTAAAGAAGCGCTAAAATTGAAGACAAAATGAGATAAAACTAACGATTATGTCATCTGTGAAAAGACAAGCAGTGACAATGATGATGAGTTACATAAACATCACAACATAAAACTTCAGATCAAAATTAGCAATGAACATCAAATAATTAAATTAGTCTGAAGATAAAGTAAGACAAAACTATGCCATCTGCCAAAAGCCCAGCAGCAGCTCTTCTGAAGATTGGGTAAAATAAATACCATCAATGAAATGCCAGAGCAAGGGGTAGACCAAAATTAACATGCCTTAAGTAGCAAAAAGAGAAGAAATATTGTGGATTAACAAACATATTGTCCCTCAGATATAGCTGAGTGACAAAACATGATTTCCGTGGCTTAAGAATACATAGGAAAAGTCACAAGGCTAGATCAATTTAAGTTGGCAGTCTTATTATTTTCCTAATTCAAAATCTATTACATAGTTTCTATATATTTTTCACATGTGCACTGTCCATTGTACTTTGGATGATTGCCTGGACCAATCCTCTAAACATTGGATAATCATCACCCCAGAAAATGTTTGCTGATAAATCCCAAGAAAGTTCATAGAAAGGATAAGTATGTCTAAACTGAAGTTTCCAGATCTTTAAACAAGAACATATCAAAGCCACTAAGCAGGGCTAGCTACATGAATTCTAGTTCGCTAGTCATTTCTCCAGGTCTACACAAGAAAAAAAAAAAATATCACGGAAATAAGACATCCAGCAGATATCTGTTATTAAGGATATGAATTGGAAATTTGGAAGTCGTGAAGATTAAAAACAGTTTCCTTCATATCAGGAAAGAACCTGATCTCTTTGCTTCATCAAGTTAGCTAAATAAGGTAGCCATGAAATTCAATAGACCATAAAATTTTTCATGTAGTAGTCGTCCAAGAAGAGAGTGGAGAACAAACCAACTGAAAGAATGGATGAGAGAAGAGAAGACATCATCTGTTCCTCCAAGCAAAGGTGTCATGTCAAACTTTGGATTCTTCTCGAAACATCTGTTTACAGACTTTGTGAGAATAAGTATCATCTGCATTCACATCAACAATAGAATGAGGAACTGAGACGCTAGCATATTTAAGAGAAAATGTGAGATTAAGCAATTACTAAGACACTGCACAAATGCACAGTTGGTAGTTCAGACATATTTAAGAGAAAATGTGGGATTAAACAATTACTATGGGCCCTTTGGTAAGGCTTCTATTTAGTTCAACTGTTTTGAAAACAAAAATAGAATTGATGTTTGATTACTTGTTTTTATTTTCAAAAAAATTGAAATTTTTTAAAAATTTCTGAAAAAGAAATCAAAATAACAAAAATGTGCTTTTACAATTTGCAACTCATTTTCACTTTCATGCCCTCCCCTTCCCTCTCCAGCACTGGCAACCTTAGTCACCAACAGTCATCAGAGGTCAGTCCTGGAGAGGAGAAGGGAAAGAAGGGAGGAAAAAAACAAAAAATCAAAAGGAAACAAAAAAAAAACCAAAATTTGCAAACAAAATGTTAAGTTTTAATTTTTTTAGTTGAAAATGAAAACAAAACTACACCAAAAGAAGAAAATGAAAACCATAACTGAAAACTAAGAACAAAAAATCAAAGGCTTTGTGAAATGCCTCGTTAGTCTTTAAAGACCATAAAAGATGCAAAAACACACTTCAATGGAAGGACAAAACTCTACCTGACCATAAATAAGCTCCAGTTGCCCCCTTAATGACTCGTAAGGCTCCTCCGTACAGCTTATGCAAACCAAATAAATTGGTCCTTTCACTAGAAAAACTACCTGACAAAGTGCACAAATTCAATGCCAATAATGAGTAACAAATACTGAATACCATGATGCTAATTCCATATAAAAAGACAAAGCAATGAACAAAAGCATCAACTGCTGGTTCATTTTATGTGGAATCTCACTAACTCTTTCTAAACTCTCCAAATTTTAAGAGAAAAAAGAGACCTCCCCACTGCACGAGGCTCCCTGCATTGCGAGTGTCAACTGTATTATTTAAGTGTCATGATCCTTGGGTTGAGCTAGGGTTTTAAGTGAGAAATTGGAAGATATCGAGCAAGAGAGAACAGAGAGGGAGGGAGAAATCAGAGAACAAAGGCAGAAGTTCAGAGAGAACAGAGAGGGATCAGGAAGAACCGAGAGAAATTAGGGAGAAATTAAGAGATAGAAATCAGATTGACTGAATAATATTTCTTTGATGATTTGTATTTGTTACTGTTTTGCCTAAAGTAATTGAATGCTGGATTTATTGAAGAAATCAGGAAGAAATAAAGATGTCTTGGCAACAGTTAGTTAATAGGACATAAATGTAACTAATTGTTTTATTAAGGGTAGATTTGACTTTTATAAGTTAGTTATTTTCCCTTAGGGAGTTCCGCCCATCTAGTCTATTAATAGAAGGGTGCGGGGGTTAGCCATGATCATCAAACTTTCATATCTTTCATTCCTTGTGTTCGGATTCAGTGAGAGGCGAGAGTAAGAGCTGTGCGATACTAGTTCTTGTTGTCTTCATTAGAGTATTGTATTCGAGAGGCAAGGTGGAGTGAAAGAGGGGTATTCTTGTACTGGTTTCTTATTCGTTTCTAGTGGATTGGTTGCTTCTTGAATTACTGGATGTAGTGCCATGTAAATGGCATGAACCAGGGTATATCTTGTGTGTTGCAATCTGGTTTGCTTTTCTCTATATTTAATTCTGTTTTTATTTTCTACTTTCAGTATTCAATGTTGGTTTGAATTCAGTGAGGTTCTTGAGTGATTCTTGAGAGATCATAGTTTCGGTTTTAACAGTATTAGGCTGGATCAGTTCTTATATACTGATCCTAGCAGCAGGGGTTGGCACCAACAAGGCTGCCAAATTCAAAATTAAGTACAACCATAGGCAGACCTTCTAAGTACAACTGCTATAGCTAGCCTCTAGTACAACCGGTAATAACTGCTAATACAAGGTACATGATAGGCTGCTGGTGCATTGGACCTACCAGAGACGCAGCAAGCAGAAAGCATCAAGGGTAGAATAGTGATTTGGCATATGCTAGTGTAACAACCAGCATGTGTGCAAGAGGGTAGAAATGTAATACAGCATGCAGATGTAACAGTCAGCATGTGCACAACCAATTCTGTTAAGAGGGAGCAAAAGAGAGGGTAGGAGGAAGATATAAATAGGCGGAGGAGAAGAGAGAAGGTAGGCTGGAATTAAGTGTAAACAGAGGAGAGTCTAGGCCTCTTGAACGCCCAATTTTGTTTTCCGTTTATTGCTTGTAGTCTTGGATTGAACTCAAGCAGTGTTTCTTCTTTATAATATTGGAAATTCTATACATTTTTCGATGAACCCATCAATTTGGTATCAGAGCCCAACAATCCTGATGGTGAATCTGACAAAAAGAGTAAGGGAATTGGAGGTGAAGATGGAAGGTATGTAGAAGGGAGTCAACGCCATGAGAGGAGAGGTGCAGACGATGGAGAAGAATGTCGTGATCATGCTAGAGTAGTTTGCATACATGAGGACTAGATGGGAGGAACAAGAACGAGAGAGGAAGAACAAGGGGAAAGCGGGGGATCGGCCTTCGGAATTCATCTAGAATTCTGAGGTGTCACCTGGGATTGGATTGAGCAAGGAGTTTGAGGGTGAAATCAAAGGAAATTGGTGGCCGAAAGTTTGTGGACGAAGGCTGGAGATGTCAATTTTTTAGGGGGAAAATCCCAGTGAATGGATTTTCCAAGCCGAACGGTATTTTATTGTAAATCAGCTATCGAAGGAGGAGAAAATTGAGATGGTTGCTCTGTGTTTTGAAGCAGGGGCTCTTGCGTGGTTCCAGTGGGAGACAAGGCGAAAGGGAGTCTTGGGAAGAACTCAAACAGGGGATTCTAAGCAGGTTTCCTTCCACCCAAGAGGGGACGTTGGAGGAGCGTTTTTTGGCTCTCTGGCAAGAGGGGTTTGTCAAAGACAACCGTTTGTTGTTTGAAACGTTGGTCATGCCCGTTGCAAAAATTTCGGATGTGTTTCTGGAAGGCCATTTCATCAACAGACTCAAATTCGAGATACGGGTCGAGATCCGGGTACTACAACCCTGGGGGTTGGAGCAAATCATGATAATGGCCCAAAACATTGAAGATAAGAATGCAACTCTCCAAAATTGTTTTGGCTTGAGTGGACCAGCAAAGGGTAAGTATTCACTCATCTCTTTATCAAATCCCACCCGACTCTCCTTGGTTCAGGCGAGGAGCCCAATTTTCTCCCCCAAATCCACGACCCCACCAGGACCTAGGCCTCAGGCCACTGGAGGCACCAGTAATCCCCCCTTTTAAGTGGTGAAGCTGAATGGAGAGCCAAATGCAAGAAGGGCATATGTTTTTGTTGCAATGAGAAGTATTCTAGAGGCCACAGGTGTAAAAACAAAGAACTCCAGGTCATGATGATCTATGATGAAGAGGTAGGAGGAGTTGGGATTGAGGAGGAAACATTGGAGGCAGTAGAAGAAGAATTGGTGAGTAGAGGTAGGTAATTGAACTCTCAATGAATTCTGTTGTGGGATTGACTACGCCATAAACGATGAAACTTAGGGGGCATATAGAGGGGCAGCCAATAGTGGTTCTTATTGATGGAGGAGCAACCCACAATTTTATAATGTTTGAGTTGGTGCAACAGTTAAGCCTACCAAGACGGAAACGGTAGGGTATAGAGTGATAATGGGAACTAGAATGGCAGTGCAAGGGGTGGGAATTTGCAAGGGAGTGAAGCTGACCCTGGACAATTTGCAGGTAGTGGAAGATTTTCTTCCACTTAAGCTGGGAAGTTCTGATGTGATTCTTGGGATGAAGTGGCTAGCTTCGGTGGGAAAGATGAATGTGGATTGGAGAACCTTGACTATGAAGTTTCAAGTGGGTGGAATGGTAGTAACCTTGCAGGGAGACCCAATCTTGAGTAAGACCTTGGTCTCCTTGAAGGCGATGATGAAGGCCTTTAAGGAAAATAGAGAGGGAGTGTTGTTGGAATTAGGGATGGTGGTTGCCGAATTCAATGAATTTCAGGTAGAAACACCATTTTGTTTTGAGGAGGTCTCGACTGAGTTTGAGGGGGTGTTTACCACCCTGGAGGGGCTACCTCCTCCTAGAAACAAAGACCACTCCATCAACCTATTGCCTGACATTGCTCCGGTTAGTGTTTGGCCCTATCGCTATCCTTACCTTTAAAAAATGAAATTGAGAAGATTGTGCAAGAAATGCTGGTAGCTGGAATTATATAGCCGAGCTCTAGCCCTGTGCTGCTCGTTAAGAAGAAGGATGGGGGTGGTGTTTTTGCGTGGATTACAAGGCCTTGAACAAGGTGACGGTCCCCAACAAATTCCCAATTCCGATAATCAAGGAGCTGCTAGATGAATTACACAGGACCACGGTTTTCTCCAAGTTTGATCTTAAATCGAGTTATCATCAGACTTGAGTCAAGGCAAAAGATGTTTCGAAAACAGCTTTCTGGACACAAAAGGGCCATTATGAATTTCTTGTCATGCCTTTTGAGTTGACGAATGCACCAACCACTTTTCAATCGCTGATGAATGACATATTTGTCGACAATTAAGGTTTTTTGGTGTCGGCAATTAGGTCTTGTTCCCAATCTCGAACAAGACTCAATCAATATTGATTGATTGATTGATGATTGAATGATTATGATTGTATATATTTCCTAAATTAGGGTTGTATCTTCTAGATCTAGATCAGTATATATTTTCTTAATTTGTTTTATCCTAAAAGTTGTATATTTCCTAATCTAGGTTTGGAAAACTTTCCTAAGCTAGTCTTTGGCAACTTCCTAATCTTGTAAGGAAGTCTATATAAATCAAAATTCTCCCGTGAGAGATGAATAAGATTGAAGAGAAGCATTTTGACTATTTTTCTTGACATGGTATCAAAGCCCAAGGATTTCTTAATAGATTCCTTGGGACGTTCGTAGCCTATCTCTTTTAATCTTCTCTCCGTCTGTTTTTCACTTAAACTTCATTGACAATGTCTACCATTCAATACCCTACACCCGATTCAACAGATTCTAGCCATACCTTAGAGATTCCAGTTACTGGAACTCAAAATAGGGGCTTGAGAGGGGGGCGGATTACAAAATCTTCAATCAGTTTACCGTTTGAACGGTAAGAACTACCTGAAGTGATCACGATTGATCCACACCTTCCTTAAAGGAAAGGGGAAACTCAGCCACTTGTTGGGAATTAGCCCAAAGGAGAATGATCTGGCGCTTGGAGCATGGGACGAAGAAGACTCCTTGGTGATGTCCTGGCTCTGGAATTCCCTGATTCCAGAGAAGAACGACACTGTCATGTTCTTGACAACAACCAAGGACATCTGAGAGGCCATAAAGTTGACCTATTCAAAGGTCAAGAATGCAGCTCAAATTTATGAGATACGGGCAAGGGTGACAACAACCCTGCAAGGTACGAAGATCATCACAGAGTATGCAAATTTGTTACAAACTTTACTGGACCACTACCAGTGTCTAAAGATGAAGTGTAGTGAGGATGCTACACTACATAAGAGATTTGTTGAAAAGGAACAAACATACGACTTCTTAGCCAGCCTCAACATAGAATTTGATGTAGTCAGAGTACAGATCCTTGGCAAGGATGACTTACCTTCCTTAAATGAGGTAATTTCTTTAATACGAGTAGAAGAAGTGAAAAAGAGTGTAATGTTGGAACCTATCCTGAGTGAGAGCTTTGCTCTAGTGTCCTTGAAAGCTCACAATCAAAGCAAAGGGCCTAGAGACGAGAAGAAACCCATGGATAGGGATTCTCTATGGTGTACCCATTGTAAAAAGCCTAGGCACACCATAGAGAAGTGTTGGAAGCTTCATGGAAAGCCACCCAAAGGAGGACCAGCAAGGAGCCAAGTGTAGGGATAGGCTTATATGGCAATCAGTGGCCAGCAATCCGAATCAAGGGATTCAGAACAAAGAGGAGAGACCCTTAAGCTCAACAGGGCAGAAATTGAAAGGCTAAGGAGTTTTTTGGGGTCCCTAGACAAGAAGGCAAAAAAAGGTACCAACTCTCTTGCTCTCACAAGTACTCCTTCCTCTTTTTTTTTCCCTACATGCTTCAAAAACTTAGCACCAAAATTATTAGGTCCTAGACACGGGTGCTTTAGACCACGTGACCTCCTATCCACACTTGTTTATTTCCTATAACCCTGTCCTAGCTCAAGAAAAATCATAATGGCAGATGGCTCTCTTACCACTGTTGCCGACCAAGGAGATGTTCTCCTCAATGAGCATCTAACCCTTAAGAATGTTCTTTATGTTCCTAAGTTGTTCACTAATCTCATATCTATTCAAAAACTTATTAAAAACACTAATTGAAGTGTATTTTTTTATTCTAATGTCTGTGAGATACAGGAACATGGCAAGAAGAGGATGATTGGGCTTGCTAGAGCTAGAGAAGGACTTTATTACCTCAAGAAACTAGGTGGACAAGACAAGGAGTCTCTTCCCCTTATGTCCTGCCTAGCTCAATCCAACGAAGATAAGATGTGGTTACAATTATGGACTTGGTCACCCCTATTTTCTCACTCTCAAGTTAATGTTTCCTAATTTAGCTAAAGGTCTCGACTTTGAACATTTTAATTGTATTGTGTGAACTTGCAAAACATAAAAGAGTGTCTTTTCTCCTATCCAATAAAAAGACTGAATCTCCTTTCTCTTTAATTCATAGTGACATTTGGGGTCCATCAAATGTTCCCAATATTTATGGGGCAAGATAGTTTGTTATATTTGTGGATGATTGTACAAGGGTGGTTTGGTTATATTTGCTAAAAAACAAAATCAAAAGTAAACCGTGTATTTCCTATATTTTACAACATGATTAAATCTCAATTTAGAGTGAAAATAAAATGGTTTAGATCTGATAATGCTAAGGATTTTTTCAACCTATCTTTATCTATTTTCTTTTAACAAAAAAGTGTCATTCATGAATCCACTTGTCCCTACACTTCTCAACAGAATGGAGTGGCCAAGGGGAAAAATGGCCACCTTTTGGTTGTTATTCGAGCTCTTCTCTTTCACCATAATGTACCAAAACATTATTGGGGGGAAGTAGCTCTGATAGCCACCTCCCTAATCAATAAACTTTCATCAAAAACCCTAGAATCTCATAATCCTATTCAATTGTTGACTAGCCATTTTCTTGATTTTCATGTAGTAATTGGCAGTCCGAGATATTTGGGTGCACAACCTATGTTCATGTTCCTACAGCCAATAGAGGGAAGCTAGATCCTCGTGTCTTAAAGTGTGTGTTCATTGGATATTCTTTTACACAAAAAGGTTATCGATGCTACCACCCTCCTTGAAAGAAATTTTTTGTATCTGCAGACGTGACTTTTGTTGAGAGTGAATCCTACTTTAAATCCTCTAGTACTCAAGAACAAAATCTAACCTTGACCAATAGGGATTCTCCTTTAATTCTTTCTAAACATGATCTGTCACCTTCCTTGAACCCATCTTCTAATTTGAAGAATTTGGCAAGTGTGACACCAGAGGAAGTTTCACCATCTACTCCTCGTCCATTATAGGTATACTCAAGGAGAAAGAAACCTAAATCTAATCCTATGCAAGCCCCAGCATCCACTGCAAACCCTGCTAGTCTTGAAATCTCCACATGCAAAAGTGACATTGACAATTCTACCACCATTTCAAAGCCATCTCCAGGTGTCTCCTCAACCAACACTCTTGATAATAGCTCTATAAAACCTATTGAACCCACACTCGAGATAGATACATATGACTTGGATTAGTCCATTGCACTTAGAAAAGGAACTAGAACCTATACCAAACATCATTTACACCTATTTCTTTCCTTTTCTAAGCTATCATCTACCCACTGAGCCTTTCTTACCAGCCTACATACTATTCCTATCCCAAAATTTTTTTTTTTTTGAAACTATAAGGAATAAGAATTAGAAGGATGCCATGGAAGCTGAGATGGCAGCCCAAGAAAAAAGTCCAACTTAGGATTTGGTGAAATTGTCTAAGGGAAAACATCCGATGGGTTGTAAGGGGGTTTATATTGTGAAATATAAGTCTGATGGGTCTCTAGATTGGTATAAGGCGAGATTGGTTGCCGAGGGATATACACAAGTGTATGGGACACCACGGACTATTTGGACACATTTGCACCAGTGGCAAAGATATATATAGTTAGGGTTCTCCTTTCTTTGGCTGCTAACCTAAATTGGCCACTACATCAATTTGGTATCAAAAATGCATTTTTTGCATGGAAATCTCGAGGAAGAAGTATATATGGAAATGCCACTAGGTTATGGGACAACCACACAAGAACCAGTTGTATGCAAACTAAAAAAGGCCCTGTATGGACTGAAATAGTCCCAATAGGCTTGGTTTGGTAGATTTACAAATGTAATGCTTAGCATGGGATAAAGGTAAAGCTAAGGAGACCATACACTTTGTCACGCTATGAACTTGACCCTAGGAAGAATTTTCAATTTCTTAATTTCTTGTTCTTTTTCTGTTGTAATTTCTTTACTATTATTTTTACTTACTGCTATAATTTTAATTATGTTAGAGATTGTTAGCCTATGGAATCCACATGCATGTGGATATATGACACAACGTGTAGTGCGTGTGTAAAGAAAACACACAAAAAAACACTTGAAACAATAAGCTTCAAGTACCCTTGAGAGAACAAACTTTAACAACCAAAACTGGACTCCCAACTAGGCAAAAGAACCGAAGCTGCTTGCTAGAAAAAAACCGAACTGCTTTGCTAGAATTTATTAAATAATAAAACTTATTACAAGCCCTACCTTCTAGTTATATTTATAGAGTTTGGCTAATCTATCTAATACTTGTAAATAAAATCCAACTAGAATCTTAATAGAAATAAAACCCTAACAAACATGAAATAGAATTAACATCCTAAAACATATGAAGTATTAAAATACTGTTTCGCTACTATTCCCGGCTGCCCAGTTTGGGTCGGGTTAGCCTTGGGTCGGATCTTGATCGATGACCGCATCATTCACCTCTATTTGAGAAGAATTTGTCCTCAAATTATGATCCGAGTGTGACAACTCAACATCTGGCAAATACAAAGAAAGATCAACAATATTAAAGGTTTTGGAAATACCCATATGATTAGACAAATTCACAACATAAGCATTATCATTGATCTTCTTTGTAATCTTGTAAGGACCATACTTCTTTGGCTTGAGCTTGTTTTGCTTTCTTGCTGGAATCCGTTCATTCTTCAAGAATATCATAACTTCATCCCCAACCTTAGATACCTTGTGCTTCCTATGCTTGTAAGCCGTCGCCTTGTACTTCTTATTCGCCTTGTGCAACTTTTGCTTGGCATCTTCCTGAACCGCTTGAACTTGCTCGGCTAAGTCACTAGCTACAACACTGAAACCTGGTACCTTTGGCAACTTTACCAAATCGAATGCATGATTAGGAACTTTCATGTATACTATGGAAAATTGTGATCTTCCTGTTGAGCTATGTTGCAGGCAAATTCCGCTTAAGCTATAACAAGGTCCCATTGTCTTGGCTTGTCTTTACAAACACTACAAATCAGATTTCCCAAGGTATGACTCACCAACTCTGTCTATTCATTAGTCTGCGGATGCGTTGTGCTGCTGAAATTCAAAGATGAATCAAACATCCTCCACAAGGTAATCCAGAAGTGACTCAAGAACCTTGTATCACGATCCGAAGTAATAGTTTTAGAGACTCTATGTAGTCTAACAATCTCCCTGAAAAATAGTTTGGTTGTAGCTACTACATCTGTCGTTTTCTTGCATGGAAGAAATTGCACCATCTTGGAAAACCTGTCAACCACTACAAAAACAGAATCCATATCTCGTTGGGTTCACGGTAGACCCAACAAGTTCATAGACAAATCTTCCCAAATAGCATTGGGAATAGACAATGGCATGTAGAGACCGGCGTTAGAAGATTGCCCCTTAGCTGTTTGACATACATAACATCTGGCCATAATAATAAAAACATCTTTCCTTGCTCTTGGCCAATAATACATTCCCATAACAGCTTCAATGGTCTTGTCTCTGCCAAGATGTCTTACTAAGCCACCACCATGCAAATCCCGAATAATTTTCTCACGAAGGGATGTGCAAGGGATGCACAACTAATTTCCTTTCATAAGAAACCCATCAGGCACATAGAAATCTCCTGACGGTTGCTGAGACATGCATTGTTCCCACACGTGTTTGAAATCATCGTCTATCGCATATAATTCTTTCAAGCACTCAAACTCAACAATCTCAATACTAAGGATTTTAATCAAATCCACACGCCTACTCAAAGTGTCCACCACTCGATTATGCTGTCCCGACTTATGCACAATTTTATATGGAAATTTATCAACAAAAGCAGACCATCTAACATGCATATCACTCCTCGCCATTACAACCTTAGTTCCTGAGTAGTGCCAAGAGATCATAGCTAGCTATGAAGGGGATGAGAAGGTAAAGGCCTTGTTGGAATATTAACAGGGAAGAGAGAGATGAATATTCCTTGGTTGGGGGTATGCTGAGGTACCGAGGAAGGCTGGTAGTAGGGAACAATGGTAAACTCAAGAGGAGGATAATACACTCCCTACATGAGTCAACGATAGGGAGACGCTCAGGGGCACAAAATACCTACCTTAGAGTGAAGCAATTGTTCTTTTGGCTTGGACTCAAAATAGAAGTGAAGGAGTTCGTAACAGCCTGTGACATCTGCAAGCAGTGCAAAAGTGAAACTGTGGTTTACCCAGGCCTTTTACAGCAATTACCAGACCAAGCATGGGAAAGCTTATCTATGGATTTTATTAAAGGGCTACCAAGGTTGGAAGATAAGAACAACATTTTGGTTGTAGTCGATAGGCTGACTAAATTTGCTCATTTTATAAGGCTCACTCACCCCTTTACAACCCAAGATGTGGCTAGAATTTTTCTGGATCAAGTGGTGAAAATACATGGGGTTCCTAAGACCATAATCTCAGACTGTGATAAGATTTTTACTAGCCCCTTGTGGCGGGAACTCATGAACAAAGTTGAACATGTCCACAGCCTATAATCCCCAGACTGATAGCCAGACAGAAAGAGTTAATCAAAGCTTAGAAACGTACTTGAGGTGTGTGAGTTTCCTACATCCTAAGAGTTGGCATAGGTGGCTAGTGTTGGCCCAGTGGTGATACAATTCCAACCACCACACATCCCTTAAAATGTCCCCATTCGAGGCCCTCTTTGGATACAAGCCGCCTATCCTACCAGCAGTGGGAAATTATTCAATAGTGGCCACCGTGGAGGATTATATGCAACAGAGAAAGAGGGTTTTACAACAGTTTAAAAGGGAGTTAGCTTCAGCCCAGAATAGGATGAAGCAATTTTTAGACCGCAGGAGGAGTGAGAGGGAGTTTGTTGTGGGAGATGGTTTACATAGATCTCATCATATGCGCAGCGAAATAAAATTTAATTTGCAAGCATCACATTTTTCAAAAATTATGGTTTAAAAAAATTAAAGGCAAAAAACGAAATAATACCTCTTGATGAAATTCGATTTCACCATTAGGTTCCCAGCCGTATAATCCTCTAAGTGTAGGATGCCGAGTCGGTTCACCTGAAATTACTTGGATCCAAGAATCTCAAGAGAAGAAAAAGTAGAAATTTTCTCAAAATTTCTAACTCACTTTTGAATTCACACACACACTTCTTGAAGAGTTCTCTCAACTCTCAAGTGTTCCAAGAAGAAGTAAATGAAGGGTTAATGGAGCTATTTAGAGAGTTCCAACATAACCCTATTCCTTTAATGGGTTGGGCTTCTTAAGTCCATTCCATTTAATACTATTGGGCTAAGCTCAATCCAATGGAGTTTAATTGTGTAAAGTCCAATCCAATAGTGTCATTGGGCCAAGCTTAATGTGCTAGCAAAAAGCTCAATCCAATTAATAATTAATAATTATATTCACAATATAATCATTTAATTATTTTTATTTATCCAATAAATAAATGCACTATTATTAGTAATTCTAAAATAACTAATTTATCTTTTTTCTCTTTGAAATTGATTTCTTTTGGGTGAGACCTTCTGGGTTCACAAATAACTTGGCAACGAGAATAATCAACTATTAATTCTTGTAAATCATGAGTGACATCTAACAATATGTCATGATTACCCAGTTTATTGTAAAACGGGTACTGTGAACCTTTTACTACGTTACTATGTAATACAGTCCTTCTATCATCTTATATCCGACAAGATATGAGATCATGATCAATAGGTCAAATCTTGTTATATGACTAGACCCAAAATCAATCTTGACAAATGTGACATAACCTTATGGAACAAATTTCATCGTTATATTACATTGGCCAATGATTTATCGTCAAGTGATTATTGGATCACATATGATATCTTCCTCATATATCTCGAGGTGATAGATTCCATATCTGATGCACACATATCTCATGCATCATTGAACTAGGCACATAGATACTTATAATCGTTCGTGATTAGAACAACCATATAATATTGCTAATATCCTAATCCACCAATACATAGATATCCATGTCAAGTCTAAGGGCTAATTGCACATCTGTAGCTAACATTGAATCATTAACCTGTGAGATAAAACCCATGTGATTTAATGTTCACAGTCCAATGCGATTTATGAGGAGTCTATCACCTCGAGATTTATGAAGAGGATATCCTATGTGATTCAATAATCACTTGATGATAAATCATTGGCTGAGATAATATGACGATGGAATGTGTTCCACAACCACAAGCTTGTGTCATAATTAGTCAAGATTGATTTTGGATCTAGTCATATGACGAAATTGAGAGATTTGACCTGTTGACCATGATCACATATCTTGTCAGGATATAAGATGATAAAATGACCGCATTGCATAGTAATGTAGTAAAAGATTCACAATACCCATTTCACAATAAATTGGATAATCATGACAAATTGCTAGATGCCATTCATGATTTACGAGAATTAATAGTTGATTATTCTCGTTATCAATTTATTTGTGAACCCAGAAAGTCCCACAAAAAAAGAAATTACTTTAAAAGAGAAGAATGATAAATTAGTAATTTCAGAATTACTAATAATAGTGTATTTATTTATTGAATAAATAAGAATAATTAAATGATTATATTGTGAATAAAATTATTTAATTATTAATTAGATTGAGTTTTTTGCTAGCACATTAAGCTTGGCCTAATAGCACTATTGGATTAGACTTAACACAATTAAACTCCATTGGATTAAGCTTAGCCTAATAGCATTAAATGGAATGGGCTTAAGAAGCCAACCCATTAAAGGAATAGGGTTATATTAGAACTCTATAAATAGCTCAATTAACCCTTCATTTAGATCTTCTTGGAACACTTGAGAGTTGAAGAGAACTCTTGGAGAAGCGTGTATGTGAATCTAAAAGTGAGTTGGAAATTTTGAGAAATTTTCTACTTTTTCTTCTCTTGAGATTATTGGATTTAAGTGATTTCAGGTAGACCGACTCAACATCCTACACTTGGAGGATTATACGACAAAGAACCTAACAGTGAAATAGGATTTCATCAAGGGGTAATCTTTCGTTTTTACCTTCAATTTTTGTAAATCATAATTTCTGAAAAACGTGATACCTGCAAATTAAATTTTATTCTGCTACGCATATGATAAGATCTATGTAAATCCAACAGTCAATTTATGCACAACCCAAAAGAAAGTCATCTCAGAGCTGTGTACAAAATACTTCACCATCTAGAGGGAGCACTTGGGAAAGGCATTTTATTCGAGAAAGGATAAGCCATGACACTAGAGGCCTACACAAATCCTGACTATGCAAGATTTGTTGTAGGTAGAAGATCAATTTCTAGTTATTGTACCATGTTAGGAGGCAATTTGGTGATATGGAGAAGCAAAAAACAAAATGTGGTTGCTCGGTCAAGTGTTGAGGCGGAATTTTGATTGATGGCTCTAGGTATGTGTGAATTATTGTGGCTAAAAATTTTACTAAATGATCTCAGAAATGAATGGACCACACCTATGAAGTGAAAACAAGTTGGCAATCAACATCGCTAATAATCCAGTTCAACATAACTGGACAAACTATGTTGAAGTAGACATACATTTCATAAAGGAAAAAATGGACAATGGATTGATATGCACACCCTACATTTCATCACATGATCAGTTTGCACACATACTAACCAAGGGCTTTCCTGCAACCATGTCCAGAAGAATGATGAGCAAGATTGAGATGCATGATATTCACGCCCAATCTTGAGGGGGAGTGTCGACAATTAAGGTTTTTTTGTGTCAGTAGGTCTTGTTCCTAATCTCAAACAAGACTCAATCAGTATTGATTGGTGATTGATTAATTATAATTGTATATATTTCCTAAATTAGGGTTGTATCTTCTAGATATAGATTAGTATATATTTCCTTAATTTTTTGTATCCTAAAAGTTGTATATTTCATAATCTAGTTTTGGAAAACCTTCCTAAGCTAGTCTTTGGCAACTTCCTAATCTTGTAAGGAAGTCTATATAAATCAAAATTCTCCCGTGAGAGATGAATAAGATTGAAGAAAAGCATTTTACTATTTTTCTTTACAGTATTCAGGGAGCATTTGAGGCGCTTCGTGTTGGTATTTTTCAATGATATATTGGTTTTCAACGGAGATTTTGAGCAGCATACGCAACATTTGCGTTGTGTTTTGAAAGTGTTGGCAAAAAATCAGTTGTTTGCTAACAAGAATAAGTGCTTATTTGGGCAGTTGGAGATTGAGTATTTGAGCCACATCATATCCCAACAAGGAGTTTCAGCTGATTGCAGCAAGGTGCAGGCCATGCTAGATTGGCCCACCCCTACAATGTTGAAGGAGTTGAGAGGGTTCCTAGGGTTCACAGGGTATTATCGAAGATTTGTGAAGGATTATGACATATTGGCATGGCCCTTGACGAAGAGACTACGGAAGAATAATTTCTTCTAGGACGAGGCAACAGAACAAGCCTTCCAACGTCTCAAAGTTGGATGGTGTCTCTCCCAGTTTTAGCTTTACCTAATTTTGGTAAGCCTTTTGTCATGGAAGCGTTGGGGCAAGGATTGGGGGCAGTATTAATGCAGGATCACAGGCCTATTGCATATTTCAACCATGCTCTTAATCAGTCGGGAAGGAAAAAATCTGTTTATGAAAGAGAGCTTATGGCTATCGTGTTTGTGATACAAAAATGGAGGCACTACCTTTTGGGAAAGAAATTTGTGGTGAGAATCGATCAAAGAGTCTGCAGTTTTTGTTGGAGCAATGGTTAGTGAGCCTGAATATCAAAGATGGATGTTGAAGTTAATGGGGTTTCAGTTTGAGATACAATATCTCCCTGGATTGGAAAATAAAGCAGCGAATAGCCTCTCAAGAATTAGTCATTCCGTAACCCTATTAGCCTTAACGGTTCCTAAAGTAATTCAACTAGACTAGTTGGCCCACGAAGTAGGGAAAGATGCCCATCTGCAAGGGGTTATCCAGGATCTCCAGCGTGACCCTTCTTCCGGACCAGACTTCCAACCGGTGGACAGCCAACTCATTTACAAGGGGTGGTTGTTTCTACCTAAAGGTTCTTCTTTAATCCCTCTACTACTTCATGATGGACACGATGGAAGTGTTGGAGGGCACTCGGGATTTTTTAAAACATATAAAAGGATTGGAGCGAATGTGTATTGGCCTGGCATGAAACATGACATCCATCAGTGTGTGAGTTGTTGTCATGTCTGTCAGCAAAACAAGTACTTATCCCTAACTCTGGGGGGACTTCTACAGCCTCTTCCTATCCCAAGGGCTTACCAAGGTCAGGCCATATGGACTCAATCTTGGTGGTAGCGGATAAACTCAGTAAGTATGGCCATTTCATTGGCCTCAAACATCCTTTCCCAGTAGGAGGAGTGGCAAGAGTTTTTATCAAAGAGATTGTGAGGCTTCATGGCATGCCTCGCTCCATTGTCTCAGATAGGGATAAAGTTTTCATGAGTAGATTTTGGGAGGAAATGTTTTGCCTCCAAGGCACGAAACTCAATCGCAACACTGCGTACCACCCACAAACGGATGGCCAAACTAAGGTCCTTAATAGAACCCTGGAAGCTTACCTATGTTGTTTTGCTTCATCCAAACCTAAGGCGTGGTACATGTGGCTGCCTTGGGCTAAATTGTGGTACAACACTTCATACCACACAGCTTCGAGGCTAACTCCATTTCAAGCGGTATATGGGTGGGAACCACCAGCCTTGTCGAGGTTCGAAAAGGGATATACTCTCGTCTCTACCGTGGACCAACAATTGGTTGAAAGGGATCAAATTCTAAAAGAACTCAAAACACAATTGTTAAGGGCACAAGCTGTTATGAAGAAAGGGGCCGATAGGAAAAGAAGAGATGTACAATTCGAGATCAGTGACTTAGTTTATCTGAAGCTAAGGCCTTATCGTCAAAAGACATTGGTTGTCCATCCAAACGAAAAGCTGGCCCCTAGGTTCTATAGACCATTTGCAATTGGGCAGAAGATTGGGCCAGTAGTCTACAAATTAGCATTGCCATCACATTGCAATATCCACCTCGTTTTCCTTGTGTGACAATTACGGGAGGCAAAAGGTGTAACGACCCAATAGTGGGGTCTAGAATATATTGGCCATGGTTGGTGTGTGTTACACTTTGGTATGATTGATTTGGAAGGTTAAAATATTTCAAGTGTTGTGCAAGATGAAAACTAAATGAAAATTATGTGTTGAATATTCAAAGTCAAAGGAAATGGAAAAGGGAAGGAAGTCAAATGCAAAGGATGTGAAAAAGTCAAAATTGGGCCTTGAGATTTGAGGAGAAATGGGATTGGCAGCAGTGTTGTGTGGGTGTATGTATATATAAGCATTTTCTATTTAATCTAATGGAGGAAAAAGAGGAGTGGCAACCTTATAAATACTTGCAAGTGCAAGGGTAATTTGGAAAAGGGGAGAAGTATATAAGGAAGCCTTGTGCAATTCTTCTTCATTTCTCTTCCTCCTCCTCCCAATCCTCCTCCTCTTCTTGCACCATCCACTTTTCTACTTTATCTTCTTCTTGTTTATGCCAAAGAAAGGGGATTGGTTGTTGGAGTTAGGGGGCTAATTGTCGGTTTGGTGGCTTGGTTTGTGGCTTGCCTTCTCCTTTGGATTCATCCATCAACTAAGGCAAGTTCCTATTCTATCTCTTTTCCATGACAAGTTCTCTTTTTGGATTCTTGTTGATGTATGCCTTGACTCTCTTCTTCCTTCATGAATCCCGAGTCAGTCATTTGTGGGTAAAGATTTCATAAAACCCTTCGCTGGAAGGGGGTTTTATGTAAATCTGACTGATTGTAGCTCATGTCGTCTTTCCTGTATTTTTTATAAATTGTGCCTATCATCTGAACAGGGACTTGACTCACCCCGTATTTTTAAAAGGAATGGCATGTTTGATGCTAGGGTGTAGTTGCATGCAAGAGTTTGGTGATTGCTTGGTCTTTTGTGAGTAATTTTCGAGTTGGAGAGGCTATTTGTTGACTAGGATGGTTGGATTGGTCGATAGATTGGGGTTTGGCCTTCTGTTGACACTCGACAAATTGAGTTTTATGAGGGGTAATCGGTCGACAGATGGGAGTTCATTTGTCGATAGATTGAGGCTTGGCTTCGAGCGGTCAACAATTCTCTTCCATCTGTCGACAATTTGCTTCCCATGGTTGCTTAACTCTACATCTTATGCTTCTAATGTGCCCCCAATTCATTATCCAACCTTCTAGCAAGCCCCTCCATATGCTCTAACCTTGTTTATCATCTTTGGAGGGTGGGGAAATGATTGTTCAACTATGTGAGCACTTATGCAAATACTCTATGGAAGGGAGTGTTGGGGGTTATAGTTGTGGGAAAGTATGAAAGAGGGAAATATCTACATAAAACACGCCCTAAGGAGATGATGAGAATGGATTCATAAGCACGCATGGTGATGCTTGTTGTGTTTGGGTAAAGGTGTGTGTACACCCATTAACTTATATGGAGGCCTATCCGCGTATCATTATGATGGTATGTCCGTGTACCCTATAAGGCGGTGTGACCGCGCATTTTATGTGGTGGAGTATCATTATGGCGGTGTGTCCGTTGGCGATACATCCGCGTATCACTATAGCAGTGTGTTCGTGTACCTTAGAAGGCGGTGTGTCCGTGCATTTCTCTAGCAGTGTGTCCGCGTATCCTATAAAGATGGTGTGTTTGTGTATTTTGCATGATGATGTGTCTATGTATCTCACATAGCGGTGTGACCACGTAATTTTGTAAGGCAATGGGTCCGTGTGGAACTAGAAGGAATCTCCTAGGGCCGGTGGGCTTATGTCCAACAGTGGGAATTCGACTCATAATGCCACCAAGCATGGACTGGGTGGTGGGTGTAAGCGAGTCTGCAATTGCATATGATGTGTGTTCATTGATATTCACTCACGGTAGGGGAATTCTTAGTTAATCTTATATATGTTGTTGGCCACTGTGGTTTCCTCCTTAGTGAGATGATCTTATGTAGTTGTAGTTGTTGTATAATGCTCATTTTCTTATGATCCGTACTTATTTTATAGACTTGCTAAGCCTTGTGGCTCATATTGTTTATTGCGCCATTCCAAGTAAAGATAAAGGGAAAGCTAAGGAATGTGACGGGTCTAGCCGCTGGTGAGTCTGATGTTAGATATGTGTACATATGTCTTCTCAACCTAAAGATCCTTGGAGGTTGTCTTGAGGGCATGACAATGAGTTTTATTTTGTAATTTTTCGTAGCCCTTTTGATATTTTGTAATGTATGGGCGGTTAAGCCCGAGAGAAAGGTTGTAATGGCATGGCGATGTATATATATGTTTAGGGTTTGTTGATTACAGTACTGTCCTTGCGTTTGGCTTTTGGTTGTGGATGGTGTTTCTGTACCTTATCTTTGACAACCCTCTCATGGATCTCCTATGCTAGTGAGAGCTTTGGAAAGCAAGCCATTACAAAAGGAGAGTTGAAAGCTGGTGTGGAAATTCCCGGTCAACTTAGTGTAGACCTGGAGATGATGGTTGAACTAGAAGCTGTGCTTGGAGTTAGGTCGGGAAGGAGTAATAATCTGCATGGCTTGGATGTTTTAATCCAATGGAAACATTTACCCCCATTGGAAGCGACTTGGGAGCCCTACAACATGATTCAACAACAATTTCCCACTTTTCACCTTGAGGACAAGGTGAAAGTTCAAGAGAGGAGTAATGATAGGCCGCCGATGCATCAGGCCTACCAGAGATGCAGCAAGCATCAAGGGTAGTGTCGTGAAGTTAGGGTTCATAACAGGTTTAAGAAGTAATTGGGGAGCAATTGAGAGAGTTAGATCTCAAGAAATGGGGGGGGGGGGGGGGGAATTAAGGAAGACAAAACAGAGAGGAAGATTAGGAAGAACCAAGAGAAAGAGAGGGAAATTAAGAGAGAGATTAAAGGGAATTTGGAGGGAGATTGAGAGGATTCAAGAGAAGGAAATGAAAGTTATTCAATTATCAATTCAAACATGATTAACCTCCTACAGTAGTGGCTTATTTATAGCCTCAGCCCATGCACCCAAGTGCTATACAACTGTACTCCTAACAACTATTATATCTCTATTATAATATTATCCCTCTATTACTCCGAGGGACATGACAATTCTCCCCGCCTTGAAACATTTTTTGTCCCCAAGAAATGCCAAACCTCCACAGCTTCCAATATGTTTTTTCCTTCTTTTCCATAGTTTGGATGAAGAAGTTTTGAAAAAACTCTGTATGCATAACAAATTTGAAGTGGTTCTCATGTCCATCTTGACTAGAACACGACCAAAATTGATCACTCTCCGTTGGTCGAAGAGAGCAGATGAAATTTGTTGGTTGTTGTCCTTACCAACCTTCCCCACCACAGTTTCTTCAATGTGGATTGGTGCACGTCCAAAAGATGGCCTAACTGTGACCCCAGCTTCCCTTAATATTTCATCACCCTTTGCAACAATATTTACAAGCGCCTTTAAATGCAGCAATGTAGTGATGTCGGGTTTAGAAGTTGTTGCAACATCAATTCCCATCATCACTTCATCCCTCATTGCAATAGGCAAAAATCCCAATCGGACAGCTGTAGCACTAACGCACAAAGTAGCAACAGCTTTGTTCTCGATGGCCAAATTTTTTACAGCAGCACGATGACACCATTTAGGATCAGTAAGACTTCCTCCTGCTAGTGCTGTCTGCACTTTATCGTTAGCTAAGGAATCCTCAACATTGTCCGAAACCATAGGCAATGGAACAATATCCTTAGGAACTCCACCATCAATTCCATTTCTTATAGAATTATGATATGGGACACCATCCCATCCTTCGGTCCCTGCACTAGTCACCAGAGGTAACGAATGGCCTTGGCTTCCTCGATCACTTCATCAAGTGCTACCCCAGTTTCCTCTCTTAGCCGTTCAGTAGTTGCATCTTGAGGTAGTACTTCTACTTTTAACTTCTCAATTACTACAGCAAAATTCCTCTTCCCTTCTAGAAATTCCTTGTTGCCTCTTGTTATTCCTGCTAACTGATTGACTGCATCAATCATCTCTTGTTTTGGACTTCTGCCATTATCACTCGGAACATCCTCATCAAGAACTACTTTTCCAAAGGAATCAGATTGTTCCTTCGTACTTGTTGTCCCAACCACCGGATCATTACAGCTTCCCTCTAAGTAATGCTATTCACCGCCAAAACTACTCCCGATTTTGCAGTCATCCTCCTTGTCATTGTTGCCTAAATCTGAATACTTCTTCTTTTGCCCAAAATCTAAAGTAGGTAGTGACTCGGCCTTCCACAAGCTTGACTTCTCCTTAGGCGGCTTCATTTTCAGAAACTCATGAGGTGAATAAGGATTACTCATAGGGTATGCCAGCTTCCCTATAATAATTGGATTAGAGTATTCTCTGGAAAGCAAACAAGTAGGTAATCTAACCTGGTTTTGTCTCGCGAACATTATCATGTATTGGTCAATCATCCATCTTCTGAATTCATCCCAAATTTCACGGGTGTGACTGAACTCCTCACGCAACATATAGGCAATAGTGTCTAGCTTCTTATCCACCACCGATTCTATAGGTCCAATACGGTTCGGCCTCTCCGTCATCGTTCCCGACACTTGCTGCCATTGAGATTCCATTTGCTTCATCCCCATGTCATTTTCCATTAGAATTCAGATCGCTAGTGGATAATCGATTGCCTCGAGGATTGATAGCTAAGAAACCACCTCCGCTGGAATTAGGGAAACTAAATTCGCCTGAATTCAGTTCGCTCCACCTACAACTCGCACCACCTGCAATTGATCGACTCAGTTGTTCGATCAATCCTACAGATGCTTCCTGAAACTCCTACTGCAACTTGATCAGCCTCCTCTAAACTGCCATTACTATCTTCTTTGATCTGCAATTGACAGTCAATCAAGACTAACAACAGTTGCAATCTCAACGATTTCCCAATCCAAGCCGATCGCTGGAAATCACTACACCCAATCGCTATGGATCAACTATCGTTCAAGATCTACTTCACTGTGGATCAGCGAGTGTGGTTAGCATCTAAACTTAACAGCTTCGGACGTCAAATCTGAGATTCAACCAGAGATCGCCTGGTTGCTTCTCAGTCTCGAATGCTGAAAATTCACCAGAAGTTGGAATTGCCTAGCTCAATCCCTTCAAATTTCAAACTGAAATTACAGCCAATTAATCGATCGAAATTCTCCTACCGGAATTGCCTGGGTTGCTCGCCTTCCTTGATCGATTAAGCCCAGCACCTTCTTCAATCGACTTTGTTACTCCGTTGGCGCCACTCTAACACGTTACTTGACTCTGGTGCAACCATCGCTTGCTGAATTTCGCCTTCTCACAGCCTACTACAATCACCTAGGGTTACAGAATCTCCTGAACTTGCTTCGCCTTCCTTAATCAATTGTAAAAATGTTTAGAATCTCCATCAAAACCACTGCAATTCTGAGCTGAGAGTTGCTTCTACCTTTCGATTAGGATCAATCCTTAATTTCAACAGCTAAGACCAATTGAACTTGCTGGAATGCTTGAATTCACAGACTCACCGAAATTTGCTGCTCAACCAATTTCGCCGAGAGTGTTGGAATTTTGCCAAACTCTGGTTACAGTCGAGTTCACCTCACTGACAGTACACTGCAACAGCCTCGAAAAACCACCCAAACTCTACCCGCTATTCCACTTCTATGAGTTGGACTTCCAATCAGAGTTGCTTGGCTAGCTCGTCTGCTAATTCTAATCAGCTGAAATTGCTCCAGAAGTTGTCGGAAGCACCGTCGGAACAGCCTGGCCAGGTCGTTTTCACACACCTTCACAATCTGAACCTTAATCTAGATTCTCAACCAATAATTCCTCCGACGGAATTGCTAAAGCTGATTTAACCTGCAAAATTTGAACACATGCTGCTAGAATTCACAACTTGAATTCTCAGCTCTCTTCAAATTGAATCAAATCACAGCCAAAGATTGGTTGCTCTGATACCAATTGTCATGAACCTAGGGTTCATAACAGGTTTAAGAAGTAATTGGGAAGGAATTGAGAGAGTTAGATCTTAAGAAATGGGGGGGGGGGGGGATTAAGGAAGACAGAACTGAGAGGAAGATTAGGAAGAACAGAAAGAAAAAGAGGGAAATTAAGAAAGAGATTAGAGGGAATTTGGAGGGAGATTGAGAGGATTCAAGAGAGGGAAATGAAAGTATTCAATTATCAATTCAAACATGATTAACCTCCTACAGCAGTGGCTTATTTATAGCCTCAGCCCATGCACCCATGTGTTGTACAACTGTACTCTTAATAACCATTATGTCTCTATTACAATATTGTTCTTCTATTGCACCTAGGGACATGACAGGTAGAATAGTGATTTGGCATATGCTAGTTTAACAACCAGAATTTGTGCAAGGGGGTAGAATTGTAATACAGCATGTTGATGTAACAGTCAGCATGTGCGCAACCAATTCTGTTAAGAGGGAGCAGGAGAGAGGGTAAGAGGAAGATATAAATAGGCAGAGAAGAAGAGAGAAGGTAGGCTGAAATTGAGTGTAAATAGAGGAGAGTCTAGGCCTCTCAAACGCCCAATTTTGTTTTTCATTTATTGCTTGTAGTCTTGGATTGAACTCAAGCAGTGTTTCTTCTTTATAAAATTGGAAATTCTATCCATTTTTCGGAAACCCATCAGTACACTCCCCTCAACAGTAGGTACATGACATTAAGGTAGTGTCTACATTCAAATAGGGCACCGTATCCCACTTATGTTTACTTCTGCTGCCATCTAATGACATATCTAGAGCATTTATTATGTATCATTCAAATAGGGCACCCTATCCCACTTATGTTTACTTCTGCCGCCATCTAATGACATATCTAGAGCATTTATTATGTATCATTTATCGTATGAATGGTTTTGTTGTGATTGAGAGCATTTCCATAGAGTTATATGCATTGCCTAATTATGAACAGGAGTTGCCTATGAGAGATGAGAGTTCAGTGTTCCTTTTTTTTTTCTAGTAATATTCATATATAGTACATGCTCAATAGGAAATATGATTTTGATTTTTGATTTGTTCTAATTCTGAATTTAGATTTCAGATTTTTATTTTCAGTAAGATTTGAGTAGGTTTTATTTTTAGAATGACTTGTTTAGGAAGTTGATATATCTTTAGCCCGTAAATAGGCATTATGGATGTGATAGAAGGTGATGCATGGATTTTGAATTATAATTGAGATTTCTTCCTTGCTGATTTCTCTCTTTCCCCCTCTATTTTTTTCCTTTTTCTTCCTCCTCTCTTTGCCAACTTTCTGCTTCTCTCTCTTTGTTGTCCTTCATCAATGCTCCTTGTATGAAGACTTATAGCCCCTCAATGGCATCAAGTAAATTAATTTAATCTAAGGATGTGTTTGATAGCATTTAGTTGGAAAAGAAAACATTTTCCAACTTGCATGGAAAACAAAAACCACCTCCCCCTAGATGGAATTTTCCATGGAAAAGAGGCCAAAACATGCTTTAATGGTTGTGCCATGAATTGAATTCCATGGAAAATATAATGTGTCAAACAACAAAGATGGAATCCAATTCCTTAGATGGGACATTTTCCATGGACTTTTCATGCTATCAAACACACCCTAAAAGGATATTAAGACCCAACTTCCAATCAGCAAGGAATGGAATGGAGATGAGTGCAACAACGGTAAACATGCTCTCCTCATTTGGAAGAGTAGAGGAGGGGAAGTATGTAAAATGATTCTCTTTATTTGGGAGGGCAATGGAAATGGATGGATATTGAATAACAAATTGCCATTATACCCTCTTCACAAGAAGATGAAGTTTTATTAAGTTAAATGTTGTTAATATATAAAAATTGAGTTTTCAATCCATTCTCCCTCAATTTGAGGGAGACAAAAAAAATACGGCTTTGGAGGAGAATGCATGGAAAGTGTTTCCATCCATTTCCATTTCATTCCATCACTGTAGTCTCTCTCCCAAACGAGAGCCTTTTTCCATCCACTCCATTCCACCTCCCTCTCCCAATCACACTGTCAAGCTAGGGGTTGTCCTAATGGTGTTCCAGAAATTGTCCAAATATTGTCTCTCCCAAATGAGGAGAACCCTCTTCCATCCCTTTCCATTTCATCCCCCTCTCCCAAATGCACTCAGGCTAGAGGCTGTCCTCGTAGTATAGAAGAAATTTGAAACCCAGCCAAACATAAAAGCACAATGAAACTAGGCAAAAACTATTACATGTTGCTATGCTAGTGTGGGCTTTTAAAATAACATGCACAATTACACCTCAAAATGTTTTGGATGACATCATCCAAGTGAGCAGAAATGCCAGAATTAGACCATGTAAGATATTTGGCAGTATCAAATCTGAAGCTCCTTAGCAAACATGCCATCACCACGATACAAATAATTCACCCCATATGGAGGGACTATGTCAAATGCACTCACAAAAACTACAAATAATTCAAGTTTTCTAAATAAGAAAGAAGCAGACCTGGTGTTTGCCAGCCTTTACGGATTTCAGATGGTCTCCCCTGAAAATAGAGCAATGCAGGAAACTATTGAAACTCCTCTCAGAGTTATCCTCATTAAAATATTAGCCAAAATAAGCTCATATTAAAGCAATCATAAAATAAAGTTGTATAACCAGTATAAATACCCATTCTCCACAAAAGAAATGATTGCTTGCAAAGTTGCTGAAAATCCTGCCAACTTGTGCTCATCTCCATATCTTTATGTTTAAATTGAAAAAAGAAAAGGAAAGAATATTAAAAAAAAGATTAATGAAAATATTTTTTTAAAACAAAAAGGAAATTTTTGCTATCATGCACCAAGAAGAATACCACTAAAATTACAGCCACTGTACAATATACATACCTGGAATATATTGGTTTACCAGAGTGACTCAAAATAAAGAAGTGCTTCTTCCTTTTCCTCCATGAAACAGAATCATCATCCTGCATTTGATTTATTAGTCAAATAGGATGTGATATAACAGGAGTCACAAATTGAACAATTTCTTTCATAGCAATCCCTACTTCATCATTTCATTTGGAACAATATTTAATCGGTCAGGAACTATTAAAGAAGAAAATAAAAAATAAGATGCAACAGGTTTTGAAAACAGAAATAATATATTGTAACATGTATAAGCATTCACTTACCCAAAAAAAAACACATATAAGCATTGCAACAAGTTTTACATTAATTAATAAGGGGTTTAGAATCACATACTTTAATAAAATGCAAATTTTACATCAACTAAAAAGATCAGAGCAAAAATCCTGTGCCAAGTATACTCATCAACAACGAAGCTGTAGAAGGACTTTTGGAAATCCTTTTAAATGCTAACGTTCAAGAGATATGGATAAACAGAGATACTTGAGAAACCCCTCCCAAGGCACTGGGGAAAATGAAAAAAATATTCCATACCACCTTTCTGTGGGGAACTCACAGAGGCGAAAGCAGCCTGCAATCACTGAAATTCCTAAAAAAGTTTGAACATGTACATCTAGACATATGGTAACATGAAGCTTCTGTAAGAACTGTGAGCCAAAAATTTGTGATATACTTTAACATGTGGCATAGTATCTCAGATCTGATCCTAATCCAAGTTCCTCTTGCAGTCTTTTGTGAAGTGTCTTTATTCATCTAATGAATTAATCTATTACTTACTAAGGAATTTATTTATTTTCCACATGTGAAAAAGGACTAAATCATGCTGATACCTCATTTCAAATGGCAGGTGTCAGGCCCACCCACGACCACATTGAAGCCCAGCCCCAACAGCAAGAGAAATATATAATAATAATAATAATTGTTGGACGAAATAAGGAAGATTCGAAAGTTAAATCAAGAAGATTCAAAAGTTAAAATAAAGGAATTATCCTTGTGAATTATTGTTGTATTTCAAGTTTATATTTTAAGTTTGAAATTTGTATTTCAAGCTTGATTTATTCCTAGTTTTTAGGAAATAAAGAATCCCAAATCTCCTCCTAAAATATAGGAGATAAGATAGGGGACTCGTGTATATATGCAGCTGTATTTACTGAGAATTAATCAATCAAGTATTTCAATTTTCTGCTTGTTTCATGGTATCAGAGCATAGGCTCGATAGAAAATCCTCAAGATTTCCACTGTTCTTCTCCTTCCTCAAAATCATGGCCGATAATCACCAAAACCCTACCCTAACTTAAGTTTCCGCCACAAGCACTCCAAATCCTCTTCCTTCTCCGGTTCCAGCCCTTTCTTCCCAGTATTTATCAGCCAGCTCAATCGATAATCATCCCCTTCAAATTACTCACTACAAGTTGAATGGTAGTAATTTTAGGGAGTGGTTTCAGTCCGTGTTATTGGTGATAAAAGGGAAAGGAAAATCCGGCTACCTCACAGGGGATATTCCTGCTCCTCCAACCGATTCAGCCGCCTATGGCACGTGGGAAGTAGAAAATTCAACCATAATGGCATGGTTGATTAATTCAATGGAGCCTAGACTTGGGAGGACTTATCTATTTCACAAAACCGCCAAGGAGACTTGGGATTCGGTCCAGGAGACGAATTCCGACCTAGAGAACTCCTCTCAAAGTTTTGAAATAAGATAAGCCATTAGGACTACAAGGCAAGGTAACATGAGTGTTATTGATAGTTTTAATATATTGGTTGAGTTATGGCATGAAATGGATTTATTTCATACCATAGATTGGGAATGTAAGGCTGATAGCAACAGGTATTATAAGATGATTGAAAAGGATAGAATATTTGATTTCCTTCATGGATTAAATTCGGATTTAGATGAAGTAAGAGGCCGGATTTTAGGGACAAAACCTCTACCATCTCTTAGGGAGGTTTTTGCCGAGGTAAGAAGAGAAGAGAGTCGAAGGAAGGTAATGCTACATCAACCTAATGATCTAAGTATTACTCACCAGAATTTTTCTGCTCTAGCAGCTGTTAACAAGGAGAAAATTTCTTAAAAGGATCAGGGAAGGCAAAACCTTGGTGTGATCACTATAAAAGTGACGCAGCGTGTAGCGCGTGTGAAAAAATACACCAAAATAAACTCTTGAAAAAGCAAACTTCAATGGCCGAAGCTTGACTTTCAAGAAAACGCAAAAACAAGACTGTTTTGCTAAGAAAACCCAAATAGGTTGCTGAAATTTGATTGAGAAAAACTTGATTACAAACTCTAGATCCTAGACATATTTATAGTATTTGGCTAATCCAAATCCATCTAATATTTGTAAACAAAATCCAACTAAAATCCTAATAAAAATAAAATCCTAATCCAACATGAAGAAGAATCTTAAATCAAGTAGAAACATGAAATTGAATTATAAATCAAGTAGAATTCTAAAACTTAAGAAGTATTAAAATAACATGAAGTAGAATCCTAAATCAAGTAAAATTCTAAAACTTAAGAAGTATTAAAATATTGTTCCGGCGTGATCGGGTCGGCTTTGGACCGGGTCTTGATTGATGTCCACATCAAAAAGGCCATATCACACCAAAGATACTTGCTGGAAGATTCGCGGCAAACCTGCCAACTGGAAGTCAAGAAACAAACGAGAAAATGTTCGATCAACCTATGTTGCCGAGGCACCTAGTGAAGAAGAAAATAAGACAGATTTAAATTTGTCAAAGGAACAAATTCAAACTCTTTATCGGCTGCTAGATCAAGGTACCAATGTTGCTAGTTCCCCTACACATCGGCCCACTGCTTCCATGGCCTTGCAAGGTAATCCCTATCTTTCTTTGATGTCAAGAAGACTTCCTAAGGACACTTGGATAATAGATACAAGGGCATCTGATCATATGTCATGTTCTACAAAGTATATGACAGAATATACTCCCTATAAAAATTCAGTTGATATTTCAATGGCTGATGGTACAGTATCCCCTGCTATGGGTCATGGGAATGTTTGTATCTTGAATTTGAAACTGAAATCAGTGTTATATATGCCTAGGTTAAATTATAATCTCTTATCAGTGAGTAAAATTACTAAAGATATGGATTGTAGAGTGATATTTCTTCCATCTTGTTGTATATTTCAAGACCAAGCATCGGGGAGGATGATTGGCAGTACTGAAGCAAAAGATGGACTCTACTGGTTGACGAAGAATACTACAAACTCATCTTTTTTCAATAAAACAGTCCTAATTGTTACCAAAAAGGCCAAGGTTATGTTATGGCACAAACGGTTAGGACACCCTAGCTTTTCGTATCTTAAATCTTTGTATCCTCAGCTTTTTATCAATAAAGATCAGTGTTTTTCTTGTGAATAATGCACTCTTGCAAAACAATCAAGAGCACATCATCCCATTCAATCTTATAAGCCTTCCACACCATTTCACTTAATCCATAGTGACATTTGGGGACCTTCTAAACATCCTAATCTTTCAGGTTCAAGGTGGTTTATCACTTTTATTGATGACCATTTTAGGACATGTTGAGTATATCTTATGAAAGATAAATCAGAAGCGAGTGGCATATTCCAAAGATTTCACAAATTTATTTTGAATATGTTTCAAACCTCCATCCATATTTTTCGAATTGATAATGGTCGTGAATTTTTTTCCCATGACTTGACCAACTATTTACTTGAACATGGTATTGTGCATCAAAGTTCTTGCCCTTACACACCACAACAAAATAGTGTGGCCGAACAGAAAAATCGACATCTTTTAGAAGTGGCAAGAGCTATGATGTTCACTACTCATGTGCCTCATTCATATTGGGGAGAGGCCATTCTTACAGGTGCATATTTGATAAACCGCCTCGCTTCCAAAACACTCAAATTCCAAACCCCTCTTGAAACCCTTTGTGGCTCTCATCCAAATGCATCTTTCTTTCCTTCCCTTGAGCATAGAATTTTTGGGTGTGTTGTGCATGTTCACAACCACAATGTGTCTCAAACAAAGTTAGATCCAAAAGCCCTCTAAGTGTATTTTTATTGGCTACCCTCCTTCACAAAAAGGATATAAATGTTATTGTCCAATCACTAAGCGGATATATATCTCCTCTGATGTTACCTTTTATGAGGATCTTTCCTATTATCCAAACACTGATTCTCCCACCAATATCACTGATTCTCTTCTACTTCATCCACCAACACCATTTCCTCTACCTCTACCAGCATCTTCTCAAGGGGGAGAATTAATCCCCGAAAATATGCTGGCAGATTTTGAGCCCTCTATTCAGCAACCAAACCCTAAAAATGTGCAGCCTATGCCTCATCAGTCTCCAGCCTCTCTATCCCCTCAGTCTCCAGCCCAAAAACCTGCCAGTCCTCCCTGGTTTGTGTATTCTCAAAGACCTAAAGGTCCATCTGAAGCCCAGCAGGGTCAATCATCTTCTCTTGATGATGGTCTATCAGAGGACAATAAAGCAGATGCTGATTTAAGCAGGGAATGAGACTGCATTAATGGAAGAAACCAAGGATCAACAAAAAATTAACAGCAGTGATATTTCAGATGATGGGCTAGACTGGGCAGTTCCCATAACTCTCCGAAAGGGTGTAAGATCATGTGTTAAATATCCAAAGTATCCTCTGTCCAATTACTTAACGTATGCAAAATTGTCTCCCCAACTTAGAGCATTTATTGCAAGACTTGACAGTGCTGAAATCCCTAAAAACATTCAAGGAGCTATGGAAGATTCAAAATGGAAGGCAGCTGTTATGGAGGAAATGAAGGCCTTAATTGCAAACCATACTTGGGATCTTGTTGAATTACCTCCAGATAAGAGGGTTGTGGGATGCAAATGTGTGTTTACCATTAAGCATAAGGCAGATGGCAATATTGAGAGGTATAAGGCTAGGTTGGTGGCACAAGAGTTCACACAAACCCATGGGATCGACTACGAAGAGACCATTGCCCCAGTTGCCAAACTCAACTCTATTCGGGTAATACTCTCAATTGTTGTTAATTTGGATTGGCCTTTGTATCAATTTGACATAAAAAATGCATTTCTTAATGGGGACTTAAATGATGAGATCTACATGAAAATTCCACCAGGCTTTGAAGATGAAATGGGCTACAGAAGGAAGGTTTGTAAACTGAAGAAATCATTATATGGATTGAAGCAGTCACCTAGGGCGTGGTTCAAGAAATTTAGTCTTACCTTAATCCGGCTTGGATATAAACAAGGATAGTCTAATCATACTTTGTTTATCAAAGTCACCGAAAGTGGAAGAAAATCTATACTAATTGTCTATGTTGATGATATCATTGTAATAGGTGATGATGAGGAAAATATCAAGATACTAAAGGAGCAATTGAGATCCGAGTTTGAAGTGAAAGACCTTGGCCTTATGAGGTACTTCCTATGAATGGAGGTAGCTAGAAGCAAGGAAGGTTTGTTTATTTCACAAAGGAAATATACCATGAATTTACTCAAGGATACAGGGATGTTAACCTGTAAGCCAGCTAGAACTCCATTAGACAAAGGCTGGAAATTTGAGGTAAAGGATGATGATATCCCGATTGAAAGAGAGAGATACCAAAGGTTAGTGGGCAGGTTTATCTATTTGTCCCTTACCAGGCCAAACATAACATATGCAGTAAGCAAGATCAGTCAATACATGCATACACCTACAAAGAAGCATATGAATGTTGTATTTCATGTGCTTAGATATTTAAAGGGGACACCTGGAAAAAGATTGATACTTAAAAAAACCAAAGAACAAGGAATTGAAGGTTTTTTTAATGCAGATTGGGCAAACTCTATTGAGGACAATAGGTCAACAACTGGTTATTGCACCAAAGTATGGGAAAATATTGTGACTTGGAGAAGTAAAAAACAATCCGTAGTGGCTTGTAGCAATGCTGAGGCAGAGTTCCGAGCAATAGCACAAGGAATTTGTGAAGTAATTTGGTTGGAAAGGTTAATGGAGGACCTAAGAATACCTTTGACTCAACCTACAAGGGTATACAGTGACAATAAGTCTGTTATTTGTATTGTGAAAAATCTTGTCCAACATAATCGTATGAAGCATGTAAGGATAGACAGGATTTTATAAAGCAAGAAGTTGAGGAGGGAAGGATAATTATATCCTATATTCCAACCACTAATCAAATTGCAGATATGTTCACAAAAGCTATGGTGAGGCCAGGGTTCGAATCTTTAATAACCAAGCTTGGAATGACTTCTATCTATTCCTAAGCTTGAGGGGGAGTGTTGGACGAAATAAGGAAGATTTGAAAGTTAAATCAAGAAGATTCAAAAGTTAAAATAAAGGAATTATCCTTGTGGATTATTGTTATATTTTAAGTTTGAAATTTGTATTTTAAGCTTGACTTATTCCTAGTTTTTAGGAGATAAAGAATCCCAAATCTCTTCCTAAAATATAGGAGATAAGATAAGGGACTCATGTGTATATATGTAGCTATATTTACCGAGAATTAATCAATCAAGTATTTCAGTTTTCTGCTTGCTTCAATAATAATAATAATAATAGATAGATAGATAGATAGATGGAGATAGAAAGACAGCTGGAGAAATAGGAATAAAGCATAATAATAACGTTAGATTTACGGATAAAGACTTATTATTATTATTGATTGGTGTCGTTGCCCCCTGCCCTCCTGACACTTGTTTCTGAACGGTCCTTGCTTTCCCCTGTTGTATCAGTCCCATGAATGTGTTGCTCACATTTTTTTTTATTCCAAAACAACTATTTTTTTTGGTAGCAAAGGGGTTTGGAGCTTTGCTTAACTAGGTACTCTACATGTCCTTGCACGCCAATCCACACAATATGGACCGGGTAAGACTCCATTGAAAGGGTGGTGATTATGGCCCAAAGAATTAGCATGCACACTAACACTCCCATGATTCGAACCTAAATTAACTTCTTGTTCCTTCCACCTCCACATCAACCAAGCGAACAAAAATTATGAACAATGAAGGGTAAGCATCCATGAGTAGGTACACAGTTGACCCACAAAGTCATCATAAAACGCTATGGAAGAATTTCCTCGACCAAAAATGGGACTTGAGAGCCTCTCGGTTTCTCTCCCTTCAAATATACCATATCACAGGCAAGGGCTTGCCTGTTCATCTCATTGAAGAACCCTGGGTCAAAACAACTTATATGGCATCACTGTCTAAACTCAAAATACCAAAAACACAGAACTCCGAAAACAATAAGCAACTGAACAACGGAGGCATACTTGTGAATTTGGCAATTTTGAAACATTTGAAGACTAAGAAAAAAGGTTTGTCAAACCATCAACATGAATCCAGGAAAACTCTTCATAAAGGAGAACCACCACAAGTCACAGATCCCAACCACCCAATGGGGTTAGAATATATTATTGAGTTTGCTGAAAGTCCCTTCAGATGGAAGTTCTCTACTACATACAACAAGACACAGCAAATTATATAAACATCAGTCTTCCTAGGACAGAAATATTTAGTGAGGCCAACATGTTTTTGTGAATACCATGGCACATTCAGTTTTAGCCTTGGTGATCAAATTCCTTCAATCATTGTAGCTGCATCATGCATGCATGGCTGAAAGCACTTTAGCTACTAAAAGAAAATACCAGATGCGGCTACATGCATCCAAGCGTGGGCAAATTAAGGTTCACATGCACAATGGGCACCAAGATAGTCCTTTAATACTTCTATCCTTTACATATCCACACCCTTTTAAGCATTTGTTACCAAATTCCCTTAATCACCATGCTGTCACATAGGATATGGTTGAGTGCCCATATCTATCTAAAAATATATCAGGTGCAGACCACGTGTCAACTTGAGTTAGTTAGCATGCACAACAAAACTGAGATAATCCTTCAATAATTCGTTCATTTCTGAGAACTAAATAGTATTTATAAACCAAGTAGATGTGTTAAAAGTTCTGTGAATAGTTTCAGACTAAACTACAACAACAACAACAATAATCACAAGCCTTAATCTCGTTATTTAGGATTCATTGAAAACTACCCTATTTATGTCCTTGTGTCACTAAAACCCCTGAACTGTAAAAGAGTATATTCAGAGCCCCATCCAGTATCACAGCCCAGTTGTAGGATTCATAATGTAGCGGTAGATGTGTACCATACCAGAGAAAACCTAGCACAAAATAAAGAAAGCTACATTCTGACCAAAATTCCAGTCAATACTGGAGATACTGGTCGGTACTGGTGCAATACAGGTGTTTCATTAGTATGCCCAGTACCCCCAATTTAATCAGTCAACAGCCAATCAGAGGAGGAAGAAGAAGAAGAAGTGCCAGAATTGATACTGATCAGATCTGATATTGCTTGCTGCTGCATCAGAGAAAAGAACAAAAGGAATAAGAAGAAGACATAGGAAGACAACAGCTAACTATCGAAATCCAGCAACCTGCCTCAGAAATCTGGCAGCTAACTATATAGAACTGATGTTGTTTGCTATTGTATCAGAGAAGGAAAGGGAAAACAAGAACATAACCGAGAAGGAGAAGAAGATGCTGCTGGCTGCTCCACCAAAGAAAGAGAAGAAGGAAAATACAATACAGGACAAAAGAGAGGAGAGATAAGGAAAAGGAGAAAAGAGAAAGGAAAAAAAAAAGGAATGGGGAGGAAAGTAGAAGCTTCTGGAATCTGAAAAAAAGATAACAAAAAAAAAAAAACAAAACAAAACAAGAAAGTGAAAATCGGAGAACACGAGCAAGTAAATGATTCAGGCATCTTGCCTTTGTTGCACCAAACAAGAAAGAAGAAAGAGGTAATAAGAAGAGTAAAAAGTGAGTCCCTAGTGCACGAGACTCCTTGGTCTCAGTTTATGGGAGTAGGAAGAGGATTGTACTTGTACATAACTTTCCCCTTATGTTTTTCCAAAGAGGCTATTTTCGCAACAACTCATCACCTTCTGGTCACAAAAAAACAACCTTACCATCACTACCAAAATTCTGAATAGGTTGATTTGCATAAATGAATGAATTTATCGAATCATTAATGTACTTCTAAATTTGTTTTATTATGTAAAAGTTGGAAATGTATCACTCATAGAACAGTAAGATAATAACAATTATTTATTAATTAATATACCCCAGAACACCTAAAAGATGTTGCTTTAGATGAGAATAGTGTACTAAACTAACTAAACTATATTTTAAAAATTTATTCAATAATTGTTTGTCTTGAACATGTATCACATGCATGTGCTTCATCAAAGTACTTGAACCATGCGTTTAATAACTTTGAAGTTCATCTAAACCACTTTAACTATGTAGTACATGTTATGCTTATTTGTTTGCAATATATCCTCAATAATAAAGGTGTTTTTATGTCTTTAAGTACATTTTTGTGTTGTATAGTATGATTTCTTTAATATTGAAATCATTACTTCTTTAAAAAAAAATACTTCATATGTTTATATAATATCACCATGTATAGAAAATTTTATTATAAATATACGTATTTAAATAATTTACATTACTAATTTATTATAATAATATATCTTAATGATGCCTCGATACTAGTACCACGCCGACACCTTGTCTGATATGGCATTTACAGTTATGATCAAAAGAGGTTTCAGACAATAACACCATTTAGATAAAGTCATTGAAATTATGATTTTGCCCCTATCAACAGAAATGATTAATTACAAGGGGCCATACATCTATTCCTTTTGTATTATTTACTTCCCCCTCCCCGCACAAAAGAGCTGCACATTACATTTTATATTTTTATTTGAAATGTCATAAACAACTTTCTGAGATGAGCCACTGTGTCTTATATTCAAATGAGTCTTTTCTAAAATTCTATTTTTATCTACAAATTTTGAAGTAAACAAGATTAACTGGAAAAGTTGAAATTGTGATCTTGCCCCCGTTCAACCAAAAAGACAAAAGGATATTTTGATTGAATGTGATCAATCATCATAGGGTTGTGTAATAACAAAAATGCCCTAATAACAGAGAGTATTCTCTTATGTTTAAACAAGGAACATGCCCTCAGAAAGAGCAATGATGAATAAAATTAATATATTTGTTGTAAAATTTTTGTTATTTTATTAGTAAAAAAAGTATTTTTAGTAATCTTCAATCATGTACAAGTCAAAGATTTATAATCCTTTAATTTTTTTGAATGGATAGACGATAGAAGGTTATTTATGACATTTTAATTAAAAATAGACAATATAAGTGCACATTCATTAATTTAGGGAGTTAAGTGATGTAAAAGCCAAGATCGAAGGTCTCTACAATGAATCCTTCTTGCTAAAGAGGAAATGAAACTAATTTTAACTTCTTTATTTTATGGTATTAATATTCTTAACCCCTTCTGACACAAGAAGAGATATGGATATAAATTTTTGTGGTTTATGGAAGTTAATTGATACAAGTATAAATATGAGAGGCTTTCTTGTTATTATTCATACTATTTAAAAGTATTCATTATGTTAAGGCATTCAAACATAGATTTTATGTACGTGAAACAAAAACATTTGTTTCAACACTTCTAGGATGCACTATTGTTTGTAATTGACAATTGTTGAACTGATACACTTGGTGCACCACGTGTGTGGGAAAGCTTTGTTTACAAGGCCATTAATCCACAATTAATTTGGACATAGAGCGAACAATGTCACATATCTCAATTGTGGGAAGTACAAATACATCCTTCTAGGCATTGTAACCATTTTTTACATGTATTTGAACATGGATACTCAGACATTGCAAAATATTTGTTGAACATGCCAATGGCGTATCCTAAATTTTTGTTTTTATTTTAGTTATTTGAAGTATCTAGGAGAGACGATGAACACGTGCCAATTGGACACTGAACAGACATGCATGCAACTTAATGAGGGTTCGAACAAATTTTCTAAAATTGAGTAAAACCTAAAATTCCAGTAAGTATTTGGATGATGAATAAAAAACTAATGGATTCAAGCTACAATGCTAGCAAATAGCTACTTTTTTTATATATGTCAAATGATGATTATATTATCATCATTATATACCTAATGGTACTTTTATATAGGATTACTGGTATTTTTCCATATTTTCATAAATTGTTATTTTCAAAATGAATTATTTCTTCATTTGGGGGTAAAGGTACTTTTCGACATTTTGCGATGCTTTTTAATTATTATGTTCATGAACACTACTAATAAAAATATTTATTCTTTTTTTGTTACATGTTTGTTGTATCCATGTTGTTACTTTTTTCAATCATTACATCCCACATCAGTCTTCATATCCATATGTATATCAATGATGCATAATCTGAAGTCTCAAATGCTTCCTCTTAGACCTGGAGAGGTTTAGAGTCCCCCTTTTATTCTTTTCTAGAAATTCCATGTTATACCTATGGAAACAACAAGATAAAGCTCCAAGTCAGCACTACTTATTTGGAATAAGGGCTCAATACAAATGTAGTTGTGATCCAGTTTCTATGGTACTCCAAACTACATATGGGAACAATACTTGCATGTCATCATGTCTTGTCATGAAAGTACCCAAGTTTTTACATTTTATTTTGAGGTTCAAGTCATATTAAGTGTCTGTCATATGTCCGAGTTCCTTTGTGCTTAGCAGATATTTTAGTGTTAATATTGAGAAAGAATATAATGTGGTTCATCATTCCAGGACTGCGACGGTAATTAGAAATGCCCTTAGAAGAACAGAAATGGATAGGATAGCAAAAATACCTTTGACAGCAACTATATAGTTGGATTAGATATTTGATAGTCAATTATGCATTTATTTATTGGATAACTGAATAAATATTTGAGGAAGTTAAGTAATCCTACCGATCACAACTAGAATCCATATGAAACACTACATCAGGCCAACTGTATACTTCCCCATAATACCCAGTTTTTGTTCGTGCGCGATATTTTTCTTCTTTGTTTTTCTTTTCTATTTTCATGACATCTGAAAGTATGAAATGGCAGAATAAATTGACCTATTATGATCATGTTTTCACTCACTTCATCCCCGTGCCGCTTTCCTGGAACCCACGGCGTTTGCGAATTCGAAGCTCCAACAGAATCGCCATTCCCAGCTTCATGAGTTCGACCTTCTCCAATCTCCTCAATCTCGGAGGCGCTGGTGACGCCGCTGCTCCCCCTCTCACCAGCGTATCCACTGCTGCTCGGGCTCGACGGTTGCCGCACGTCGACCTCCGAATTGGTCCTCCTCCACACACCACCGCCAATCTCCGCCTCCACAACCTCAACCTCCACAGACGACTCAGACGCTAAATTCCCACCAGCCCCCTCTCTAACCTCACCTGCCGTGATCTCCTGGTGATTGCCCTCGTTCGACAACGAACCATTTGGGGTGTCCTTGAGCACCGCTTCCTCCGCTGACTCGCGGGGGGCTACGGAGTCGTCGTATTGGGCCAATGCGATCGAGTCTAATTGATGTTCGATGGCATCGAGCGACTGATCAATTGAACCAGCGGTAGGGTTAGGGTTAGGGTTTTGGTCTCTGGGATCGTCAAATGAATCTGTCGAGCTCGAATCGGACCCCATCGCGGCGTGATTGTGAGTGAGGACAAATCGACTACAATTTGCTGGGGGCTTCCATGGATAAAACCCTAAACATAGCTTTAGCAGAGAACTAGTAGAGGGGGTGGGAGGCTTCCTCCACAACAGTGTTTCTTTCGTCTGCAAGATGGATCGATGCTCTCGATGCGGAGAGCCGGTCTCTGACTCTGACCAGCAGATGAAGGTCTGCCCAGAGTGGTTCCACACGTGCCAGTTACCGGTTTTTTTTAATTTACTCTCTTGAGTCGGGCCGTGACCGTTACTTTGTTTTTTTTTTTTATAATATTTTTAAATTTCTCAAAAAGAATCTATTTCGTTTTATTAAAAAATTGTTTACACGTGACAAGATATATTTTTTAGTTTAGTACATGATATAACAGTTGCCTTAAATATTTTCTAATTTCAAATCACTATATATTATTTAAATAATTTTCTTCATAATTTCATGAATACTATAGATTTTCTTTTCAAATTAGGTTATTTTCTTAATTTTTACACAATTAAAAAAAAAATCATCAGTACCATTGAATGGGCCACGTTCATTTAACAATTGGGTTGGGTATGGCACAAAGCCCAAACCCATGGCTACCATGGCATTATGGGCTCCATTGTACCTTGTCATTGAGAACTTTATAGTAAAATCATTTAAATGACTTTCGTTAATTTCAATTAGTTTTTTTTATCCTAAGTGAGGATAGAAACCCAGTAACCAGCAACCAAATAGAGTTGTATAAACATCTGGATGATCGAAAATATATAAGACCAGTAAATGTATCATAGTTTTCAAAACCAAACGGAGGAATTTATTATTAAAGTCATCATTAACATAATTTGAACTTGTAACCTAGAGATTTCGTGGACTTTGATGATTAATCTCATTTACATGGATCACAATTTATAAGAATTATAAAAATTTATTATTTTTTATCATCAGCGCTTATTGGGGATTCTTATTCCCAATTGAGAGTAAAATTGGGGTTTAGTATCTCTTAAGTTGCTAAGGTACTAGGTAAGGTATAAAAAGTTGGGCTCGGGGATAGACAGAGTGAATCCACCCATGCCCTAATTATCATCCCTAGTAATGAGTGTATATAAAAATAATTCTTATTATCAGTCTTCTTTATCCCAATGAGGCATAAAAGTTGTAGAATCCTGTCTTTAGGAATCTGTAATTGATGTGCCTTTGATTTGGGTACGAGATAATGTTTACCTTTAATTATTTTAGATTGTGGATGAGACCAAATTTTGTTTATCATTATCTCAATATATTCTTCTTCTTTTTTTATGACTAAAATGTTCAAGTTTCAGTTATTTAGTCCTTGAAGAGACCATCATTCTCTTTTGATCCAATTTTTTAGTAAATGGGATGCAATTACAAATTTATATATTTTTAAGTGAACATGGAATCAATTTTTATCAAATGAAATATTTTGTCTTCATCAAAAATTATGCTCCCACCATATTTAAAAAAAATTATAAATTTTATCACTCGTGTCATATCTATCATATCTAGAGAGCTACCTCAATATATTTTTAGGATGCTCTCATTTGCGGGTACCCTCCACCAAAGCCCCAATCATGCAAAGAAGAGATAAATCTCAGCAGACCCAAGCAAGCGGCCGCTGGAAGATTCGACTCCACAAAATTATTCTTACGGGAGATTGATGCTTAGTGCTTAGGGACACTTGATACCAGGATGGTTGTGTGTCAAAATTACTACACGTGGTTGCTAAGGATGTTTAGGGTGTTTTTTAAATTTTTGGGACAGATCTGACTCCGCAAATTCCAATTAGATAGAGGTTGATGTGAGCTTATTTGGTAAATATATTTTCACAAATAATATGTCTCTTAGTACTCATATGTTTTGAGTAAAAAAAAAATTATATAAAAGGGGTAAATTATCTAATCCTATAAAGATTATAGCATATTATCTATATCGTTTTAATGGAGAATTGATACGTTATCCACGTCCAACAACTTTATGTTACTTGATGAAGACTCGTCCACCACTCAATCCCCCCCCCCCCCCCACATATTTATATATATATGAAAATAGTTTTATATTTTTAAAATATTATTATAAATTTTTATTTAAATACATTACTGTTCAATTAAAGGTATAGTTATAATTATAATTATTTATACTTATATATAATTATAATTAATAATTTATTTACTTTTTTAATCATAATAAAATGTATACTCATTTTATATTTTTTTAATCATGTCTGTGAGATAAAGATTTAACTGAATCGATCAAATTATTCAGAGAGCCCCAACATGATTTAATTTGGGGGCGAAATGAATGATTTAATTGGAGGAAAGTTTTAAGTATGTTACTCTCTAGATTACATCAATCTCGGGCAACATAAAGGGTTTAATTTTTTTTATTTTTCATTCTATTCAATTTGAGAATCTATTTGATCAAGTTGGTTTGATTTAAAAAAAAAAAAATATTGATCTATTCAGTTTGAAAAATTCTATTAATATGTTCAATTTAAATAATTCAATTAATCTGGTTAATTTAATCATTTATGTTGCTGAATACTAACGTAATCGAGACTCCTCAATTTCGCCTCCCTCAGATTAAATCACGTTAAATCATTTTGAGTAATTTGATTAATTCAGTTGCATCCCTATCTCATAGACACGATTAAAAAATATATAAAACGAGTATAAATTTCATTATGATTAAAATAATTATAATTGTAATTTTAACTGAATAGAGAAAAAAAACTAATAATGTATTTAAATAATAATTTATAATGATATTTAAAAAATATAAATTTATTTTCTTAGGGGCGGGGCGGTGTTGAAATTTGGGGGTGCTGGGAGGAGTGGTGGGGTGTTGAAATTTGGGGGTGCTGGGAGGAGTGGTGGTAGGGGGCGGGCGACATAGGGGGCCGCGTCGGGCAAGATATCAGTTCTCCTATAATAGACTACTGAGATATCACTTCTCCTATAAATAGACTACTTGCGAATATGACATGCCAGCAACGAAATATAAGTTTTTGTTAGACCGACGTGCAGCTGCAAACAAAACTTAAACACTGCTTTGTTATCTTAATCATCAGTAAGTGGTCATCAAGCCCAAGGGGTCACTTTCACGAGGCATTACTTCCAAAGCGGCCTTTTAGAGGGCAAAGAGACATATTTGTGCTCTGCGGCTCGTCCTGCCTCATTAATTCAATAGCAAGCTGGCTGTCCTTCTGCTCTAACTCCACTGTATCTGTGTTTTGAGAAATATTAAAGTTCTGTGTCAAAATAACATTTCCCTTTGAAAAAAGAAAATAAAGGAAACAATCCGAGCAGCCAAACGGATTGAGCTAAAATGGTGACACGTCCACGATCTTCAGCTCTATCACTTCCATTGAAAAACACTTTTCAAAGCCTCACCATAACCCATTTACAACCCAAATTCTTGTAGCGAAGATTCCAAATTTTGTTTTCTTGTATTTATCCACTATTTTAAATGGTTATACAAAAACCCATTTTAAAATGATATAATGATAATAATAATAATAATAATCACACTTCCATTAAGTGGACAGACGGATTTAAATATAGTTCAAATTTAAACTAATTAAATCAACATGATTAGGTAAGTTTGATTTTTGATTTAGTCTTTTTTATTAAATTAGTACTATTCTGATTCTATTTTTTAAACCCAACTAGCATTGAATTGAGTTCGACTTTGATATAATTTCATAAACTCTGGAATTGGTATGGTACCAACCCCCTGATGTCATTCAGTTTTCTTTTATAATTAAATTAATTTTAAGGTCGAAATTTTTAGACCCAATTATAATTAATTTAAACTTAAACTTATATAAAAAAAACATAAGTAACTCTACTCACAATTAATTACTCATAAGTTGAATATATAAATAGAAAAAAGTCACATCATTAATTGATATATAAAAGTTTATGTACTTATTTTGGTGTTAGTTATCCTAGTAACGTCTATTGTGGGTAGTGGCGGAGCCTAGTGCAGCTCACGACAAAAAAAAAAAAAAATTAATGTAATTTTTTAGTAATAACTTAACCTTAATTTAGTTCGATTCACCCATAATTTTACCCAACCCACTCCATTCCACTTTCCTGGATCAGCCCTGATTGTGGGGTTACCATTACATAGCTGTGTTGTTGGCTTATCGGGTGGAATCACAAATTAATTAATTAATTAATTAAAAGGCCACATTAAATCGCATGGGACCATTTCGATACCCCACTGCCCCCAGCTGCCTTAATCAACATTTGTTATCAACACTTTGTGGGGCAGATAATTATTTGTTTAAGGCCACAATAATATTCATCTCTCACCGTCATGTCACCTTTTGCATTGATACCAATCAGTTTTACCTCTTTCCTCAGTTTATGCTCTCATGTTGTGTAAAGATATACCTTCGCAATTATCATGGTTTAAAAAATTATAAAAAAAAAAATTATCATCATAGTTTAAATAGAAGGTTAGTGAGAAAAATAATGGAAGACATAATCATAGTTGAAAATTGTACGTTGGAGTGCACTCTTGACCAACACTAATGTGGATTTCTTATGACAACGGATAGAGATAATGTTCTCTCTCTCAATTTAGATTAGGTATTTAGTTTATCTTTTCTTTTTCTTTTTCTTTAAAAAATTAGTAGTTGTTGGCAGTTGATGACGAGGCTCGATTATTTTTTTATTAATAAATTAGAAGAGGGAGAAAAAGAGAAATTAAAAATAAGATGATAATTTTATTTATTTATTTAATAATAAAGAATATTATTTTTAAAAAATATAAGAAGTAATTTTTTACAAAATAAAATTGAGAAAACACCGAACGACAAACCAGTAGATGCAAACGCCCGCAGGGAATGCGGGAGGAAGAGGGGGGTGAACAAGAATTCCGTGAAATCACAGGTGATAGCATCAGTGTCGACACTTATCCTCATATGTCGCCATAAAGCGAGATAGCGACACATGGCGTGAAAACGACGCCCCAACTCAAAACAGGCGACACCACGACGCTACAGCCTGGACACCCACTGTTCCAAACCTACGTTAGTCAACCCAACCAAACCCAGCCCAGCCCACAATCCTTATCCTCGGATCCACCGAGCCTCCGATCCGACGGCCCCCATCTCCCCGCCCCATCAAAAAGCGACGGTGATCAACATTACTTATTTCCTAAATCACTTGCTTTTCTTAGTTACAGTGACAGGAATGTCCTCGCCTTCAGTGGCAGGAAACTCAAAAGGCCAATCTTTTCTTGTCCTCAAACTGTCCGGTCATTTTTCTTGCGGAAGTGGGAGTGTGATGGTGAAATAACCGGAATGCCCTTCAGGGTTTGTGGCTGGAGGGGAAGGATAGGAGCCTGGGTGCCAATAATTAGTGGGGTTAAGTTGGTCCATCAAGGTGGGGTGGACGGATTGATGCATGCCTAAGGCAATCATAAATTCCCCTAACGTGATTAGTTTCTAGTCCCTATCTAAATAACTATAGTGACCACCAAAAAAAGAAAAAAAGAAACATTGGGGAACTTGGCTCAAAATGATCAGAACTTGTAGTCCCCTAAAAGACCACCAGGAATTGGGCACGAAATAAGAAATTCTGATTTAATTAAAGGGAGAATTGCTTTTAATTTGGGTATCGGTTGAAAAGACAGAGAAGACCACGAGGGTCTTGGCTTGGCTCCTTTTTCCCCGTTTGGAAGCAAGTGAGAAGATAACTTTTCCAGCTGGCATGAAATTAAGGTGAAATATGCATGCTTTAATATATACCGTATTGTAGCTTCTCAGGACTTGCTGCTACATTCTTTTTTTTCTTTTTATTCGATGGTGCACATCATATAAGACAAAGTACCGTGGCTTAAGATTCGCATTAAGAAACGAAAACTGATTGGATTTGGGCATTATCCAGTTGAGATTTTATACCATGTATATATATATCTAGTTAACTACTTACATTTCGTTGACGAGTGTGGTGGGGTCTCCAGCCGTCGGACCGAACATTGGGGTTATCCAACGAACAGTATTCATCATTACGTTTTTAGGATCAGATCAACCAATACGGATGAGGTTTGGACGAAGATGGCGCGTCTTTGAATTCCCATTTTTCTGGTCAATAGTCATCGACTTACTTGTCATAAAGAAAAAGGGCATGCAGGGATAACACCGTCATTTGCAGAGAGACGGACATTTTCAAGGCCAGCCATGCTCGATTTATAGCCTCTGGCATTTCTCCCCCGGCCCCAGGCCGATATCCACCCCCCAAAGACTCGAATGCTCCGTTTCCAATGACTAAAATGCCCCTGAAGATTCAGTTTCTTGGGAAAAAATTTCCATTTCACGATCTCTGGCTCAAGAGTTATAATTACATGCACTAATAACCCGCTTCGGCATCAGCAACCACATCCCAAACAACCCCCAAAAACAATACCCAAATCCGGAATCCGAAAGCAATAACATAAAATAATAAAATAAAATACAGGAAAGAAACAAAAAAGGGGTTAAAAGTAAAACTGTGGATGATTAACAGTAACTAACTGATAATCTCTCTCTGTGTTATGATACTTTACTGGTGGGTGGCCCTGTGGTTAGTCTTGGAACCCAGTTTTCTCAAAAATTGCATTTCTCACCCTACTCAGATCCCTCCCCTTGAGAGTCCTCCCGACGCCTTCGTGCACCGAGAAGGAAGCGATCCGCGTCCTCGCCAACTGCCTCGCCAGGAACTCGTGCGGCGGAATCCGGTTCCCGCCGTCGCCGTCGTCCAAGTCGTCGTCACTGTCCCTCCGCCGGTTCTCCTTGTAGTCCTCCTTCAGTATCTTCGACCAGTCCGGTACGTTCACCGGCAGCGATGACGCTGCTCCTCCGGCCTCAGTCCCGCGCCTCGCCGACGGCTTTTTCCTCGAACTCGCCATCGGCTTCCGGAACTCCGGCGACGAGGAAATCCCCGAGTTCCAGACGTCGGATTCGTCGAGCTCGAACACGGAGTCGGAGGCGATTGGAGGCGGCTCCCGGTCGCCGCAGAGGAAGCGGTAACTCTTTGAGGCCGCCATTAATGACTTCTGTATTCGAACGAATCGGAGATCGTTCCTTTCGCTTACTTTTATGTATTTCCCTCTCTCCCTGACTCTCTCTCTCTCTCTCTCTCTCTTAATGCCTTGATTTGTTTCTTTGCATGGCCATATCCATCTGAATGAATTTATAGAGGTTTCAGTGTAGTACAAATGGATAAGGTTCGCCATCGAAACTGTACTTTTTCTTATTTTCTCTGCGACTCCTTGGCATAATTACACTTCCACCCCTCCATTTCCAGTAAAAATGTCACGTCCTCGTTAAACAGAGGCGCCTGGACAAAAGAGGCCAGGGGTATTTCCGTGAAACCAACTTTTGTGTCTCCTTTGTTACGAAATAAATAAAAACTTTTCCTCCTCGGTTTTTATTTTCATCAGAAATGGTTTCAAATTTGTCGCGACTCGAAGCGTTGGGGGGGGGGGGGGGGGGGGGGGGAGGGGGGGTTGTGAAGGAAGAAAAGAAGACAACGTGGGCCCGCTGTGAGGCGTTCGATGATCGCGACACGTGGCCTGGGATGGTGTGGTTTCGCCACGTGTTGGGGAGAGGCGTGGGGGGCACGTGAAGGGAGGACGCTTACGCTTGGATCTAGCGCGTCCACTCTGCCAGCTGGCCCGCGACAATCTAAAATCTCGTCAGTTTATCGTCTGGTTTCGGTCCTCATATACTATGTTATTTTTTGTATTGTTATTATTATTATTATTATTATTATCAGTATTGAATTAATTTGAATAGTGGGGGGGGGGGGGGGGGGGGTGGGAATAAGATAAATTCGGGTATTACATAGCGTACTTCGTAATGAGTCGTGGTTGAACGTTGAAAAGAATATCATATCGTGCTTTACCAACGTGAAGAAGAAAACGATGTTAATAATTAAATCGAACCAATACCATACCATTAAAAAAAAAAAAGCCGAATATTCTAATCCACTGACCTGGGCGTGGGTGCCCCAATAGCCTCAAATATGTATCCGTCCCCCTCCCCCCAATATTTCTGCTTTTTCTCTTATTATTAAGAATAAAACCAAACTCGTAACGCTTTTTATTAATATATTAATTTAATAAAGATGAATGTAAAGAGAGTAGTAAGTAGGTCAGGTGGGTGGGGGGTTATTCAGTAGTATGTCACCACATGCAATGCAACGAGAGTCTAATTTGGCCGCAGTTGGAATAACTGCGACATAATCGTGACAATCTTTTTACCTATCTCTTTTTAACTTTTTATTTTTATTTTTATAAAAGATCTAAGTGATTGTTGGCCCAGGCAAAGCCAAAGCAACGCCACCTAGCTAATTGGGAGACTAAAGTAATCGCTTTTGCTTTGCACAATTTACCACTAAGCACTCATCTTGAGTTTGTTTAGGAGTGCATTGGAAATAGGAATCGAATATTTTTTTTGTTTTGTTTTCATAATTATATGTTACTTTAATATATGTTTTCAATTTTTTTATCCTGCGAATATTGTTAAGTTAGGTCGTGTGAAAATTTTATGTATTTGATGGAGTCCCAAATAGTGGGTATATATATTCAACCAATTATATAAGGTTTTAGACATTCAAAATAGTGGTAAATTACATTACCAAGTTTAGGATTTTTTTATTTTCTAATAAATTATTCTTGATATTTTAATTTTAGGTACCGTTATTACTAAATCTCGATTTTTATTAACGATTGGATATTTTTTTTAATTTTTTTTTTACCAGAAGTTGATTTAACATATATTAATGTAAAGTCTAAAATTATTCACTCGTAGGGTTTAAATTGATTTTAAAAATTATATTAATGTATATCACCCTACTTTTTATTAATAGAATTTGATAAAAAATTGAATTATTAAGTTATTAATAAGTGAATTTTTAAATTTATATTGTTATTGATTAAATAAATATTAAAATTTACGAAGGTTTGGTGATTAAAGATACTTTGACCATAAACACGCATTTTAAAGTGTGGTAAACCCATAAACACGAGATGTTAAGTAAGTAAATGAATGCCAACTGCATGAATAGTATTACTCTATTATTGTTGTGTATTATGTTCAGTAATGTGATTGGCGATTAGGTTAATGTTGTTAATTAGTTGTTCCCCCACACCTCCCAATAAACTCGTATAAATCTCGGGATTTTCACTGACGTCGTCCACGAGACCTACTAGCTTTGATTCGAGACCACCCCACCCAGAGCACTAGTGCTAAAATATTTTAATTTAATTAATTAATTTAATAGCAATTATATTTGCCACAGTTTGATTAGATTATTATGCTTAAGCTTAATTATTTATTCCCAACAACGATTTTTATCCAGAAAAGGTCCCGTGAATGAACAAAATGATTAAATTCTTAGATATCATATGAATTGATAAGAATGTGACAGAAAGATAGTGCTATAAATAGGAATAATGAATGAATAAAATAATAATATTCGTAAATTAATTTTAAAATTTGATAGAATGATATACTAATAATATTATTATAGTATGAGTTGTTCCAATAATTGTTTGGACAAAAAGATGTTTTGTTTTGAAGCTTTCTTCACGTGGCAGATGAAAAGGACAGAAAATGATGAGCATATATCTTCTAAATTTTTATCTACACGTAATATACGAAACAGGAACATCTGTTCGATAAGAGTTGGCATTTGGCAATGGTCATAATATTCAATACAATACAAACTTTATCCTTATTTTACACACGCAAGCAAGCAAGCGTAAATCAACCAGTCATTGAGGCCCTTATCATTCATTCACGAGGAAGGAAGAAGCCCCACTTGAAGTCGAAGGCACACATCGGGCGGGCGGGCGGGCGGCAGTCTTCACAATTTAATCCATTAATTAATATTCGAAAAGAATCAGTATGACTTATATATTGGGTTGGTTGGATTTGGATGTTTGAAGTCAAAAAAAGGGAGTGGGGGATATTACAACACGCGTAATGCTTGCTGGGGTGTGGGTACCGTGCAGTTAATAATAAGTGACCCACACACTCCTCAACTTCAGGAGGGGGACTGGGCAAGGACCTGCCTGTGCCTGGGCTTGTCGTCTGCAAGTGAATTGGAGGAGGGGGATTGGCGAAGGGGGATTGCTTTTGCTTGCGATTCTCACATTCCCCTTTGGCTTTGGCATGGAAAGATGAGTGAGTGGTGTGGTGTGATAACAACTACTGATAAGGCACCTTTATCCTCCTTTTTCTTTCAGGGAGATTTGTTAAAATGAGCAAAATAAAATATATCAAAATAAATTTGAAATGAATTCCAGATAAAGATATGAAATGATCAAAATAAAGTTGAAAAACATTCTAAGATTTCTATCAAAGTGTTTGTTAAATTTTTTAAAATTCATTGATAATTGTATTTTTTTCTTTTTATGTGTTTGTTAATCCATATGATAAGTACCAAAATAAGAGTTTTTTTTTATTAAAATATCCTTATTATTAAATTTATGATTAAAATACTATTTTATGATTAATATGAATTTTTAGAAAAATAAAAATTAAAATTAAAAATAATATTTTTTTCTAAATTCATGTTCAAAAATAAATTTAAAAGGAGTTAAGAAGTAGAAATAGTTATTATTAGAATTACAATAATTTGCTAGATAATTAAAAATGGTCAAAACATATTTTCATAATAGATAATAAAATTTAAATTAAATAAAATAATTTAAAAATTGGTGAAATTAATTATATTAGTTAATAAAATATATATAGAGAGAAAGAGAAATTTAAATTTTAAAAATTGTCAAAACATATAATAATTTAAAAATGTATTAAATAATATTAATTATAAGACTTAAATAAATATATTTTTTAATAAATTTAAATCTTTAAAATGCATTAAATGACATTAACTACCCTACAAGGGGCATATAAGTAATTGAAATTTATCTTGAAAAAGTCAGATAAATTTATCCAATGGGGGAGGTCGGATAAATTTATCTTGAAAGGGAAGATAAGAGGTCACGTGAGATTTTTTTAAAAATAATTAAATAAATTTAATAAATACATTAAAAAAATTAAATATCCATAATATTTCTTATATCTGACATTTTGTTCGCTCTTATATTGATTAACAAATACCTCTAAAAAAAATACTATAATCTTTACTACAAAATATTAATACAATCATTTCAAGTTTCGCATCAGCTCGCCGTGGGTTTCACGCGACACCATCTGCTATTAGCCTGTTATTATCACTCAACCACTTATTGGTGTCAAAATTTGGTCAAGTATTGGGTTTTAAGGAATTTGTTACTTCCATTAACAAGTTTTGCTTGTAAGAAGTCAATATTCCAACTCTATTTCTAGTGTATGTAGAATATGTAGGTTGATGATTTATAATAATTTATTAACATGGCTGATATATTATCCAACACAAGATAATATGGAATAGTGTGTGGGCCCACCACTCTCCTCATGGGCCCACACCTCTCTCTCAAATTATTTGCGTCAATCAATTGGTGTTGTCCAATGCGAACAACATAATAATAATAAATTTATTAAATTATTTGAAAAGTGAACTATTTTGTTAGATAATTTAATCATTTATAATTCTTTAATTTTTTTTTACTATTATACTATACTTAAATTTTAATTTTAACAAAACTAACGATTATGTAACAATCAACTTATCTCAATTAATTATGATTGATGGATTCTCACTATTTTTTGTATTGTATTTTAGTTGAGGATAAATCTCACCCGTTTCTCCTGTCTTTTGAGTCATTTGTTTTTGGTGTATCAAGATTTTGTAATTTATTTGTTTTTAAAGGCATTTTTGCATGCTAAATGCATTTTTACTTGAAAAAATTGATTGATTTTTTTTTATAAAGAGGTGAACATGTAATATACTAACAATTAAATTACAAGGGTAAGGGAAATTTTGTCACAAATTATGAGTATAACATAAACATATGTATGAATTTGCTTAAAAAAAATTAAATCCTAGTGTGAATAAGAGCAGGGCACCATAACTTCTTATTTGGAGATCTTCAATTATTGTTTCATATGTAAGATATATGCAGCAACAAATTTAAAAAATACCACAAACTTATGTTCTTTTTTTTTTTTTTTTTTTTTGAATAAATACAACAAACTTGTCGAGTATAAAAAATTGATCTTGATCTCATGGGCCGTCACATGACAACACCCACGGGCCGGCCCAATAAAATGCTGGTAGAGCCCATTTGACATTTAGATGCGCTTGAGTTAGGTTTAAAAGTTGATCAATATCAATTTTTAAAGGTAATCATCAACATTTTAAAAAAATTAGAGGTGTTGGCTAAAAATGCTACCTATCTTCGAAACTTTCGTATTAGTGCTTCTAAAAAGATACATGGGCAAACTTTTTATTTTTGAATTTAAAGTAAAGTTGATCAATAAAAAGATAATTATATCTTACAAAATAATGAGAAATTCCAAGCAAACCTATATTCACTAGTGATCTTTGTCATTGTCATTACTTATTATCATCGTCTTTATTTTTGCCTTCGTCAACAACAATAACATTTATTTATTACAACCGTCCCATTACAATAATCACCCATTACAATCATCTATTTATTTATTTCCCTTTTTCCTCTTTTAGGTTTTAGATTGCTAGATTTTAGCTATTTGGAACCCATCACTGCCACAAAGTCTTTTGGCTCAACAAAACCTATGAGTAAGGATGACAATTGCAATCGAAATCGTGGGAAATTGAACCAAATTGGTCAACGCAGTTAAAAATTGTTTCACTGGGTAATGGTTTGATTTAGGAAAAAATCGAACACTATTTCAATGGGTATGGTTTACTTATGGTTTTCACTAAAATCAAACCAAAACCCGAACTGAAATTGAACCATTATGTGGGTAATCGAACCAAACCAAACTAAACCAAACCGAATCGAATATATAAAATATATATTATATATTAGAGGGGCGGCTGTGAAACCCAGCCCCAAACCAACCCCACCCCAACCCACTTGCAAACCCTTATCTTTTCATTCCTTTCTTGACCTCGCTTTCGCTCTCTCTCATCCTCACTGTCTCTCGCTCTCTGCCTCCTCTCTTTTGCTCGTCCGCTCGCGCTCGCCCTTGCTCTCTACTTCTCTCTTGCAGTCTCCCTCTCGCTCGGCCTCGCTGGTTCTCGCTAGGGCTTGGCCCCTCTTTCTCACGCTCGCCCTTGCTCTCTATATCTATTGCTCTCGCTCGCCCTCGTTCTTGGCCTTTCTCGCTCGTGCTCGCCCTTGCTCTCTGCCTCTCTCTTAGTCTCGCCCGCCCCCTCCAACAAACAACAACAAACCTTTCTTCCTTTCCCTTCTCTCTTAATCCGTTCTGTTGCTCGCCCTCGCCCTCGCCCTCGCCCTCGCCCTCGCTCTTGCTACTACCTATCTCACCCTCCATCGCCCTCTCTATAATACAAATACAGTTTTGAGAGCAATAATCGAAACACAAGAAACGTCGACCCAGGGGAGTCGGGAGTCGTGGACCTTCGTTTTCTGAGCATCACACTTGAATTGCATTATGCAATTTATCTCTATATGCCGACAGCAAGGTCTCCCCCTCTCTCTCTCTTTCTCGGCAACTCACAAATTAGGGTTTCTGATTTGATTTATTATTTTTGGTCTGATTGATGTGCAAATGCCTAAATATAAATCTAACTTCCATTCTATATTTTTATGTAAATCTGTAATGTTTAAAAATGTGTTTGTGTTTGCTATTTCTTTCTTTACTCATCTGTTTTGGTTCTTTTTCTCCTTACTGTAATGAATTGGAAGGTCAAACTTTTTGTTTCCTCCCTCCGCACTTACATCGATTTTTTTGATCAAATATTAATATATATTGTGGGTGTGTTTGTCACTTAGTATATAAATAAATTAAATTATTGCAATTTAGGAGGCACTATCAATTTGAAACCAAAAGCATGGGTTAATGTTAGAATTTTCATCTAATAGTCAGATATATGTTTACATAATGTTATTGTTAGTTGCCACGACTATGAAAGGCATAATGTAGTGCATGCAGATCAACAAGTTTTTATAAATACTATTTGCAAGAGTTTGTCTTTATTTGTTGGTATAGATCAAACTAAAAAAATCATAGTTAAAACTGAACTGAAACTAAATGGTTTGGTTATGATTTTTAATTTTTAAAACTAATGGGTTAATGATTTGGTTTTGGTTTTAGTATTTTAAGTTTGATTTGGTTATGATTTTAGTAAAAATCGAAACCAAACCGAACCATTGCCACTCTATCTATGAGTTCCATTGAGTTGTTTATCTAAGGCCCTTGGGTTTTTATTATTATTATTATATACATATATAAATATATGAAATTGACCATTTTCAATTATGATTGTATTTATTTTTTGTAGTTTGGCCTATAAAATATTTTTAATGTTGATATTTAAAACATTTCATAGGCTGTATTGTAAAAAACAAATATAATCAGAGTTAAAAGTAATTTTATTTTATATATATAGGTAGAGATAGTTTGTATACATATACATATACATATCTATTATATATAGTTTCTTTATATAAATATAATAGTTTATACAAATATATAAGTCTAAACTATATAAATATATTGTTTGATATATAAAAAGGTTGTTAAATTATAATATATGTTATACTAAACCCTTGATGGGCCGAGCAGTAGCGTTAGCATAGAGGCCCAAGTTCATTTTCCGGCCCCCTGCATTAGAGTCTTAAATTCTACAGCCCATCCCAAAAGAATTGGGTTTAGTAAGAAGCCCACTAAATGGACAAACTGGACATTTCCTCTCAATACTAAACCCTAGCTTATATCACTCCCCCTCTCCCTTTCGTTTTGTTTCTGACGCCTCTCCCCCTCCCTCTCTCCGAAACCCTAGTTGCTTGCTTCCTGCAACAATGCCTCCGAAGTTCGATCCGACTCAAGTCGTCGACGTTTACGTCCGAGTCACTGGGGGAGAGGTTGGCGCGGCGAGTTCCCTCGCTCCCAAAATCGGCCCACTCGGTCTCTCCCCGAAGAAGATCGGTGAGGACATCGCGAAGGAAACTGCCAAGGACTGGAAGGGCCTCCGAGTCACCGTCAAGCTCACCGTCCAGAATCGTCAAGCCAAGGTCTCCGTCGTCCCCTCCGCCGCCGCTCTCGTCATCAAGGCCCTCAAGGAGCCGGAGCGCGACCGCAAGAAGACGAAGAATATCAAGCACACCGGCAACATCTCCCTCGACGACGTCATCGAGATTGCTAAGGTCATGCGCCCCCGATCCATGGCCAAGGAACTCTCCGGCACCGTCAAGGAGATCCTGGGCACTTGTGTGTCCGTTGGATGTACTGTTGACGGCAAGGACCCCAAGGACTTACAGCAGGAGATTACCGACGGCGACGTCGAGATCCCTCAGGACTGAGACTACTTCAGAAGTGAGAAACGAGAAACTTTTTGTTTTGATATAGCTTTGATTTCAATTCGATCTCTGTTTTGTTTTCGGATATCTGGAGTATCGTCGAACTTATTTTTAATGTAATTCCAGCTTTAAGTTTATGACTATTATCTGGATACAGTGTGCTATTGGTTAAAAGTTGGATGCTGATTCGGAATTTAGTTCAGTGTTTTAGTTAAATGCTTTTTTGGCATTTAAATCGCAGTTAGCAATTCTCCTGGTTTTTGGGTTCGATGTTTCAGACTTGGAGTATGGTTTCTTCTCTTATACCTTTAGGCTCTTGGATGCATTTACATCGATTCATCTGGCAGATATGTTTTCGAACTCGTGTAATGGATGTTAGAAGTGAAATCTTATGATTGATATGGAACCTATTTGTCAATCCCTGGCGTTATGGCGTTTAAGTCTGCACTATATGCTTGTTTATTCTCTATCTTGTTGTAGAAACTTAAGCTCCGAAATAGTTTGTTGGAATTAAACCAAATATATAACTATTTCAAGTGCCACAATTTTGTCATGTTTTTAATCCTTAATTACAGAGTTAGCATGAGTGTGATAACATGGATTAAATCCAACGATGGGTCTGTTCCCTCTGAAACAAAATTGTGTATAACGTATGCCACATTTTTTTAACTGGTGACTAGGGAGGGGATTGCTCTTTTGTTCTGTTTCTTTTGTGGGGGTGTGCGTTTTTTTCTCTTTTTTTTTTTTTGGGGGGGGGGGGGGGGGCGGTGTGGGGGTGACTCTGTTGGCTGAATCAGTATTCTCAAGCTTTCTGCCAGTGGCTTAAGCATTCAGGTTTTCTGTCAGGGGCATAAAGGATTTTCGCTTTTAGAATAATGATGGACTATTCAGATGATAACTCGGTCCCCATTTTGGACAGATTCAGGATTGGTGAAACTTCAACCATCAAAAATCCATTTGGATTCTGGTTGGGATGGAGAAAGGTGGCAATCCCACACTCTGTCTTGCTGAACTTATTGGTAATTTAAAGCCCTTGTTTGTTGGGTATATTCCCAAAGAGTATGGATAATGGTCCTTTGCTTTCTTTATGTCATGAATTTTTGAACTTGTAGTTAGTTTGATACATGTAGTTTTTATGCAGTTGATGCCCTCTCTCGTTTGACCCTGTATATTGTTACTAGTCTATTTTCTGTTGGTTTCGTGATTCTTCAGGATTAGTAGTGCCGTGGTTTGCTAGCGTGGCCAACTTTACGGTATTGTATAATGTTTCTCTGCAACGGTTGCGGATTTAGAAGTTTTCCATGTTGGTCATGAATCAAATGGTCTCGAGGGAAATCACAATTCACTGTGTAGAATATCTAGGGTCTGAAAGAAATAGACAAAGGCAGATAGAAGTTGTTTCTATAAACGTGTATAAAATGTTGATTGTAATGGTTCATGCGCATAAATATGAACTGTGAAGTTGGAACTCTCTCCATTAAAATAGTAACCATGATGAGCTTGTTTCACATTCTTGCATTTGTTACGTTAAAGCATAGAAGTAATATTACCGAAATTCTTGGGAATTGTCTGTTAAACCCTATTGAGTTTAAGTGAAGTTGTGGTCAATCAAGAATCAAGACAAAGGAGACTGCTAGAGCAAGTAGAGGTGGATGCTGAAGATTCTATTAAGAAAAAAACTAGTATATTTTCCAGAAAACAAAGACTCCATTCTGTTTTCTGGAAACAAAGAAAGTAGAGTGGAGTGGGGGTTTGAAGTTTGAACTAGCAAGCTAGAATTTGTGTATTTGTGATGAAGTTTAATATAGGAGTCATATTATGCCATGTTATGTGCAGTATCGTATGGAAATTGAATGTTTTTATTAACCATTTAGACTTTAGTGCTCTGATTGAATGAGATGAAAGAAGATTGTTTTGTATGTATAGTCCGCATGATGAATGTTGAAAACATGTGTCGAAGGGCTGGCCTAGAAATGCTGTGAGTTGATGAATAATAATATTCAAACATTAGAATTGAGTTAATTGTCGAGAATGAATCACGCATATCTGCTAGTTGATTCGTTGTTATGTTTAGGTCTAATTGAAGGTTTTGAGACCAATTTCAAAGTAGAAGTCGGCGAAAATTTACGGATTAGTGTAGAAAATTTTCATTTGAAGGGGAACATGACAAAATATATGATCCATGTATGAAAGAATTTTCCAAAATATTAATTTTAATTTGATGACCCACGCGACGTGGTAGAACGGTCCAGCCGAGCGTTGTTTGTCCTCGGATTTTTTTTAAGATAAATAAAAAGGGCCACATGGCAGCAGATGCGTACAAGTGTTTCCTCAGCTGCACATGTGGATGATGACTTTTTAATATGTACTTCTTAATTATGTTGCACGAAAACGAAAAATGTTTCTGATAGAAAATCGAAATGTGGAAACAGACGTTTTTTTTAAAAAATAGGCATACATAGGGTTCGAAACGAGAATAGAAAACGTTTTTGAAACATATTATCTCAATATCTAAGAGCTCTACGTTCTACTGGTAGTAGCCCCTGTCAATTTTTTCGGCAAATGCATTTTTACGCTCTTAAATTTATATATATATATTTTGTGAATTCTTAAACTCCTTTGAGGTTTTAAATATACTCTTTAAACTTACAAAATTGTTACATTTAAATACTTTTTTAAGTTTCTGTAACACACGCGTGCTTTCAGCCCTTGAGAAGCAAAAATGGCCGACAAATTTCAACAGCCAGACAAAGCAATAGACGAAAAGCAACAAAGAACGGCACTGTCATTGGCATTGCTTCAAGCCCCTCTACATTCTTGAAACCCCAACAAAATAGAGAACGACATCGGTGTTATTGTCAATCTCCTCTCTTTCAAATTGAAAGAAAATTGAAAGAAACAAAAACTCAAAAAAAGAAAAAAAAAAATAGGAGGGAAAAATGGAGTGGAGTGGATTTCATCCAAAACTGGGGGAGTTCATGGGGTTGAAGGTAGAGCGCTACAGAGTCGGTGACGGCAATAGGGTTTAGGAATCTTGGTGAATCGAGCGAAAGAGGAATTTTCGTGAGGCCACAGAGGCAGTAACTGGAGGAAGGATGGATATTGATTTTCTTGGAGTTGGGTTGTAGGGGAGAGGAAGATGACTGTGTGGGTCTCTTCATGGCTCTGTTGCAGGCGTTGCATTGCTCGACGAAGAGGACTATACCGTTCACAGCGTTGGCAAATGAAAAGCTGTTGAGGAGGAGCTTAATGAGGAAGTTGACGGCGGTGCTAGTGCTGTTCTCTGCTTCATCGACGATTCAAGAATAGGGATGGCCCTCAGGGACACAGTTGGGTGACAAAGAAAGGAACTGTAAAGTTACGTTAGAGATTATTAGTGTGGGATCGATTTTTGAGAAAGGTAAATTTGTATTTTTTGGGGAATAGTTCTTGATAAATGTCAATAAACATAGTTTCAAATCTATAGCACATAATCTAAAAAAAAAAAAATAGAGATAGGTGCTAGTGCACAGTGTTGGTGCCGTTCTCTATTGCTTTGGACTTCGTCAATCATTTTTGTTTCTTAATCACTGAAGACACACGCGAGCATTGCAGATGCTCAAAAAATGTTTAAATTTAGTGATTTTACAAATTCAAGATATATTTGAAATCTCAAAAAAATTAAAATTAAAAAAAAAAACAAATAAAAATTTAAGGGACATAAATATTCACGGTGCAGCAAATTTTTTATTTTTTTAAAACAAAAAATCTTTGCGGTACTACTAGCTAGTGTAGTGCGCAGGAGGGAAGCGTGTCGCAGATATTTCTAGTGTTCCTCCAAATTCTAATTTTTGTATTTTCTTCATCTTCCTTCGTCGTCCACTACTACTGGGTTAGCGCCACGTGGATCTGTTTATGAGATATTCTGTTGGCAATCATATTCATATTTGGGCCACAGCCGGTCCAAAGCGGTATTCATATCGTAACCAGCTGTCCAAAAGAAGCACAATTGGGGCCGTACATAAATGACTGTTCAGTAGTCTTCACTCATGCGTATGCTTCTTCTGGGACAGCCACGTGTGCTTGGCAAGCACCGTCACTTGAATCACTTAACGTTAATGATATTTTCATTAATTAATTCATGGCGGTTGTTGACATGCCAGGACAGGAACCACTGCCCTCTCTCAACCTCAGCTCAATCAATACCACCACCTGTATAAATCCAGTCCCAACCTCTCTCATATAGACCTCGTACGCATTCCATCTTGAGCCTGATCACCTGAGCCCCATATATACACATACAACAAACAATTAATCCGTCTCTCTCGATCGTCTCGTAGATTAATTATTTGTTAATATTTAGGTGTTGGGTTGGATCGATGCGGGTAGTTGGAGGAAAGGAGAATGCGATGATGATAGTGGCGGGGAAATCAGGAGGTCGGATGGAGATGGAGATGGCGCCGTCGGCCGTGGTTTACCCTCAGAAGCCGTCGACTGCGATTGCTGCTCCCAAACTGGAAACCATCAGAGAAGAAGAAGAAGATTGCCTCGATCACGACTCTACCTCTCTGCCTAGTACGTCTATGGAGGTTAAAGAAGAAGCAGCAGCAGCAGCAGCCCCCAAGAAGAAAATACCTTGATAATTTATTTATATAAAAAAAATGCACAGACTTTGATGGATCCTAGGTAGCTAGCTAGCTTAATTAGTTCCAAATTACTTAGCAATGAATTGGGGATGCATGAGATGGTTTGCTACGTACGTACGTCAAAGTGATCAGTGTGTATGTAATTAAGGTTTTTGTTAATTAATGTTTAAACACTTTAAATTAAGAATATGTTTAATCTTATTAATTAATTACCCCCTTCGTTCTTACTTTATGGACTCTTTAATTATTATGTCTTTTCCTATTCCTACTTCCTAGCAATTGAGATTGGTGTTGGACTGAGTTTTATTTATTCCTTCCTTCCTTCCTACTAGACTGTGGACGCGCGTGTTGGTGTTGCTGGGTAGTTAATTAATTTATTTGTGCTGGTTAGTTGGTTTAATTATTCATTCCTTTGTATCAAGGATCAAAGTTGTTTCTGTTCTTCCGTTTGTTCTCTTCTTTTATATATATAATATATATATACGTATGGGATTCATCATCTGCTTCTGCTTTGTAAAATTAAAATTGTGTTAACTAGACAAGACACTAGACTAGAGTAGACTACACATCTTTTCAATGAGTTTTAAGAAAAGTGATAATTATGACAGGCAAAGTTCTATTTTCTATAGATAGATAGATACATACATGGGCTGTGCTATTGGAGATTTAACCTCCATTCGGCAAATGGCAATGCAATTGTGAAGTAGAAAAACTCTTGTATTATTATTTGCCATTGTTATATGGATTCTCTTCGTACTCTTCATGTTAGTAGAAAAAATAAATTATAGATGAACATTTTGTTATATTGTGTAACGTATGGAATCAAATTCATGACTTATTAATACGAATTTTAATTTATTGTGTCATAATTATTTGACTTGTGCGTTGAAAATAAAAAAAAAATAATGAATGGAGGGTTGAATAGTGTGAGTGAAAACTTATAGAAATTGTTAAAAAATATTTTAAACCATAGAAAATTTTGATATAAATAGATTAAATAAAATGTATTTATTGCACCATAATCATTATCTTAATACTGATAAATAAATAAATAAATAATATAACAAATAGATAATACCAAGAATATTTCTTGTAACTACCATTACCTTAAAAAAGAAAAATCAAAACTTTAAACAGAAACGATAATAGTATTTACATATAATATTTTAGCACTTATAAAATTATAAATAATTCTCCTCATAGAATTACTAATTAGTTTTTAACAATTATAAATGTTTTTATTATGCATAAATTTTTTAAAAATAATTGATAATTTTATAAAATATTATTATTAATTATTTAAAGAATATTTACAATTTTATGAGTATTAAAATATAATATCAAAATATTATATTCATATAGCATTTTCAAAACAAAAAAAGGGAGGGTTTGAGAGAGAGAGAATGAAGATATGGCAGGCATGGAAGATAAGGAAAGACAGTTTTTTTAAAAAATTAAATAAAATAATCAATATGCCATATCTCTTAATGTCGTTTAAATACTTGGTAGTCACCGTAATTTTCAGAATACGAGGGGTACGGACCGTAATTTAACGAAATCTCAGGGGATAACTGCTAATTGTAACACTATTATTTACGCGTAACATTTTCTTTAGAACAGTGTTATTTATGTGTAAAAATATAGATAAATATAAATTATTGAATGACATTTTTTTTTTACGCAACATTTCCAGTAAATTAAATTTTGATGTAGCCATAAAAGTTGTTTGAGAAATTAGTTATTATTTAAAAATTACGAGTTTAAATTTTGTTAATGTAATTAAATTGTATTTTTTAAGCATAATACATAAAGATTATTTTAAGATAACACATTGTTGATAGGATTTCATAATATCAAAATATGATATTGGTTTATATAATAGTAAATTTAGATAAAAATATTTTTTATTTTTTTAAAATTACAACCCGCATCTCTTGGCTTGCTAATTGTAATATAACATTTTTTTTCATTAACACTTTGCAAATAATTTTTTGTTATTTAATTGTTCTATCGATGATAAAGAGATGAAGGAAGAAGAATTGATTTTCTTTTCTCGAAGAATTGATAGTCGAGCGAGAAATAAGATAAAAGTAAGACAAAGACAGATTGATAAATAAAAATAATTAACAGTAACTCAAAAAGATAGAGTTGTACAGTGATAAAGAGATGAAGGAAGAATGATTGATTTTCTTTTCTCGAAGAATTGATAGTCGAGCGAGAAATAAGATAAGAGTAAGACAAAGACAGATTAATAAATAAAGATAATTAACAGTAACTCAAAAAGATAAAGTTGTACAGTGATAATTGAAGGTAATAAGATTCTTATCCCAACTTAATTTTTGTCTATTTTTTTTTATATGTCTCTGAGACTATTTGGTCTCAATAATTTTGTAATAGATGGGATAGTGAGCATTAAATGCAAAGAAAGAAGACCCTAACAATTATAATTGTCGTTATCAAAATTAATGTAAGATAGCAAGAAAGAAAGGTGAAAGGAGAGAAGAATAATTAAAAATAAAAATAAAACATCAACTTACAATATAAGAAAAATGTTGCTTTTAAACAAAAATTAATATAATATAAACGAGGCATCAGACGTTAAATTTGTCATTATTATTAATTAGATATCAATCAATAAGAAAAAAAAAAAAAGGGAAGATACATGAGAAGAGATGACGTGGAGGGATATGAGTGGACAATAGGTGGGGCGGTGGCAATGGTCGGTTCATGAGTTGGATCTTCTTCCCCCCGTTAAATTAGAATTGTCAATTTCGTTTGGATTAATGATTGGCGTGAGCTGTGTTCTCTTTTGACACGTGTATCGTTATTGCCCACTCATTATCCAGATTCAACGCTTTGTACGTATGCGCGCCCCTCAGCTAACCACCCAGTTGCCTTCAACTAGTTATATCTTATATATATATATATATATATATATATTAGACTACTAATTCATGCAACCCATCAACACTTTATATTTTATTTTGTTTTTAATAATAATAGTGTTGTTGTGACACCTAAACCGGCCAAATCAACTCAACTCAAAAAATTAGGAAATCATTATTAGATGGGTTAGGAGATAATACGGGTAATTTGACAAGTGTTTTTTTTTTAAAAAAAATCAATTCTTAATTATAAAGTAATTTCTCACTCTCTATATATATTTCAAAATCACCACAAATTAATCAATTAAGTTCATACCATACTAATTAGTGAGTGATTTGAATGGCTATTTTTAACTTAAATAAATCTTACTGTTTCATAAATAAACCCCCCTAATTAATCGTCATCTTATAATTAAAGTCACTAATTCCTATGCATTCACCTCTCTATATATATTCAAAAGCAACAATGTGGGGATAAATAAAAATATCTTTGAAGAATTCTGGAGAGAAATTAATTAATTCAAAGGAAATAATAAAAGGCCCTAGCTATCATAAATGACAGCATATATAAAAGCACAATATTTAGGAATTTTTTTGAGAGCCAAACATATTGCCAGACAAATTTATAGAATGGAAGTTAAAAGATTAAAATGTCTTCACCCATATTATATTGTATTTTTTTCTATATAATGTGAGTGAGGCATTTTAGTCTTTTAGTTTTTATTTTATAAGCTTGTCTATTAATTTATCTGACCCTATAAAAGAACTCCAATATTTGTACAAATTTTAGTTACGATCAGATAAATTTATCTGTCAAATTATGGAAACGGCTAACCAAGGTCATGACAACCCCATGCCCATATTAAAATGGCCTTAATAGTACTTAAAATATGTACCCACATCCACAGTCACGGACATATTTAATATTCTCAAGAGATAAGTTTTGAAATTGATTCTAGATGATGAGATCAATCTGGATAGATTTTATTTAAATAGATTTAATGTTTATTTTATATTATTTTAATGATATTTAATAAAATAAAAAAATAATTCTAACTTTATAAAAAATTCTAAAATTATGATTAAAAAGAATATTGTTAGTAAATAAAATGATAAATGACATAATTATCCTAATATCAATAATTAAAATGACAAAAAAAGATAATTCTATCTATATAGATTCTATTCAAATAGATTTATTGTATATATTAAATTAAATTTCGTTAAATTAGACATTAATGTTGGTAATTATTAATTTTTAATTACAGTATTCCATTATTCCCAAGTCAGCTAGCTAGGATTAATTAATTGTCTTATATGAACAGGAAGGAATATGCGATCTGCCAATAAGTACGTACGGGACCAGTGACACTATTCTCTTTTTTTAGAGAAGAGCTAATAAACATTATTATTAGCGTGTACTGTATATATGAAATAATATTTGCTTAGAGATTTTATTAATTAAAATAGGGTAATTAGTTATACTTACAAACACTACGTACTATTAATCCTGCTGTTACAAACGCTACTTTACTTGTTATTAATTAAGTAAAACTTGAAACAAACTGGAACCCTTGTTTTGGCTGGAACTGGAACCCCCCACATGCGCACCCACTGCCAACCATCGATGGGTTTTGCCCGGCCGGCAACTGTTAATATTGCTGCTGCTGCTGCTGCTGCGGTCCCTCCTCCTCCTCCTTTTCTTAATTTCTCTTTTCATCATCATCACCGACAAGCTAGCTAGCTAGCGAAAGGAGTTGCAATGGCAACCCGGCCGTCCTCCTCGTCGACGTACGAGAAGAGAGAGTTGCGGCGGCCATGTCACGAGCGAGAAGATGAAGGAGAAGGTAGGGCGGGCGACGATCGACCAGTTTTTTAATTTAAATTACAGTGGGTGGCATGGCAGCAACAGTAGTACTGAAAGTAGCGTCTGCGTCCCCTACGTACCATCCATAAACTGCCGCCACATGCGTACGCCTCCAAAACTTTCCATAAACTGTCTAAATGAATTACTCTCTTTAATTAGTGGATGTGGATCGCCGTTCGTTCGTACGTCACCCTCCTCGTTAAATCACCCATAATTCAAACAGAACTGTAAGTGGTATAGTTCTCATTACAGCTAAGTGTTACAAATATATAATGAAATTTAAGATTGGTATACGTACAGTGAGTAAGTTTTAATTAGATTTTATATTCTTTTCTAACTAAAAGTGTAATGAATATAATGAAAGGGAAGACTATTATATATATGGTAACAACTCTTGAACGTATGAATTATCAATCAATCCATACGATATTTATATTTGTGAAAATAGGGTAATGTTATTTACACAGATAGGGTTTTAGGGTAATGTTATTTATACAGATAGGGTTTTATAGATGGCTTAAATAACTATTTTGCCCCTTTTCCCCCTCTCTCAATGATCATTTTACCCCTTCTCCCTCTAGCAACCTCTTATCTCTCTCCTTTTTCTCTCATTCTTGTTGCTGCAACTGACCATCCGTCGCCGACCCTAGTGCTGCTGTTCTTCGCCTCCGTCGCCTTATTTCTTCTTACCGTTGCAACCTCGCTTCCTCATCTTTGCATCCTCCAGCAATTAGCTCTCATCTCGATGCAACAGCGAGGGGCGAGCGGGTTGTTGGAGGATGCAGTGGTGAGGAGGCAAGACGATGAGAAGAGACGACAACGATAATGCAATAAGGTTGCAGCGGTAAGAGAAGGTGAGACAATTGGGGTGAAGAACGACGGTGGGTGATCAGTTGCAACGACAAGGGGAGAGATAAGGGACAACGAAAAGGGGTAAACAAAAATTATAATATATCATGATATTTTAATATCAAAATATCACTATGTATCACTCTATAAAAAAGTTCTGTAAATTCGTTTCTACACAAATAGCACAATCCCTGAAAATAATATTATCCTAATAATGTGGCATAAAATGCAGGAACCAAGGAAGAATGAGGAAGAAGCAGAGAGCCGTTGTTGTGGTGTGTGTGTGTTTGTGGGGGTGGGGGGGTGGAGGGAGAATTGGTGGGACCCACCCTCATGAACATCCAATAATGAAAATTGAAGTTTTGTGGGCGGCCAAACTTTAATTAAGCACGTAATCACTTAGAAAATCAAAAATACATATCCACTTTGAATTAATTAATAACCAAAACCCCTCATTAAATACTAATCCTTTCTTCCTCACTTCTGCACCATCCTATCCTTAATTAACTGTCACAGCTAATACCCACCCAATTCTGAGCGCACGCTCGAATACTTCACTGTAATGGCTAAGGAAGTCGAGACGGCGGGGGAGCAAGGCGGCGAGCCCCAGGCCAAGGACTACCAGGACCCGCCGCCGGCGCCCCTCATCGACGTCGAGGAGCTCACCAAGTGGTCCTTCTATAGGGCTCTCATCGCCGAGTTCATCGCTACTCTCCTCTTCCTTTATATCACCGTCCTCACCGTCATCGGCTACAAGAGCCAGACCGACCCCGCCAAAACCTCCGACCCCTGCGGAGGTGTCGGCATCCTCGGCATCGCCTGGGCCTTCGGTGGCATGATCTTCATCCTCGTCTACTGCACCGCCGGCATCTCCGGTCAGTAAACTAAAAGACCCCTAGTTTTGATACATGGTCACAGATTTTTATGTACTCATTTAACTTGAACAGGTGGGCACATAAACCCGGCGGTGACGTTCGGGCTGTTCTTGGGGAGGAAAGTGTCGCTGATCCGGGCGGTGATGTACATGGTGGCACAGTGCTTGGGTGCAATCTGCGGGGTGGGGCTGGTAAAGGCCTTCCAGAAGTCTTACTACAACCGGTACGGCGGCGGCGCCAATTCGGTGGCTCACGGCTACAGCAAGGGCACGGCCCTCGGGGCCGAGATCATCGGCACCTTCGTCTTGGTCTACACTGTCTTCTCCGCCACCGACCCCAAGAGGAGCGCCCGTGATTCCCATGTCCCGGTAATTAATTAAGCACCATATATACCCCAGTTTATTCATACAAACCCCCAAAACAATGGCTTTTAGCTAATTTTATTTAATTAATTATGAAGGTGTTGGCTCCACTGCCAATCGGGTTCGCGGTGTTCATGGTTCACCTGGCGACGATTCCGATCACCGGAACTGGGATCAACCCGGCTAGAAGCTTCGGAGCTGCAGTTATCTACAACGAGGATAAGCCTTGGGATGATCAGGTATGCATGATTAATCATGCATGATCAGTCCTTAATTTTCATCAAGAATTTCGATTCATAAACATATATTTGTGTTTTTCAGTGGATCTTCTGGGTCGGACCATTCGTCGGAGCCGGCATTGCTGCGATCTACCACCAGTACATTCTGAGAGCGGCCGCCTTGAAGGCTTTGGGATCCTTCAGGAGCAATTCCTAATCAACCAAGGGTCGAATATTTGGATGAAATTAAGGATATGATTAATTAAGGGACTTTTGGCTTCAAGGAGAAGGGAACAATGAGAGAGGGTGATGGAATGGAACTGTAAATAATAATGTTTGCTTCGGGGTGGGGTATTAATGGCGCCGTCTTCTGTGAATTCTCCTTTGTTTCTTCTTCTTCTTCTTCTTCTTGTTTCATGTCCTGCTTCAGTTCATTGCATGTGTGTTGTCGTCTTTCCTTTGTCCATCTTTCTCTCGCTCTTTTCTTTCTTTCTTCTTGTGCTGTGTAATCTTCATCATGCATGATGCATGTTTCCTTACGAATAATCAAAGTCAATGGGTTGTTTTTGCAGTGTCAATCAGACATGTTTAATTTCTCCCCAAAAGAAAATAAAGTTAAAAATAGGAATGATATGGTGGTTATGAATTATTCCTGATAAACCAAAAAAAAAAAAAAAAAAAAATCTCGAACTCAACTACTAATTAATTGGATGGTAAGAAATGTTTAAAACTCACTCATATGAACTTCTTAATTGAATTTTGAAGGGTTATGGAGCTCATTAGCTAACTAATTGATGATGAATTATGTCTTCAATTTGAGAAGGCACTTAATTTAACACCCTAATTAGTTCATAGATAGTCTTACTATTCTTCGAGGTATAGTCAGTTTTAATCAATAAATTTTAGCTTTTTATCAAAAAAATTAAATAAATTAAAATAAAATGCAGCATTTCTTTGAATGAATTAATCATTTATTTAATACAATTTCCTTTAAGGAACCAAATCAAAAATAGAAAAAAGAAAAAGAAAAAAAATAGAGCTAGCCGTTCCCCTCTTCCTCACAGAAAAACAACAAATTAATGTTCTTATCCCCAGTTTAAATGTTGTTAAAGGCTCTTTAATCTCCAGTTTAATATTTGCAGTGGGGAAGTCCCTTTCACTTGAAAAACAACAAATGTTCTTATCCTCATCTTATTAATTAAACTAGCTAGCACTATTGATCAGTAATAATTAATTAATCTAACCTGAGGGGCAATAATAACCCAGAAACAAAATTAAAAAAAGATTAATGATAATGATTGGTGATGCTTCTTGGAAGTGGAAATCATGGAAGAATACGAAATGATTCCTCATCATTCAGAGTAGTTGCACACAAAAACAAAATAAAATAAATTAAATTAAACAAAAAGCAATAATTAAGACACTAGGTTAGGTAATTTGAGCCTGGGATCCCTTTTCTTTCTTTAAAAAGTCAAGTGTTTCTTCTTGCATGGCCATTTTTTAATCATGGGTTAGCTAATCAATCTTATCTAATCCTTTGTTTATTCATATTAGGTGACTTTTGTAGCAGTTTGATGGTGAACCATATACCCTTAAATTATGGGGGACTAAGAATGATTATACCATCATCTTAAATTATATATCCAATGATGCCCCATTGATATGATTGCGCATTTGTGTACAAATTATGTTGGGTTGTCAAATATGTTCCATGTGTAATAATCAAAATACAGGTTACATTATTCTTAATTAAGAATAAAAAGCATATATTTGACTTTGAGACTAAGTAAATGAAAACAATTGAAGTTATTAATTAATCCAGTCTATGACTGCGCTGCTGCTATCATCTTGTCTTGAGCAAGCCCTTGAAACTCTCTTTGGGTTTCAACTTTTGGACCTCCCTGCTTGGCCCATTCATCAGATGACCCAAACCAGCCCAAATAACTTGTAATTTTTCTCATTTTGAACTCTATAAATCTTCCACTAAATTATTAAATCACAACGTGTGTGCCGATACAGTTTAAAACTTATTTGACTTCCCCTTAGCCAAAACCATTAAGAAAGTCGTATAACTTTGCAAATGTTATTTGGACACGATATTTATATATAAACTTTATTTGAACATTCTGTTATTATAAACACTATTATATATATATAGCCTTGATTTAATTAATGCGCAATCACAAATTCCATATACAAATACCATTTCTAATTATATATATATATATATATTTTCTTTTTCTGGCAGATCTAATTAAGCAAAATGGTGGTCCTGATCCCATGTCAACTTTAACTTTGCTGTCATGACAGGTACATCTCATGATCACATACCCATTGCTGCTATATTTATTGATATAAGATTTATGTAACGTATAAGACCAACAAATAACAATTAAACATCAAGAAATTAGATATCCACTAAAATATGGATTCATAATTACAAAATTAGCAACTATATATTACACCATTTCACTTTTTTTTTGAAACCAAAACAGTATAAGGACATTATCGTTTTATCAGTTGTGCGCAAATCCTGTGATGAGTGTGCGGAAGTGCATGGCATGAGCATGATCCACCCTCTAGCCATGCATATGCATCTTGTGCAACTCATAAATATTGGTATGATGATGACTTAATTAAACACCCATACAAAAATAGAAACCTTAAGTGAGAAGAAGATGAAGAAGCAGAAGAAGAAGAAGAAGAAGAGCTGAGCTTTAGCATGCGTTTGCCCCCTCTGCAATTAATCATTACATATATATATATATATATATATAAAGCTTTGCTGACCCTTTAAGCTAAGCAATCCTAGACTGTATATATAAATATAAAGCTTCTTCTTTCTGTCTTAATTTTATCCGCTGTTCTATTAAAGAAATACCTAAAAGAAGTAATGATAATTGCAAAATAAAGAGAGATGATATCTAGGTACTAATATACATGATAGCGGCATGACACCAATGCGCCCCCCCCCCCCCCCCCCCCCCCCCCTCCCCCCACCACATAGATAGATAGATAGATAGATATTTACATGCAGTGCAGGTGATTTATAAATTACTAGGTTTATTAGATGAATTTGAGTTCAAGTAATGTGTGTAGTTGAGATGAAATTGCGTTTGCTTGTGGACCGGCCGGCCGATTGATGAATGAATATATGTCACCTTATTATTATTATTATTATTCCCCAGTCCCCACTCTTTAGTTATCACTCGAGTGGATAGAACATGGCATTGAGAGCCACCAGGAGACCAACTCATGCACTCTCCATTCAATTACCGTTTCACCCTCTACCCTTCACCCCCCCACCCCCCCACACACAAGTACATACATTTTTCAATGAAATTTAATACGCCATATGTTGGTTGTAAAACAGGGTAAGTCTTTGGTGGTATCAGTAAGAAATGTATTTCAGAAGTTCAAATTATAAAAAGAGATTTCTAGTAGAAAAGAAGTGAAAAATTTTGTACAATGAGAACATATATACTACCATATATATATATGTGTATATGTTGCTTTCCAAGAAATGATTCAAGGGTAGGATTAAGGGTTGAAATTAAAATTTTGAGGGCAGTTGAGGAACATCACTGTGTGAATCGAAGGATAGCTTGTAGAGCCCCTTCCATCATTTTGTCCCCTCTAAAACAGTTCTAAGACATCGCTAGAATTCCACTCCAAGCAACCCCCCACTCCCCAAACCCCCTATAAATACCCATTCGAACCATCCAGATCTTAGCCCCTCCAAAAAACCCAAAACCACACTCCTCTGTCTGTTTGTCTCTCTGTCTCTGTCTCTGTCTCCCTCTCTCTCAAACTCCAAATAACAAACAACAAAATTAAAGATATGTCACCCTTGGCTACAACCTTGTTGACACTTTCTCTTCTTCTCTTGTTGCCCCACGTCTCTCGGGCCCAAGAAAGAGCTCCCCACGGCCTTGCATTTGAGAGCCCCACGGCGTTGCCACCCTCCGGCATTGATTTCTTCAACCCAAAGGCTGATCAGAGCCAGCAGCCAGTTACCAGAGACCCTTGCTCTTCCTCCCACTGCTCGCCATTGCCTCTGGCTGCCACCGTGGCCTCAAGTCTGGGTCGTGAGAGCACATTCACGCCCGGCTCCGGGGGAGGGGCCAGCGGGGGAGTAGGCGCTGGTGCGGTCGCCGGAATTGTGTTTGGGTTCGTGTTTGTGGTGGTGTTGGCCATGGGGGCTTACTATGTGGCGGTCACTAGAAGGGTCAATTTGAGTCGAAGTAATTCCGTTAAGCCTGATGCTTGATACTGCTGTGTTTAATTATGTGGCTATCTTCTCTTGAATCATCTTTGTAACTTTTTTTGTTTTTTTGTTAATTTTTCTTTGTGATTTGGGATATGCTTTGTAGTCTGTACCTATGATATTGATATCCTCCATATTTGTGTTAGTAATTTTAGCCATCTGGAGGTTTAATTGCTTATATATGCTGCTGCTTCTGCTTCTGCTTCTGCTGAAACTCTCCAAGATGAATGTACGTTATAAGTCATTAAATGTTTAATCACTCCAAGATGAATGGGGGGAAGCTAGCTACTGCTACCGCACCTCTATTGGGTCCCCGCCCAGCTGCACAAATTACATAATTAATTCACTTGGCATGGAGAACATAAGTAGACAATAATATTTTTTAATGTAATTAATGTACACATTTTTGTATTCTTAACTTAGATTAGATATTATAAATATATATAAAGAGTCATTTGATGACATCTTAATTTATTATTTCAAAGGCTGATTCATGGTCAATAATTAAATCAACAATGGTGAATTTATTATTTTTTTGACAATGAATTCAAATTCAAATTCATAGTTTTGTAACTAAATACAAAATTTAAACTATAAAATCCTATTTTCATGACGAATAATTTGAACCAAACTAAATCACTTTAATCAATTTTTAAAATTATCATAATAAACCACGTTTTTTTTTATAATTTAATGATTTAGCACTTTAAATCCATTTGATATGTTGACTTTAAACTATTTAATTTCTTAATTAGTCACCTTAAGTCACTTATTTTCTTGAACTAGAAAAACGCACATTTGTGATTATACCCTTAGACCCATCATTTCAAAAGTAATTATGGGAAGCACATCGTGGTGTTGACTTGTTTGGTACAAACTATGAAGTGCTACAAAAGGGCCCTTTGGGCCTGACCTTTTTTTCTTTAATTTTCATTTTTTGGGGTTGAATTTATAACAAAGATCATTAAAAATTTGCCATTTTCAGATAGCTTTTATTTTAATGTAGCTTTATTTTTAATTAAAACAATACCAAAAACATTGGTTCAATTAAATGTTGAGAGGCTACAACATTTGATCGATGGGCCACCACTGGCCTACTCCAAGCTGGGCCCTATCTAGACCTCAATTATGAAAGTTAAGTTGACCATGGACACGGCGTCAAGTCAACCTTACCTTTAAATGTGACTTTTTTTATCTCCATAGAATAACATGGATGGATCCAACCACTAATTATTATTTTCATGGATGAGACGTTTATCAATTTTTGAATGGAGATGTTATTCAAACACTTAAGATAATACTTTACATTAATGCATTTTATATTTATCATCTCAAAAATCGAATTTAAGTATAAAAATGGCATTCCCCATTTCGGCCGTCCAAACAGTCCTTGCATTAATACCTGTCACCAGATTTTCGGGTAGGTGCCTCATGGTACTTAAATTAATTCTTTTTTATGTACACAAGTTCACGAGAGTTAATGTAATATTTATATCACATTGATATTCAAATGTGGAGAGAATTTGTGATAAAGCATGAACCTCACTCAATTCCATGTTTGATAGAGAGGGCCATTTGATTCAATGATATTTGATCGTATACAAGATGATGTTTTTTTTTTTTATTGTTTAATATAATTTTAATTAAGGGTTTATTTAACGTTGATATTATATATATATTTTTAAATACGAATAAAATTATTATTTTACAAAATAGTATATCTGTGAAAATCATTTGTACGTAGGATATGTTATTATATTTTTTATGTAAAAAAATTATACGAAAGATAACATTTTAACCAAATGTTTACATTTGAGCGGAGTTAGTAAAAAGACTAGTCTTTATTTTAGTAGTGGATGAAATGTAACATTTCCCACAACAAAAATAAAATTGAAATGGTTGTCACAACGTCCACTCGGCGCTAATATCGGCATTCAAAAGAAAGTCTTGAAAATACAAGGGTAGGGCAGGGTAGCCGTCATGAACTCGTCCTTTTCATTTGGCATGTGAAGAAGCCAGAAAATCAACTCTGCACACATGGTGCACTCATAATATTGTTTTGCTCCATATGAACATCTGGACCTTGTTGCTTGCTTGTGATTTGCAGAGAGAGAGAGAGAGAGAGAGGCAGGTGAATCACTCTGCATGTTTGTCATTTGGCTGCCCACTGGAGCTTCATGAGGAGTCTTGTTTTTCCAATGCAAAGAGCCAAGAGAGGCCCTGCACAAGTCCCTGGTATGTACACCCCCAAAAAGCTGCCTTCTCACTTCAGCTTCATTAACCTGCAGGCTCATGTACAGCTTGAATGGCTCCCAAACCACACCCTCTCTGTACTTCTGAATATTTATTGCTTTGTCAATTTCTGTCTTCCATCTTTGTTTAACACTACAATTGTTTGCTGATAGTGGGGCCATCATCTTTCAGTAGCTTCTGTGTCCTGTCTTAAAGCAAAATTCTACGTTTTTCTAACAGAACCTTGATTTTTCTTGGGACTAGAATCCGTGTTTGTTGAAATACTGAATTTGGGCCCTATTCTCAAGATGTATAGAGAAGAAAAATACAGAGAGACTAGAAAAACCGTTAAATCTGGATTTCACATTATTGGGAATTAGGTTTGAGACTCTCAAGTTCCAGAAGTTTGGTTTTGTTGCCAAAGTAGAGCATTCTGGGCTACAATACAATCTAAAGGATCGCCTCAGAGGATTTATTTATTTTGGTTTTCCAAGAGAACCCAGAAATGATTTAGCTACTTCTTTATCCCTCTGAGAATCCAGGGGAATCTTTTGGGATTTGAAATTTATTTTTTTCTGACAGATGGGAATTTGTTGGGTTCGAGGCCTTGAAGAAAGCCGGAATTGTTTCTGCCCATTCCAGCAAGGATAAAAAGGTTCGTGTGCCCAGCTTTTCCATGTCCTGTCCACTTTTGAACCTCTTATTTTGGCTGGAATTCTGCTCAAAAAGTCCAAAATATTTATTCAATTCGATTTTGAAATGTGTGTGAATCCGTACTTGCCCATCCTCAACCTTCAATAATGAATAAACTGTAAACGGGAAACCATTACGGCCTTTGCATTAATGTGCAACTAAGACATTCTTCTGGCATTTGGGTTCTCTGAATGTCATTAACTCAAGTTACCGAAAATTCTTCTGTTTTGGTCTTTCTGAACCTTCTTCATTTCACCTACTGATAAGCTCATTCATGTGACAAAATCATCCGTTCCTGGGTTATGGAGGCAAGGTTCTTTTACTGCTTGTAATTTCAGTTTTGATACAGTATGTCTTGTTCCTTTTCTGCAGCTGCATAGTTGTTTAGGATCTCATCGATTTTCATTACTTGTAGGATATTTGGTACATATCTTGTCCTTTTGTTTTTATTCTAATTAGTAATGGTTGTTAGAATTTCATTGACTTGGGGCTTTCTTGTTTTCGAACTATTTAGCAGCCACGTCTGTACATTTTCGTTGTTGAGAACTGTCTAAATTTCTTCAGAGCTCTGAAAGTGTTTGAAGCTAATTGGGTGTCGAGGGTTTGAAAAAGAGTAATGCCTGGTTGAGAATGCGATTGTTTTGGTGGCAACATCTGCCCTTTCTTATATTGATTCAACTGTTGGAACCCTTTAAATTGACCCACCAACTACAAGGTTTGCTTTCTTCCCTTTCCTTCTTGGGGTTACATTTGAATCTCTTAAAACGGGGTAGTATTTTCATTTTTCATCTATATTCTTAGCAATCGAATTAGCCATGCTGCTTCAAGTTTCACTGCTTACCTGAAGAATCTGATACCATAGTTAGTCTTTGTACCAAGTCAATGCTTTCCTAAATGTGGCTGGTTTAGGATTCAAGTGTTTACTTATGGTGAGGATGGAGCTATATCATTACTGTGAAACAAGTGTTGCTAAAATACCAAGTATCTGTGATTAAGATTTGCTGCCTCAATTTTTTCTCCCTATGCAAACAATGGTACGTTGCATAAGCCTGTATGAACATCTTTGTTAGGTGTTTGTGCTGGGGAACTAAGTAAACCAATTTTTGTTTTCTCCTTCACCTCAGACTTCTCCTCAGCTACTTTTTTAGAATTCAAGGAAACATGTCTTTGTCTGCACGCAGTGTGCACCAATTTCTAGCCTGTCAATGCTCATAAAATGTTTCTCCACTATTTCAAGCAAAATTGTTAGAGGAGGATGCTTAATGGAGTTACTTATACGTGTTGAATTCTTGTAGCTGAAGCTTTACTTGCTTTCAAGAGCACAGTTGACAGTTCCCTACAATTGGCTGGTAAAATCAGGAGATATCCACAACCAGAATGTGTTTACTATCATAAACTGAAAGACCTGTGTGCTGTTTCTTGGTAAGCCATCTCTTTATCTCTACCTCTTAGCAAAAGAGGCATGAATTGCACATTATGTTTTGTATACAACAGTGAGTCCGTTTAATCCCTAATAATTAGGGATAGATAGATGAATTCCTTTTCCATTCAATTTCTGGGGCTGTACTTCATTTGAATAATAGGGCATCATCTATTTGTCTCTTTGTTTTATCATCTTTGAAATTTTAGTCTAAATACCAATGCAAATTGTTTGCATTTTAAACTTGAAAATGGCAATGGATTTGAGTGTCAGGGAGATGCATTTGGAACTTCCCAATAAAGATGGACTGCTGAGGAGATGCATCTAAAAGTTGGAATGACTATGAAGTGCAGGGGAAGAGTCTAAGGGAGTAAAACACAGAACATTCAACCGGCAGCTTTCTGTGAGGAAGCAAGATGGATATACACAGATACATAGACAGCTAAATGAAATTGGTGGGTCTCGGCGTGGTACATGTAAGCCACATGTGGAAGAGTCAAGAGAGGTTTGGTCTCTTGGAGATAAAAACTTTTTCACTGTGTTAGACATTCAACTTTAACATATATAAATGTGTTCAACTAGACTACTGGAAAGTTCTTTCATGATCCAGTATCTACCAACTAATTCCACTTGATCATGTACCTCTGTTCATTCAATTATGTGCAATTTTACAAGTATCTTTGTATAATCAATGTGAAAATACACACAAGTTTACAATGGAAAGGCGACAATGTTATTGTTTATCTTCTGCATGTTTTATACTAGACTGACAGACTCTAGATATATTTCTCTGTACAAGTTCCACTGTCAGTTTCCTTGTTACATGGGTGCCTATAGATTTGTTAGAAGTACTTGTTGTATCTATGTTGAAGTACTGGTATCTTCCTTGTTCTCCTTGACTGTAGTAGAATTCACAGCTGTATAATGATCCAGTGACATCATTACTGTACCTATACTGGATATGGAGGCAAAAGTTCATTACTTCATTTTACTCCCTTGCTTTTAGCATTAGAACATGTTAATTGGATAGATTTTCGATATGTACCGGTCCAAGTTGTGATTCTTATTGTTTAAATATTTTGTTTACTTTATTAGACCATTGAAATTGTAGTTAGCATTTTGGTCTTTTCATTCCACTCTTTTACTTTTTACTGAAATAGAATTTTAATAATGTCCAGATATTGTTTCTTTCAGGTTTCGGAGATTCTGTCCACTTTCACCACAAATTAGAAAGATTGAATTGTCACATTCCAAAGCATCTTTGTCTTCATTACATTCTTCAACACAATTTCAAGTAAATTTATACAGATCAAGGAAAACAACAATAGCAGTACCTATTGGTGGGGATAGCAGTATTCCAACACTCACACCTGTACAGGCTACTGATGGCAAGAAAGCAAACAAACAGAAAGTAGCTGCAATTGTAGGAGGTGTTGTTGCAGCTTTTCTTGTTCTAATCACTGGAGTGATTGTGTACTTCTGCTTGATGCGTCTCAAAAGATTAGTAAGGAGATCATCTGATACAGCATCTTCTGTTCCGTCGGCTCCTGGTAATTCTAGTTATCAACTGCATTGCTTTACTGATTAGGAAAAATAAATATTGACTTTTGGTTTTTATGCACATGTTAGTAAAATTACAATGCTATATCATATGATTATATGATTTAGACAAAATTTCAACTAGTAACAACCTCAATGTGTGCTCAATACATATAGCAATCACCTGCCTGATACATGAGGGACTCTTCAGATGAGTTCACTTTGTAAATAGTCATTTTAGATTGTATCTTCTTTTGCACAGAGTTCACCCCTTAAGGGCACTCCTTCTGTGTAATCATAATAGTGTCATAGTTGTTAAGTGACAATAGGATCGCACAACTAATTCCGATTGAATTGGGAAGGTACAGTTGGTTTAGCAGAGAAAACAGAGAGAATGAAGAGAGAAAGAGAGAAGTAGAAGAGATTTAGAAAGAGAGAAAGATAGAAGAGAGGAGGAATATAAAAAATTCTATTGATTTTCTTTACCCTTCCAAGAGACTTGGAAGGCGATATACTCGGGTAGGATGGTCGCTGCCACACACGATCATTCCTTCCCCAACGTCTGTAACAATATCTTTTGTCCTATTCTAGCCCTTTACCCGTGGGCAATCATTGGCTAACAAACTATTCTAGAAGTTACAATAGTAATAAGAAATACAAGCAGTAAAAGTAATACTACAAATTACAACATAATGCAAAAAAATTAAAATTCATGCTACTAAGAAGTATTGTCGTGACAATTTCCCCTCCCTTGACCAATTTCTTGTCCTCAAGAAATGCTAAGGAGGCTGACCGTCCTCGGGAATTGCTTGAGGAGATCCAGGAGGTACTCCCAAGTGAAGCAATCAGATGAACTGCCCTGGCACTTGACCAATACTTGGATAAGGGGAGCCCCATGCTTGTACACCACCCTCCTCTCAAGGATAACTTCTGGTTCCACTGGTTTGTTAGTCTCTTGAGGAAGTATAGGCAAGGTAGTACTCATTGGTTGTGTCACAACCTTCAAAAGGTTGATGCCTAGCCCGAACTTAAATAGCCCAGCGCCCCCTCCTAGCTAGCCGATGTGGGATTCACTAAGGTCACTCATCGGTTGCAACGCACTTGGTCTGCCCCCCCTTCGGACATGTGCTCCCCCGCACGTACTGGCCCCACTATCCAACAATAGGAGGTCGGCTCTGATACCAACTATAACAGTCTAGACAACCACCTTCACAAAAGGTTGCTGCCTATCTAGCATATATAAGCCCAACATCCACCTATTGGTAGATCGATTTGGGATTTGCCAAGGTCACTCATTGGCTGCTAAGCACCAGACCATCGGTTGGCTAGGAAGGGGTGCTGGGCTATTTAAGTTCGAGTTAGGCATCAACCTTTTGAAGGTGGTTGCCTAGACTGTGATAGGTTGGGTTCCCATTGAACTCTTTAGGAGGGACACATGAAACACTGGATGGGTTTGGGACCCTGTTGGTAACCGTAGACGATATGCCACCTTCTCCACCTTAGCCTCTATGGGAAAAAGGTCCAAAGTACTTGGGGCTGACTTTAGTTACCTTGCCTTGAGTAATTGACTTCAAATGGGGGTACCTCAACCTCAAATACACCTCGTCCCCTACTGCAAACTCTCTCTCACTTCTTCTCTTGTCAATAGCTTGTTTCATTCAATTTGGGGTTGACTTTAGGTGGTTTGTATCTAAATAGGGCCTTAAATGGGGACATTTTGATAGAAGAATGGTGGTTGGTGTTATACCACCATTGGGCCAAAGACAACCACCGATGCCACTCCTTAGGCTGTAAAAGACAAATGCAAGTTCACCCTCTCGGTTTGCCCATATGATTGAGGGGGGTAAGCTGTAGACATGCTCAGTTTAGTTCTCAAGGCCCTTATGAGTTCCTGCCACATCAAACTAGTGAAAACTCTGTCCTGGTTTGAAACAATGTACTTAGGGGTCCCATGTAGCTTTATCACTCGGTCCAAGAAGGCCCTAGCCACCTCTTGAGCTGTAAAAGGGTGAGTCAACCCTATGAAATGAGCAAACTTGGTCAGCTGGTCTACTACCACCAACATATTATCTTTACCCTCTAACTTGGGTAACCCTTCCACAAAGCACGGATACACTTGTCCAGGCTTGGTTGGGGATAGGTAGTGGTTGCAATAGCCCAGGGTAGGCTACTGTTTCTGACTTACACCTCTTGCAGGTGTCACAAGTCAACACAAACCTTCTAAGTTATGCTCTCATTCTCGGCTAATGAAAAAGTTGTTTAACCCTCAAGTAGGTGTTTTGCATTCCTTAATGCCCCCCCCCCCCTAGAGGAGACTCATGTAAAGCTTGCATGATTTTAGTCTTGAGTTCTGCATTATCCCCAATCACCACTCTCCCCTGGTATCTCAAGATTCCTTCTACTAAGGTGTACCCCTCATCCTCTTTGGCTCCCACAACCAACCTTTCTAGCAGCTCCTTTATCTTCTCATTTCCTTCATAGCTGTTAATCACCTATTGGCACCACTCTAGGACTACCAGGGTTATGGTTGCTGCACTTCCTTCCTCATGGCACCTTGATAAAGCATCAACCGCAATATTTTCCTTCCCCTTCCTATATTGTATGGCATAGTCTAGACCCATCAACTTAGACATGCCTTTCTTTTGCAGTTGAGTTTGTAGTTTCTGTTGTAACAGAAACTTCAAACTTTCATGATCTGTTCTAATTATAAATTTGCCTCCACTTGTCAACAACCATCAATACAGTTATAAACTCTTTCTCATAAATGCTGAGCCGCAAGTGCTTAGGACTCAAGACCTGACTCAAAAATGCCAATGGCCCTTCCCTCCTGAACTAACACTACCCCAATGCCCGTTCCACTTGCATCTATTTCTAGAATAAAAGGCTTGCTAAAGTCAGGTAGCCCTAGGACGGGCACCTTGCTCATAGCCTCCTTCAATTTCTCAAAAGCCTCTCCTAAAGCCCCCTAATTGAACCTCCCCATTCTTCAAAAGGTCTGTCAGGGGCTTGCTAATGGCTTCGTAGTCCTTCACAAATCGGTGGATAGTACTCAGTTAATGCCAAAAACCCTCTTAGGGCCCTTACCAAAGTGGGTCTTGGCCAAGACACCATAGCCTCTACTTTTCTTGGATCTGTGCTAACCTCCTCCCTGGATATGATATGCCCCAAATATTGAATCTGCCCTTGACAAAAAACGCGCTTAGATTTCTTAATAAAGAGTTGGTTAGATCTAAGGATCTCAAAAGTGGTCTTTAAGTGAGATATGTGTTTGATCAAAAGTAGGGCTATAGATGAGTATATCATCAATGAATACCAATATAAATTTTCGAAGATAAAGTTAAAAAATTCTGTTCATGAGGGATTGAAAAGTGACTGGAGTATTGGTGAGCTCAAAGGGCATCACCAAGAATTCAAAATGCCCATGGTGGGTTCTAAAGGTTGTTTTGTGTATGTCCTTGAGTTTCATTCTAATTTGGTGATGACCCGAGCGCAGGTCAAGCTTAGAAAAGAATTGGGCATTGTGTAGTTCATCCAAAAGGTCCTCAACAAGGGGTATAGGAAACTTATCCTTGATGGTCATGGCATTAAGTTGGCGGTAATCTACACAAAATCGCCATGATCTATCTTTCTTCTTGTCATGTGACAAGTGTAGTCGTGTAATAGCCTAATAAAAGAGGGTAGTATTGTAATAAAAGGGGATGACAGTTACGGGTAGAAGATTGTAGAAGAACGGTAGTTAGAAGATTGTATTTCAAATATTGGCGCCAATCCTCAAAGGAGGGGTATATAAGCCAGTAACCGCAGCATTAACAGGCATGCTCGAATACAATTGAATTCTCATTTCCCTATCTTCTTGTGTTCTATCTCTTGATTCTCTCTCTCTGTTCATCAATTCCTGCGCAATTCTTCCCTGAATTGTGAGAGAATTCCCTGTCAGAATCGAGTTCTAACAGTTTGTATCAAAGCAAGATCTTGGGCGATTGGATTGGTCCATGGTGGACGGAACAAGGATGAAGCAAATGGAGGCACAGCTCCAGCAGGTGATGACGACAGTATCAGAGATGCAGAACCGAATGGAGATGTTTGAAAATTTGGTGGAAAGGAGGATTGATGGAGTTGTGAATGTGTGGTGCGAGGAGAGTAGAGCACAAGCTGCTCGATTGGAGGATCAGATGAGAGAGCAGAGCTAAGCTCTCAGGGATCACATGCATCAGTTTGTGTTGATGCTTTCGCGCCAGACTCAGGTACGAATCTCACCTGAGTTTCCTCCGAGGGAGCGATTTGAGCCAATCCTAAATGGCTAGGGAGGTAATTTCAGATCGAAGGGATCTGCAGAATTAGAAACGGAACAACTGGTGATGGAGGAGAATGTGGGGGTAAGAAGGCCGGGCATTGCAACCGGATCAAACTAGATCGGTTTGCTTATGCCCAAGATGGAGATTCCCCTATTTGATGGCCAGAATCCAAGGTGGTGGGTTAGGCACTATGAGACGGTGTTCAGCCTTTACAATTTGGCTGAACAACATAAGGTAATGGTAGCGGTGGCTTATCTGAATGACGTGGGAGATGCATGGTATCAGGGCTGGATGGGTGTGAAGGAGGAGTGCACATGGGATGATTTCGTGGGAGGCCTGTGTGGGAGATTTGGGGAGAAAGGAATGTTAGATGTTGTGGAAGAATTTAATAAGCTTAGGCAGGAAGGATCTATGCAAGCTTATTAGCAGAGGTTTGAGGAGTTGAAGGTTCTCATGTTGATCTCCAATCCCACTCTCATAGAGGGATACTTCGTGTCAAGCTTCATCAGCGGCTTGAATGAGGAGATCCATCCCACTGTTAAGATGTTTCAATCGAAAATAGTATAACAGGCCACTGAGGGTGCCAAGTTGCAGGAGTTAATGATAGAAACATTAACGAGGAAGCAGAAATGGGTGAGCAAGGGATGGCAGGTGTGGCCCCCACAACAAGGCAACCGAGGTGGAATAAGGAGGGTGGAACACGGGGACAGAGTAGCAAGGGGTTGGCCCTTCCAGCTCCTCCTCAGTCATTCGGAGGAAATTTGAGTGAGCAGAGGAGGTTGGCAAGACTTTGCTTTAGATGTGGGGACAAGTACACCCTAGGCCATAAGTGCAAACTCCAACTACTGCTACTGGAAGGAACTGAAGAAGAGGTTGAAGAAGTAGACAATCAAGGGGAAGAGGAGGAAGATGAGAAAGTGGAGATTTCCCTCCATGCTCTGAGAGGAGTGTCCATCGGCAAGATCATAAAAGTGGATGGAAAAGCCCAGGAGAACAACTTGTTAATACTTATTGATAGTGGAAGCACCCATAGCTTCCTTGATGAAGGAGTAGCTAAAGGCTTCACTGTAGCCTAATGGGGACTCCTCTGTTGTCAGTTATGGTTGCTAATGGGCAGAAAGTAATCTGTAAGTCAGCATGCATGGGGTTTTGTTGGCAAATGCAGAGGGAAGTTTTTGAGGCTGACTTAAGACTCCTCAAGTTGGGAGGTTGTGACTTAGTCTTAGGCGTGGACTGGATGAGAGAAGCAAGTCCCATTTGCTTTGATTTTAATAAGATGGAAGTTACATTTGAGAAAGGGGGAAAAAGAATGACTATCACAAGCAGTGCGGAGGTAGGCACTTGCAAGCTTATCTCGGGGAAGAGGTTTCATAAGCTGGTCAAAAACAAGTGGACACAGGTGGCTCAATTGTTCTCTATATAGGCAGTGGAGCAGGAAGAGGAGGATCGAACTATGGTGGGAAGCTTATGTTGGATTTGAAGGGATCTGACTCAACCCCTGAGAGGTAAGCCAATTGGACTTACTTGATTCACTATTAGCTGAATTTAGGGACTTGTTTGAGGAGCCTAACGCTCTGCCACCCCCTAGACCCTTAGACCATACTATAAACCTTAAACCTAATTCTGAACCTGTTAACATCTGTTCTTATCGGTACCCCCCAAAACAAAAGATTGAGATTAAATGCATGAGAAAAGAGATGCTACACCAGTCTGTTATCAGACCCAACATCAACCCATATGCCTCCTCTCTACTCTTAGTCAAAAAGAAAGACGGCAGTTGGTGATTTTGTATTGACTACCGCCAACTCAATTCCCTTACCATTAAAAACAAGTTTCCCATTCCAATCATCGAGGACTTGCTAGATGAGCTATATGGGGCCAAAGTTTTCTCTAAACTCGACCTTCATTTAGGATATCATCAAATCTACATGCACCCCCAAGATATCCATAAAACAACATTTAGAACCCACCAAGGGCACTATGAATTCTTGGTAATGCCCTTTGGTTTGACTAACGCACCTGCAACCTTTCAAGCCCTCATGAATCAGATATTTGAGCCTTACCTACGCTAATTCATTTTGGTCTTGTTCGATGATATCCTAGTTTACAGTCCTAATTTTTCCAAATGCCTAGAGCACTTAAGGACAACTTTACAAGTCCTCAAGTACAATAAGTTGTTCATCAAGAAGTCCAAATGTGCATTTGCACAAACTCAGGTGGAATGCCTTGGCCATATTATATCAGAAGACGAGGTGAGCACGGACCCCTAAAAGGTGGCAGCAATGACTGCTTGGCCAAGGCCGATGAATGTGAAGGCCCTAAGGGGATTTTTGGGCCTTACAGGCTATTATCATTACAAGCTATTATCAAAGGTTTGTTAAGAATTACAGTATCACCAGCAAGCCCTTAACTGAATTGCTGAAGGAGGGATTCCTTTGGGGTGAGGAGGCTGAAGCAGCCTTTAACAGGCTAAAGAGGGCCATGAATGAGGTCCCCACACCGGGCCTTCCGAATTTCAATCAGCCTTTTGTACTGGAGACCGATGCCAGCAATTATGGGGTGGGGGCAGTGTTGGTACAAGGGGGCAGTCCCTAGCCTTCATTAGTCAGGCCTTATCCCCGAAACACTTAGGCCTCAGTGTGTACGAGAAAGAACTATTAGCTGTCTTGATAGCAGTAGAGAAGTGGAGGCATTATCTGGAGGGGAGTAAAGTCATTATCAAAACGGATCACGAAAGCTTAAAATTCCTATTGCAGCAGAAACTCCATACCTCCAGAGGAAAGGTATGTCCAAACTAATGGATCTTGACTATGTTATCCAATATAGGAAGGGACATGATAACAAGGCAACAGACGCCCTCTCTCGATGCATGGAAGAAGGAGCCTCGGCGGACAATGACCTTCGTTACACCTGAGCGGTATCTGGAAGGGCTTCTAGTTATGGGAAGGAAGACTAGACCAAAGAGCTTATGGAGCAATTGACCGTAGATCCAACTAGTGGACTGGGATATCCACTAAGGAATGGACTACTATGGTACAAAGAAAAATTAGTGATTGGAAATGATGAGTCACTAAGGAGGAAGATAATAACAGTCCTACATGACTCCCCGGTTGGGTGCTACTCAGGGGTCCAAAATACTTACAACAAAATCCATCAATTATTCTATTGGCCTGGATTAAAGAAGGTAGTGCAAGAATATGTGAAGGGTCGTGATATATTGCTACTGGTGTAAGTATGAGAACATTCACCCCCCAGGGCTGTTACAACTTGCCTCTCCTGGAGTAGGCCTGGTCAAGCATAAACATGGACTTTTTGGAAGGATTGCCCAAGTCAAAGGGCAAGGATTGCATAGTGGTAGTCATGGACAGACTTACAAAGTACGCCCATTTTTTAAGCCTAGCACATCCCTTCATTGCCCAAGAGGTTGCGAGGGTGTTTCTGGACTGAGTGGGGAAACTACATGGGTTGCCTCAGGTCATTGTGTTTGATAGACAGTCTTTACAAGCCTACTTTAGAGAGAGCTAATGAAGTTGTTGGGCACACAACTCCATATGTCGTCTGCCTACCACCCTGAAACGAATGGGCAAATAGAATGAGTCAACCAATGTCTTGAAGCTTACCTTAGGTGTGCGTGCTTAGTGCATTTGACAAGGTGGCGCAAATGGTTACCCTTAGCACAATGGTGGTACAACACCAACCACCATACCGCCCTTAAATGACACATTTTGAGGCATTATTTGGGTATAAGCCACCCCAGTTACCTATTAGTGGGAGTCCTAATCTGGTGGCCACAGTTGATGACTATTTGGCTCAGAGGTAGCAAGTAGTGCAGACTTTAAAGGAGTTGGCAAGTGCCTAAAATAGGATGAAACAATACGTAAATAAGAAGAGGAGTGAACGATTGTTCTTAGTTGGGGACAAAGTTCTTAGTTGGGGACAAAGTATATTTGAAGCTGAGGCAAGTTTAATTGAAGAGCCTCTCTTCCAAGGTAGTGACTAAACTCAATCCGAAGTTCTATGGCCCTTATGAAGTGTTGGCTCGGGTGGGTAAAGCGGCGTATAGACTATAGTTACCGAAAGGGTCCTGCATCCACCCCATTTTTCATGTGTCCCTTCTCAAACCATCTCCAGGCTGCAATCCGGTGAGTGTTACCTTACAGGAAGCCTCAGAGGTCCAATAGGTGGGTGAACCTATAGCTATTGTGGGCAAGAAAGTTATCTACAAATAGAAGCTACCCATCACCCAAGTGCTTGTGCGTTGGTCTACTCTACATCTGAAAAACAACACACGGGAGTACTTGCCGAACTTACTCTAGTAGTTCCCTAAGGCAGTGGGATTACTCCAACTCCTCCCGAGGACAAAAAGAATTCCAAGGGGAGGGGAATTGTCATGTGACAAGGGTAGCCATGTAATAGCCTAATAAAAGAGGGGTAATATTGTAATAAAAGGGGATGGCGGTTATGGGTAGAAGACTGTAGATTAACGGTAGTTAGAAGATTGTATTTCAAATATTGGCACCAATCCTCAAAGGAGGGGTATATAAGCCAGCAACCACGGCCTTAGCGGGCATGTTTGAATACAATTGAATTCTCATTTCCCTATCTTCTCGTGTTCTATCTCTCAATTCTTGCTCTCTCTATTATTCTCTCTCTCTCTCCCTGTTCATTAATTCCTGCGCAATTCCCCCTGAATTGCGAGAGAATTCCTTGTTAGAATCGAGTTCTGACATTTCTTAACTAATAAAACTGGGGAAGCAAAAGGGTTTTGGTTAGGGCGGATGATAGATTGTTAAAGCATATCCCTAACCATTTTCTCAATCTCATTCTTTTGGATTGGGGGGTATCGGTAATATCTAATGTTAACAAGTTCCATATTTGGCTTTAGTTTAGTAGTGTGGTCATAAATTCTGGTAAGGAGAAGGGATGTGGGCTCAACAAATAGATCCTCATACTCTACCAGTAATGTATTAAGGAGATCTAAGTGATGTACCTAGTAGGGCATACCTTGGGGTGTGTTGACTGTCAAGAATATTTCTCCTTGCATCTTCTGATCGACATGGATCTCCTTTATGGCCACAATTGAGAATAGGTGTGCCAGCTAATTCCACTTTCCTTTGATCACCTTCTGCAGCTTTCTTCCAAAAATCATTTTGCAAGCCTCTGTTTGTTTTTCCCCTGTCAATGTCATCTTCCTTCCTTCCTTCTCAAAGGAGACCTCCATCCGGTTGAAATCAAAGCTAATGGGGCTCACCCCCTTCATCCAATCCACGCCAAGGACTACATCACAACCCCCTAGATATAGTATCCTTAGGTCTGCCTCAAATCTCTCCCTTTGCATTTCCCAACCAAAGCCATTATAGGCTGATTTACTCATCACTCAATTCCCATTGGCCACAGTCACACTCAGAGGTGGGGTTCTCGTGAGCTGACACTTGAGTCTTTTGGCCGTACTTTCATCAAGAAAGTTGTGGGTACTCCCACTATCAATTAGGATCATTAAGTTACAACCATTAGCTTGACTCTCCACCTTGATAATTTTATTGTTAGCTACCCCCTTCAAAGCATGAATTCAGATTTCGCCATTATCCTCCTCTCCATCCTCCCCAATGTCCTCTTCCTTTGTTTCCCCTTGACCCTTCTCTTCCTCTCCTTCCAAGAGAAGAATCTACCTTTTACATTGATGCCCAGGGTGGTACTTGTCACCACATCGAAAACAAAAGCCAGCCAATCTCCTTTGCTCCCTTAATTGTTCTCCATATGGAGTTGAACTCGATCCTACTATATTTTTTACTCCTTCATTACCCTTCACTATATCCCCGTTATAATTCTTTCCCCTAACAGTGGATGTCCCCAGAACTACTCTTTTTTGTTGCTGCCTTTGCTTTCTCATTTATGCCTCTACCAACATTCCTTGTAATCAGGCACTCTCAAAAGGTTGCTCCACTGTCCTTGGCCTCATCATTTTCATCATTGGCTGTAACTCCTCACTAAGGCCACTCATGAAGCTTGACACAAAATAAGCTTCTGAGAGGTTGGGGTTGTGACAAATCATGAACGATCTTAACTCCTCAAACCTTTGTAAATAAGCCCCAACACTCCCTGTTTGTTTAAGCTTATTAAATTCTTCTATAGCATCCACCATACTCCTTTTTCCAAAATGCTCACATAGTTTTTCAGAAAACTCATCCCATGTATGGTCTTCCCTCACACTAAGGCACCCTTGAAACCAAGCATCAACTACTTCATTGAAATAAGCAGTAGCTAATAATACCCTTTGCCCCCTTGGTATGTTGTACCAATTGAATAACCTCTCACACTTTCTCAACCACCACCGGGGGTTAGCTCCTTCAAATACCGACATCTCCATCTGGGGCATGGGGAACCTCAGAGGATGGGTATGAGGCTGGTCATTCCTTCCCTTGCCCATTTCTCCCTCTAATCCTTCCTCAAGATCTACCTCAATCTCCGGGGTTCCTTCCATCCTATTCATTCTATTCCCAGGTAGGATTGGATCATCCCTTCCTCTAGGGGGAAAGTTAGGGGCTACTCTTATCATATTTTGGCGAGTAAACATAATCATAAATTGCTGCAGCATCTGATCTCCCATGTCCTCTCGCAGCCTCGCCATTAACCCTTCCAACCTCTTTTCCATTCCTTCCAAAGAACTCTCTAGCTTGCGATCCATTGCCATAATCGCCTCATGGTTTCAGACACCCTCGATCTCCAGTTGGTCAATCCTATTCTTGAATTCCAACATAGTTAAAGACTTGCTATAACTGTCTTGAAATTCTTCATGCGGGTTCCTTTCGCCATCACGTCAATCTAGCAGCCTCGGCCAAGAACCGATGCTCTGATATCAGATATTGTCATGGTTGTGAAGTGATAATAGGATCGCACTCCTAATTTCGATTGAATTGGGAAGGTACAATCGGTTTAGAAGAGAAAACAGAGAGAATGAAGAGAGAAGTAGAAGAGATTTAGAAAGAGAGAAAGAGAGAAGAGGAGGAATATCAGAAATTCTATTAATCTTCGTTACCCTTCCAAGAGAGACTTGGAAGGTGATATACTCGGGTAGGATGGTCGCTGCCACAGACGATCATTCCTTCCCCGATGGCTGTAACAATATCTTTGGTCCTATTCTAGCCCTTTATATGTGGGCAATCATTGGCTAACAAACTATTCTAGAAGTTACAGCAGTAATAAGAAATACAAGCAGAAAAAGTAATACTACAAATTACATCATAATGCAAAAAATTAAAATTCATGCTACTAAGAAGTATTGTCGAGACTTTGTCAGTTTCATCTTTCTGTCCATCTAAGAGTGAACTTATTATGTATAAGATTAATTTAGTTGGTTGATTAGGTTTTAACAAAATCTACTCATTGAAAACTAACACATATGAGCCCTTATTTGTATTTGATTTGGTGAGTGCTTTACATATCATGTATAAAAGTTAGGATGTTTATAGGACGTTTAAATATGTTTGGACCATCTGACCCTCATAGTTTTGACTTCGAAAAACCCTATGAAGTGTGTGAGGGTTGAATTAGATGGTCTAAAGCATAAGATTACTGTATCCGCACTTTGCATGGAGCTAACTGTCTACTGTTGGTCTTATCCTATTATTCACTGGTTGTAATTTGGATGGATGGTGCTTCCTGACCAAATTTAATGTTTTGACTGCTGGAATGGTTTTGCTTATGGATTTATCCATTTCTTTTTAGCTCTGTGGGAAAGAGAAAATATTTCCCCTGGTGCTGGTGCTGTCTCTCCTTACAATACCCATAACTTTAGGGAATTTTCAATTCTGGAGCTTCAGCATGCCACTGGAAACTTCAACCAGAATAATATTATAGGACAAGGATTATTTGGCTTGGTTTACAAAGGATTGCTAGATGATGGATCTATTGTTGCCATCAAGAGACGTCTGTACTACCCAATTCAATGTTTTGTCAATGAGGTAAAGCTAGTTTTCCAAGAGAATGGCTTCACGTTAGGCTTTTCAATTTTGAATCTGCTAATTCCTTTATTTTTTTTCTCATTGTGACATGCACAAGCCACCATTTTGGGAATGCTTGTTGCTTTGTACAAGTTATCATATAGCTTTACATCACTGATGTAATTGTGAAAATTGAAATCCTTGGAAGATTTTATGTTTCTGTACTGCTATTATTTTCAGAATTCATGACTGTACTGACTTATCTCAGCTGCAATTCAGGTAAAGAGCATGGCTTTTGTTCACCATAAGCATCTTGTCAAGCTGTTGGGCTGTTGTGAAGAAAACCAGCAGCAGTTTCTTGTCTATGATTATCTTCCAAATGGAAATGTTGGGAACCATTTATATGGTATTCTCTCTCTCTTACACACACACACACACACACGCACGCACCCCTCTATTCAAATATCTATTTGGGCCGCACTATCTAAATGCATTTTTTTTTTTCTTTAGATAGTGAAGGTTTACCCATTGGAAAACTTGAGATGCGGCAGAGACTACTAATTGCTTTAGGTGCGGCAAAAGGTAGACGCACTGTTTATTTCAGTTCAACTGAGTGCAATGGACATGAGGATATTTGATCCATCAGGTTACATGTTGAATCAGGACTTGAGCATCTTCATTATTTGGCGCCTCCTATCCTCCATATGCACTTCAGAACAAGAAATGTTCTAGTGGATGAAACTTTCACTGCCAAGGTTTCTGATTTTGGACTCTCCAAATTGTTGGAAGAGGGTTATCATACTGAATCATCTTCAGCATTTGATTGCTTTCAAGATCCAGAGTATGTAATTTGTATCTGAAACCCTTTTTTCCTCAAGCACCCACTTTGCAGTGACTGTCAATTTTTCTGGGAATATATATATGGTTATTTAGATTTATACATTTTTTGTATATCTTGTCACTTACATGAGCAAACGTACAAATAGGAAGACCAAATCTTTATAGCCTAGCCAATATGAAGTTCATAGTTTCTTTGAGACTATGCCTTTATTATGATTAACAGCCTCTTTGTGAAGCAAAGGTAAGGCTGCATACACAAATAACCCTTTCTTGAATCTCACAAAGCAAAGGAGTGTCGTGCTTTTGGGATGCCTTTTCTTTTTTCTTTTTTTTCTCTTTTTTCTGTTAACAGTGACATAATGCTATTAACAATATCACGAGCCTTAATCCCTGTAAGTGGGGTTAGTTACATGCATTCTAACTCTTCACTATTCATCACCATATTTCTACAATGACATGATGCTATTACTGAAAATATAAATGCTTATTTGTTGCTGGTTAAGATATAAATACTTTAAATGAGTGAGATGACATTTGGTTCCATGGACTTTTCCCAAGAAATTAAGAAAACCTCTTGGTTTTCTTTTGCAACATATGGACAATGTTATTATTCTCAGAGCCCAAAGAGCGACAACTTTCTGTTTCCCTATAAATTCTTCCATCATTGTTCCTAAAATTTGGCAATGACTTGTCTTATATCATTGCCAATGACAGGGTAGCAGATGAGTGGAGTTGAAAATATGGATTAAATATAAACATGTAATATAGTATAGTGACTTAATTAGTCCTTCATATGAAGCATTGAACAGGGCTATTGAAATTGGATGTTAGGGGAGGGGCTTTTGACTCTTTTGGATCTCATATCATTTACCAGCTGGAGATCATATTTGATTGAACCCATTTGGGATTTAATCCATCATTGTCCTGCAATGGATCTCTGGCAGAAGAACAGATTATAAGGTAACTAAAGAGCACATTTTGGGTTGAAAGGGGTTGTTGCAAAGCGTACAATGGTGTACTTGACATGGGGGCTGTGCTGCCGCTATTGAGCTGGTCAGCCCCTGCATAAGGCCCGCCACATTTGGTCTGTTCGAGTTGTCTCCCACTCCCCTAAAAGTCAGTAACAGCCTTACCCATTAAACGCTTAACTAGTTCTAAAAATGAGTCCCCAGGCAACAGAGTATAAATCTTTGGTGACTCACAAGAGGAGCACGTCAAAAAGCCCGTTTTAAGTAGTTCATGCAGTACAAACTAATGTCTGTTTTGGGTTGTTCATCAGTTTCTCTTGGCATTTTTTCTCTATTCTTGACCATAATTACAATGGTCCTTTTTTAGTGTGAACTTTACCAATGTTGGAGTAAATCTTTTTCTGTTCAAGGTTGAGATCATCGGAGGATTATTCAGAGAGAAGCGATGTTTACAGTTTTGGGGTCTTCTTGCTGGAGTTGATCAGTGGACGTGAAGCCCTTGGCACGAATCAATCAGACATGCAGGAAAACCTGGTGTTGCAAGTAAATTCTTCAGTAGACTCTGTGTTTAGAGATTCATTCTAATATATACACTTCAATTCACCTTTATTCCATCAAGCTTCAGCTAGCTAGTTATCTGCATTCAGATTTATCAATCTTCTTGTTTTCTATTATTCTTGTCACAGTTGTAGTTGTTCCTTTGTGACTATAAGGTTATAAGTTTGGCTTGTGAAAACAGTCTCAATACTGTGTACAAATGCAACCTTTTTTTTCTCTTGACACTGATGCACCAGCTTATTTATTTATTACTGGTTTCCAACTTGGAGGTATTTTCTATTTTGACTGTTATCTGCAGGCAAAGAGCAGCCATAGCTGGGGAAATTTCGTGGACAAGACAGCAAGAGACCACACAACAGAAGCAGTGAAACAGATGATGGAGTTGGCATTGATTTGTACAGATAGCAGTAGTAGAAGGCCTGAAATGAAGAGGGTGGTGGAGGAGCTAGAGCGGATTCAAGAGAGGGACATTAGTCGATTCAGTCCTGGACTCAGCCAAGAGATTGGCATTGTGGCTCTTGGTAGTGAGCTCTTCAAATAAGCAAACGCCAGAATGGGGATCTATATATTTTCATTCTTTCACCATCTGTTTGTAATGATTTCTTTCTTAATGCCCCTTTTTCCCTCTCTTTTCCTGCAAATTAGTCTGCAATCATGCACTAATATTTTATCCATCAGTCCAATTTAGAGCTTAAGTTTATAATAATTATGATTAGAGGTGTCTATGAGTTTGAGACCAATATGATTGGTTCAGTTTTTGGTCTAAAAAATTAGATCCAATGGAGGTGGTTGACATTTGGGTTTAATTTAATTATATATAAGTAAATTAAAAATAAATAATATATATTTAATGTTATTGGACATATTTTGTGAATTTATTAATTATTTTTAGTGAGTTGCTTGTTACTATGTAAAGCAAATTAGTAACTCTTGTTTAGTGTATTTAGGTGTAAATTATTTGTTAAGCATTAATATTATTTTTTTCCAAGTTTATATAACAAAAAAAAATTATATTAATAAATAATATATATAATAAAAACTAAGAATCCAATCAAATCAAATCAACCTGACTTTTATTGATTGGATTGGTCTAATTTTGTATAGAGGTTGGCTTGATTATTTGTTCAATCTTATAGACTTAGTAGAAATCAATTCGGCTATAAATCAGAGTTAAACACAAACTAAACTCCTCCTAATTGTTAGCTAATAGATTTTTATACAAATATTTAAATAAAGAGCGCTCCATGTAAGAGATTAATAAATTTGGTAGTTCAAGTTCTATTCAAAATAAAGGATAACACAATGAAAATGTTTATGATGATATCTAATTTGGATGTTATTAATACACGATAATTTTTTTTTTTATAATTGTTCATTGGTAATATAATGTTGCTTGCTTAAAGATAATGATTAGACATTGTATTTAAATCCTTAGCTCCCTCTTTCCTTTAATTCAAAAGAAAAATGTTATTTGTATAAATAATTGAGTAATTGAGAGAATGATCGAAAACGCTAAAATTTAAAAATGTCTTCACCTAATTTGCAGCTATCATCTTTGGATGAAATCTCGGGCTTCATGCTGGATGATGACCGATCGAGATGAAGATGAAGCTCGATCGAGCTTCATGATTGATGAAACTCGACAATTGATGATAAAATTCAATCTATAAAGTTTGATGCAGTCATTGAACTTGTACATCTCATTGATATATCTAGCACGGTCTAATCCAAAATGATAGAAAATTCAAGTTTCAATACACATGGGACCCTACACGCCTGAACCACACGTCACGTGATAATGTGAGATGCAGATATGATGATTATGTACAATTTAATATGTATTTAGATCTGAAATACATAATTTAATAATAAAAATAACATTTATCCCCCCACTAATTAAGTAATTATCATTTTTTCACTACATCCGTCGTAGGCGTAGGGTAAGGGTGGCGCCCGTTCTGCCTTAGTTTCAATTCAGTTTCCTTGCATCTGCAATTTCCTTTGCGCTTGTTTATCGCTTACGGCACCACAATCCAGTGCCCCCGCGCCGCCGCCTCGAATTCTGTTATCCGCTACGTGGCATCACATGATTGGCGAAGGCGTCACTGCACCGCCAATAAATCTAGCTAGTGGCCACGATCTTTGAAACTCCCTTTTATTTGCTTCCAGATCTGTCCCATTCCCACCATTTTTCAAGTCTCTGCGCTCTCTCTCTCTCTCTCCCCCCCCCCCCCCCCCCCCTCTCTCTCTCTGTTATCTACGCCGCTGCTCGCACTCTGCATTGTCTTTTGCACCTGAGGCAAAGTTTCGGATCTGATTTTCTGCTCCTTTGATATTGGTCAGATCGAAAGGAGGCGAAAAGGTCCTGGCAATGGCGAGAATCCACTCTTTCGCATTGTCTTTCCTTGTTCTCTTGGCGCTTTTCTCTGCACAACTCGCTGTATCTGCTGATCCACCGAGCCCGGCACCGCAACCCAGCGCCGCCCTCCACTCCTCTCCGCCGTCCCAAGCCGAAGGGCCGGTTAGTCCTTCTCCATCGCCGGAATTGAGTCCTCCTCCGGCAGATCTCGCTCCTGGCTCATCGCCGTCACCTTCGGAGAAGTCGCCAAGTCCGGCTCCGTCACCTTCGGAGAAGTCGCCAAGTCCTGGACCATCGGCGCCGGGCGACACCAGTACCGTGAAGAGTAACGTGAACGCGGAAGGCGAGGAAGCAAATGAGTCGTCCGGTGGCCTGAAAGGCGGACAGAAGGCCGGGATTGCGATCGGAGTGGTAGCTGCCGCGTGTGTCGTGGGGTTCGGAGCGCTGGTATACAAGAAACGGCAGCAGAACATCCAACGGTCGCAGTACGGCTACGCCGCCAGGAGAGAGATTCTGTAGATGTATTGTACGTACATATATCTACCTCTAGGTGCCATTGTCTCTCTCTATTCTTATCATATGCCATTCAGTGAATTTGTTACGCGAGGATGATGAAATTTGTTTGATTCTTTAGTGGTATAATGGAACTTCCAATACTACATTTGTATTCCAGAATTTTTGTTGTTACCAACACGGGTCTATTATGCTTCAATTTAGACTCCGGCACTCTAGCTTGCTATTTTACTGTGCTTCATTCTCGGATCAGATTTATTGCTTATGAGTATGTCTTCAATTTTGTATCCAGTAAGGGCCCATGCCCATTAATTGCTTTTACCGCTTCTATTGTTCTGTTATTGAAACATACCCATTTCTTATGTTTGTCTCTTCGTTATGTATTTTTATGTTTTTATTTTGGGTACTAGTTCGTAATGAAGTTATATCCTTCATCGAAAATTATAAGGAATGGTAAAGATTTGTTCTAGGTAGTACCTTTTTTAAGCTACCACATTGGTTTTAGATAAAAAAAAAAAAAAAAAAAAACTAGAGTTAGGCTTGAACCAACATTGCTTGCTGGAAGGTTTCATTCGGCCTTTTTAGGTGGGAATCAACTTCTTGTGCATTTTGAATATTAGAAGCAATGTCAAAGCTCATTCGATAGTGGGATTGACTTATAATTTAGTACTTGTTGACTGGTGAAATGGAATGATGACTCATCTTATTATCATATTCCTTAGATATAATCGAAGTGCTCATTTGGTATAAAATTATTTGAGCTGATTTATTAGCCATATTTTTTCATTATTAAATAAGTTACAGTTCAGCGGTCAACCTGTGATTGCGGTGGCGGGTGGATTAGGTAAATCGGCTACTTCATGTTCAAATCACGAGCAATTTGGTGGGTTTTTGAGGTAGTCCAAGTCATACAAAGGCGTCCAACTTAGGAGTTTGGTAAATTTGTTTCTTATTAAGAAGTCGTAGATTCACCAAGTATGGATTGAATTGTGCATAAAAATTTTCTATTGCCAGCCTAAAGAACGTTCTATACCATAATAATGTTCCTTGTAATATCATAATAGTGGTAGGTGTTATGTACGATAGGCTTCTCCAATGGACGGGTAGAACGAACCAATAGTCAATAAATAAGTAGTGTATGGTTGTAGCGTTAATATGGCACGACTGGTCCCCCCCCCTTCGGTCTATTCGCATAAATGGAGAGGCCTTGACTTGGAAAGGAAGGCTTGGTTGGACGGTCAGCTATAATTATCTTTGCATGGATGGCAAACCATAATTTTGGTTGCAAAAACTTGTTATATAAGTTGAATCCGACATCGGTTCGGTAAAATAGGGCCTTTTCTTAAGCACTAAAAAAAGGAGCCATTGAAACGTGTTGGTTTCATTTTTGTCATTTACTACTTGCTTCATTTGAAAGGGGCAAGGCGGCCAAAAATGCTTAATTTGTTGCTTTATTATAATTTTAGTGTATTATTTTGTGGTGCCTTCCAGAGAGAATCAAATCAAGTCCGAAGCCTAAGTTGTACAAGGAGGAACAAATGGAAGTCTCATGCGGTGCAAGCTAATGCCAGATTGTTTCCATGGACGATATTAGTCGGCCCAGTGAATACGCTTTGGCTTGTTTTGCTGGAATGCCGTGGTCCTGAATCAGGAAGGGCCCCCCCGGCCTAAATTTGTCTGCTTCTAGCGTTTTCCGAGTCAAAGTCCTCCAAGGGAGGAAGAGGGAGAGAGTCCAACAGAACTTGAATCCTATCTCGTCAGTAAACTAAGTCGTCAGAAACGTGTTTAGCTGTTCTGTTTAATTTTTTTTTTAAGAAAAAGTTAAAAATTATAAAAATGGATCATTTTTTGTTTTTAAGATTTTTTAGAAATAAAAACAAAGTTGATCTTTGGTTCATCTGGCCTCGCCGAATACAGAGATCAGATATGAGGGCGAATTCAGATTATATGCAGCGGAGCTAGTTCGGGGTTGCCTTGGAAGAACATAATTACCTTGATGAACATAATTATGCATCCACGCCATACGATGATCCCCAATTTCCACTTTGCCTCACTAATTAGATAGATTAGAGAACATCCGTGAGATTTTATCACTCGTTTTGATGATCAAATGATACATTTAAGCTTATTGAACAACAGACAACGCAGCCCTTCTGGGAAAGTTTTCCCAGACTCCTCTGCGGCAGTGTTTACAGTCTGCTCGTTTCACTCTACCGAATCTCTCAATATATTTTTAACCTTTATACACAGCAATAGCAGATTGATTCCCATTGTATCTATGCGTCGATGTTACCTGGTCTTAAGCTTCTTCTGGAGGATCCACCCACCGGCCATGGTCCTTTATTAGCTGGATTAAGGCATCGGTTGCCGCCTCCATTGCAATGCCTCGCTTTACTACCGTCTGAAATGAAACCAACATGTCATGTGATCTAAAACATCTAATAATGTCTGATTAACTAACAGGAATCATCATCACCACCCTGGCCAAGGTGAAGACAGTATGGTGTGATTAAGTGTGTTGATTTGGTTTTACACGAAAACCGGATGGGGTTAACAAAATTTCAATTTATACTAATTCCAATAAGAAGTACGTGCATGGAGGTACAGAATTAGCTGCCCTCCAAAGGAGAAGAGAGGCACTAGGGCTAGGAGTTCACTTAAACATATTAGGCAGAAATGAGGTGAAATTTTGACCAAGACTGAAATTATTTCAGCTTGATTTTTGTCATCAGTAATAGCACGAAGACTAAATGGAACTACCCTGGCATCCTCCTCATCTCAATCTCTACGCTTGTTAAACTTCGTTGGAAATATTTCATTTAATTCCAAATGCGATGCCAAAGAAATAATATTACTATACCTTCCCAACGTAAAGGTCAATCTTTCCGGGAGCACCACCAACGTACCCAAAATCTGCATCAGCCATCTCCCCTGGTCCATTTACTATGCAACCCATGATGGCAATCTGCCATAGGAATGAGCAAGAAGTAGGAAAGAAAGTAGAACGGAGAATTAGTGCAAAATGGAAGGGTGTGAATCAATATCATCCAAAGTCCTACTCCAAAGGGATTCGGCAATTACCGAAACACCAGGCAAGTGTGATGTCTTCTCTCTTATTTGAGCACTTATCTCCTGAAGGTCAAAGAGAGTCCTACCACATGATGGGCATGAAACATATTCCTGCAACAGAATCATGCTTTCACGGATCAACCACTATAACCGTCACTAGTCATTTACTTATTTTTGTTCCATCGCTGTTATTATTCATGTACTTTGGTGTATGATAAAGGAGCATGAAGTTGGTTGTCAAGTATCCTACATCAAGTTCACAAAGTAACGCGTTCTTACTGTCTTTGTATTCCGCATTCTGCAGCCTTGTAGCAAATTGAAAGAAGTATTTCTAAGAAACTCAAAGTCCTGATCAGGGGCTTCTAATAGAACACCATCTCCAAGACCATCTACTAAAAGGGCTCCGGCATTGCTACCAGCAGTAATAACTAGATCATCCCTGCAAACAAGCATAGCATGAGCGAGAAGTGCTGATTCTTTCAACCTTACTCAAATACTAAGGATTAGGTCGTTAACCTGTGAATTCCATCAGGGAACTGCAAATGGTGAATTACAGGGAATTCAAGACCATTTTCTGAAAGAAACTCAAATAGCCTGCAGTGCAGAGAACATTTAAACCATCAGGACCATGATGCATGAGGATTAAACTATCCCATCCCCATGAAAAACAGGCTTAAAAGTTGAGGAAGAAATTCCAGTTATATTAGTAAATGGTAGTAAGGGGTGGATGATCATCTCTCTTTAAATGTTAAGTGTGGTCAACATCTTTCTGAGGAATGCTTTCCCAGTTCATAGCCCTGGTCGAGATTGGGTTAGTGTTCAGTGTACCAACATACAAGATCGAAAAAAATGCTCTTCAGAGCTGTAATGCCCAAAGATTCCCATGTCTTTCTTGGTTGGAAAAACCCAACTGGCTATTTCCATCTTCCTGAATTGGGAGAGCAAGAACAGGTCTCCCTCATTTTTTTTTTTTTTTGGGGGGGGGGGGGGGGGGGGGGAGCAGAGCATCCAAAGAATTCATTTGAATAATGGGAATTCTAGAATTTTTGAAAGATGCCCTGTGCGGGACGAGTACCAGGCCAAAGCAGGAATTCTTTACGACATAATATTCAACAGATCCCTTAACGCTAAGATGAGAACAAGAGGAAGAGACATGGTTTTTCCACAAATATTTTCAAACCTGCATTCAGAATTATTGATGTCAAAAGGCATGGACTACTATTAAACTAAGGATCTTTCTCTTTATTTCCTTATACACTTGATATATAAATATTTTATCCACACTCACATGCAAGTGCTAAAATAACTGTTGAGCAGCTTCAAATAGAGGGTGCCAAGCCATCTAAACATAAACTAAAGTCTGATTGTATACATGGAAGTTTCTAGAGTGTACCTTCTAGCTGCTTGTACTCTACCAACTCTTTCCTCTCTGTATGGTAGATCATGAAGTACCATTGTGGCATCAACACTTCTAAGAGTTTCCAGCTCTTCATAAGGTTCATCTCCACGTACAGACACAACCAAGCGCGTTCCTGAAAGGTACATTTTTAACAAAGAAATGTAACTAACCACATAATGGAATGTGCCCAATTCTGAATGCTCATAAAAGTTAAATACTATAGGCACCTTCTGGCAAAAGCTTGTCAGCACCAGTTGATAATTCCTTGAGGTTTACCAGAACCATGGCGTTGGGTAATGGCTTTGTCAGCTGCTCTGACAAAGGAGTTATAACCCCCATACTAATATCTATCAACCTCTTGAGAGCTAGCCTCTGATCATGATATAAAGAATATCAAGTCATATGCTTCCTTTACTGAACTAGACCAGCGCAGTAAAATGGTTTAAATGAAAACAGTGCAAAGCTAAACAAGATTAATAGAAATTTTCCATCACAAATGATTTCATCAAACTAATGGTGCAAAAGAGAGAAGTCCTTACTGCATCATTGTCATCTGCCGGTGGAAGCACTCTTAATAAAATTGAGTCCACAGTTGCTAGATCCTAACACAACAGAGTTTGCCTTTAAGATCCTTTGTGTTGAACTGCGTCCAATATGTTTGATGTAGTTAAAGCAGAGAAGAAACAGACCTTAAATGGCATGCCAACCACAAACTTAGCTGCAAGGGATCTATAGAGTAGTTCAGGAGTCTGGCAAAGAAAAAGAGAAAAAAAAACTTCAAGTGGCCATTCCAAATGACAAATTGTTGAAGAAGCTGCTGAATCTTAAGCAAAGAAAAAACTTAAAGATGTAATTCAACAAGAAAAATTGTTGAAGTAGCTGCTGAATCCTATGCCAAGTATGGCTTGCCATACTTGGACTGCATTTCACCAAATATAACTGTTAATATCTCTCCTTGTGTGACAGTGTTTAATAAAATAAATAAGAAATCTCTTAACAGTAGTCCACAAAAAGGGTGACCTTCAACTGGTCCAAGGAAACAGACATGAGAACAGAGCCATCACGGTGCAGTACACCTCTGTAATCCACCTCTTCACCCTGTACACAAATCAAACAAGTGTCATTTTCAGTAGTCTGAATACAGTAATAAACACAGCAAAGAGATCATTGAGCCAGAAAAAGAAAAATTGAAAAGATCAAAGCAGTGAACTGACCTCCTTTTGTGTTGGCAACTGCCCAGTTCTACGTTGGAAATCAAAGTAATGTCTGTGCTTCTCTTTGAATGGAGACTGGTTGAAAAGATTCAACAATCAAGTTAAAAAGGGTTTTTGCGAGGAAAAATATCAAACTTTTAGCATGATCAGGAAACAAGAACTTCTAGAAACTTACCACCCCTTGCTGAAGTTCAGCTGCTTTTCTACCAAGGTTAGCCAGCCTTCTACAGGGGTCTATCTCCTCTTCGGGGGGTTCTGTGAGGGAGACCCTGATTGTATCCCCCAAACCATCCTGTATGTGTATCAGTAAAGTTCTTGAGTTGCATAATGATCACCAATTAGACATCACCACATCTGAAGTTTAATTATTCAGATGATTCTAAGCACTGTTGTTAGAATCTTAGAATTCACGATTCGAATCGTATGATTCGACTCAATTCATATAAAAATCGAGTCGAATCTATAGAGTGAATCTAAAATCCCTTAAAATCGTACGATTCACGATTTGAATCATATGATTTGACTTGATTCATATAAAAATCGAGTCGAATTTATAGGGTGAATAAAAAATCCCTTAGAATTAACTATGAATCGAACGAATCGATCGTGAATCGCATGAATAGCACGATTCGTCCAATTCGTGCGACTTCGTTTGCATGTGCGATTTAATCAAATATTCGTTCGATTTGGCTATCTTTGAAAACAAAGAAGATGATGGAAATGATGAAGATGATTGATAACTAGTGAAGATTATAGAGAATGGAGTTTATTAGTAACCTTATAATTGTAAGTTTTTTTTTTTTTCTAACTTATTATTTTGAAAGTGGTTTGGTTTGGTGCAATTTGAATTTAAAGGCAACATGAATATACTTTTGCCTTTTGGTATAATTTTAAACTTAGCAAATATATTTAGAAGTTTATTTATCTATTTATATTTAAAAGAATTGATCATGGTGGGCACATTATTTATTTTCTATGGATATATATTATTTATAGTTGAAATTGAGAATGTGTACCAAATCTTACGATTCGATTCGATTCTCGATTCACGATTCATAAAACAAAGATTTTGATTCTCGATTCGAATCTCAATTTAACAACTATGATTCTAAGTACAATTTGCAGGATAGATGCAATTAATTGCTCCCAATATTTACAACTACTAAGAAAAATATATTCTTTATGCTAAATTCTTTTAGTATTTATAAGAAAAGAAGATATTAAAACATATGATTTCAGATGGCAGATGCATTAAGTACAATTTGCACCAATAGCTTCTAGCGGCCTTGCTTTATGCATTAATATAATATAATCAAACCTTCTTTCAAATATATATATATATATGTGTGTGTGTGTGTGTGTGTATCATCTCGGCAGATGTGCAATTGAATGGAAAGTCAAAAATGTGGTTGTCCATTCAAATGAATATACAAGGATAAGGAAGTACCAGAAGAAAGAACTGTAGAACTTAGACAAGAAAAAGTACTAACCTGAAGAAGGGTCCCAATGCCAATTGCAGATTTCATCCGTCCATCCTCACCCTCACCAGCTTCAGTAACTCCCAAATGTAATGGATAATCCCATCCTTGAACATACATTTCAGCAACAAGTAAACGGTATGCCTGGACCATGATTACTGGATTGCTTGCTTTCATTGAGAAGAGGAAATTATGGTAATCCAGCTTTCGACAAATTCTTGCAAATTCAAAAGCAGATTCTACCTGTTAAAAAAGGCAATCAGTATGACATCACTAAATTTGAAAACTATATAGAATAGATGAATTAGAAGTTTGTAGCAGTATCATAGAATAGTGCTGCACCATTCCTCTTGGAGAATCCCCATAATAACTCATTATACGATCTGAAAGGCTACCATGGTTTGTTCCAATGCGCATTGCTCTTCCATATTTCTTACATTTCTCAACCAAAGGAGAGAAGACCTGAAATAATTAAAATAAAATGTTAAAAACATGTCTAAATTTAGAGTTAACACCCGAGGGATCTCAGTTTCAGTAGCCATCCATCTAGTGCAAATAATATGTGCATGAAAGCTAAATTATCTGAAACATTAAAATAGATTAGCGAGCAAAAGGAATAATGAAAGAGGAACACTTCATTGCAATCCATAACACAATTAATTTGTTCTATTTAAGATTATGGTTTTTTCTGCGAAGAAAAAAAACTGAAACACAATCATCCTGATCGGAAAGAAGCACGGGGATCATACAGAGAATAAAAGAGCTAGATGTCTTCATAGTGATCAAACCCAATTTAACCCTCTAATACCAACTTAAGCTTTTAGATGAGATGGTGGTTAACAATTCAACATTAATAAAACCCAGCAATTTTCCCATTTCCACATTTCTTGCTCTCACTCTGTGACTGATGTACTTTGTCTATTATGTAATATGCTAAACCATTTGTTCAAAAAATAAAGTTTGTTCTTGCCCAATCCTAGCAAGGATAGGAGTTGTTCAAGTCACAGCCTGCCGAAGAGGTACACTGGTCCCTCCTCTTTAACCCTTTTTGTCCCAGAAATAAATTAGTTTGTAAATAAGAAAGTTAATAGCAACAGAATTGGAATAGGCATTTTCTGAGAAGGCAATGTAATAGAGCAATGTGAGCTCCCTAACTTAATTGTTTAAAGGTAACCAGTTTGCTGTGCTTGGCAAGAATGACGCTGGAAAAGTTAAATGGTCAGACCTGCTCAATATGCTCAAGTTCCTTCTGATAATCTTCCTCAGTGTACTCCAGCTTTTCAAACTGAGCACGCCTATCAGCTGTAATGAATCACTGTTTAAATCCCAAAATACAAGACATCCGAAAGCAGTTAATTTTAGTAGTAAATTAAGTACCAAAGTTTCCTGGGTTGACACGAATTTTTTCAAAGCATTCAGCAACTCGCATTGCAACAGAGGGGGCAAAATGTATGTCTGCCACAAGAGGTATGTTGTAACTGCACATAGAAAAATCATTAAGAAATGCACCAAGTTGATATTCCTATCCAACTTTCATAAACTCCAATAATATTGAAGACCTACTTCTTTTGAAGAAGGGAGTTTCTAATTTCATAACACGCATCTGCTTCTCTCTTCCCTTGTACTGTTATCCGAACAATATCTGCTCCACTGTCAGCAATTCTCATTACCTACCAAAGACAATAAGGAATCTTGTTGGCAATCTTGCAAATGGAGAGTTATCATGGTTAACATGCCAATGCATCAAAAAGCAGATCATATTGCACTAGCAAATTTTTATGTGTATTTTCACATCAATCATGATGGTATATAAATGTCAAAAGAATTCTTTTGATAAGTAATAATTTTCTGAAGAAGACAATGTTGACTGTAATTACAAATATAGACAATATTTTAATATGAAATTAATTTGAGTGATGTTGGTAATAAACTGATACAAATTTTACTGAGGAGATTGGGTCAACCACTAAAGGTCCCCTTAATCATATGGATGGCAACATTTTGAAAGTTAGCTAGAGCCCTGATATTCAAACAGCTACATGATGGATTTTCCTTGTACTGAAAAAAAAAATGAAAGACTAATAAGAGTTGCATCAACAAAAAGTGAAATTTTCTACATTGTGGGTAATGCTAGGAAGAATAGAAAAATTAGCATGGAGTTGAGATAGTGAGAAATGACATACTAGCATGTATTTTAAGTAAAATATTACCATGATTATGCAGAATGGTGAAACATGATTCATGTACCAATCCTAAAAGCTAGGACAAGGCTTTGTTTGGTTGAGTAGACAATAACATGACATTTATGCTATGCTACCCTAGGAGAAACTGTAGTTTTATGCTGTGCTATTTTGTTAACAATTGTACGTGGGCTTTCTTATGGTTACTTTGGGGTTTGGTGGATTCATGCTTGTTCTGTCCTCATTCATCCAGTAATTCCTCAGTTCCTTGAGCCAGAAAATTGTGACCATCATTGGTGAGCTACATCTAGGAGACTATAAAGTAAAGATGGAAAAGACAAGGTAAGCAATACTAAATGTCACAAGGATCTGCTAACACTTTTCTAGATAGAAAAGCATGCCTACTATAGCCTGGAGGTAGGGAGCAAGAAACTTTTATTATGATTGGCTTAAAAGATTTGGCTACCCAGAATCCTGGTACCAAGCAATAAATGACAAACTAGAACACATGCTTTTGACACCTGACTTCTGGTGAGAGATATAAAGAACAAGAAATATTATTCCCTTTTATGTTAAAAAGCTAGATGCTAGAATTAGCAAATAATAACTAAAAACTAGATGCTGAAATAGAAGAACAACAAAAGTAAAAGAACCTGTTCAACTGTTGCAGCGACATCCTTGGTGTCAGTTGTGGTCATTGTTTGAATTCTTATTGGATGCTCGCTTCCAACTGCCACATTACCAACCATCACTGTCCGGGTTTTCCGCCTGACTGTTTTGTGTATAGATTCACAGTACTTTTGCCTAGGAACTACAGCCATAAAATGATTCAGTAGATGTAACAAGATCAAGATGAGCATATAGCATTTGATATTCTGAATTCTGCTTCAATGCTAATAAACTAATAAAGAAGGGGAAAGAAAGCTTTCAAAATTTGAAACTATGGTTGTGGACTAAAATTGTATTTGGGTTGAGGCCAAAGAGAAGTTATGTCTTATTTTAGTTCAGTCTTTACTCATCAGAAACTAAAACATATAGCATGGCATTCAGTCTTAGTTTTTACATATGTTTTCTTCATTTTTCTCTATGACCAAGCAAAGGGCGAATGAAAGAAGCAGCCAAGCTTGTAAGAACTTCAAAACTCTTCAATTACTGGAAAGTTCAGACGCCTGGTTCTCTGCAAACTATGGGAGACAGTTATACCTAATAAAGGACTTCCTTCTGATGCAGGCTGAAGTTCAGCAATTTCTGAACTAGGATTGGAATTTCTGATCACAGTCACAGAGACCTTCTTTCGACCAAACTTGATCCTCTGCAAGTCAGAAACTCTCATAAAATCCAAGCTTTTTGCAAAACCTACAGCATGATCCCTGCTCTTCAGTCCCGTAAATGAAGCTGGGACAGCTCCAGTTGCCATTTTCACGAACACCAGGTCACAACCTTCACAGTGCCAAAACAAAATCAGACGAAATCAATGGCTTCCAAAACAACAAAGTTGATCTCTTCAATTAAAACCAAAAATTAGTTCATCATCCTTGAAAAACTTTCCCCAGCTTTTCACCAGCAACGAAACATCTCGTAATTCTCTTTTCTCAATCAAAAATTAAAACTCGAACCAAGCTAGAATAGTTAAAATTCAATCATAGCACATATAAGTTAAGCTCTCCACTCCAAACTAAAAAACAATTCACATAAACCTTCTTCATTTTTTCTTTTCTCATTTCAAAGAAAAAATAAAAGACCAAAAAGTCAAAGGATTTATCATTTCTTTAGTTCTCCCTCAGCATCTCAAACAACCAAACAGTGTGCACTCTCTTTTCTTCTCTTTCCTGGCAATCAAATCCACCTTAACCGTAAAACACTAAACGGAACAAATACGATAAAGCACTGAATCGAGAATAAGATTGGCACCTCTAATTCAGTTCGGAAATCAGCAAGACATACAATAATTGCTTCCTCGAAACAATTGAAGAAGCAAAATCACTTTACAAAGCAATCATTCATGAAGCTCGATTGATTTCCCACCTGAGCTCAAATGCTATCGGGACTATAAGAAGCCGTCGATTCGAAGGATCCAGAGAGAGAGAGAGAGAGAGGTGGACTTGTGAATGCGTTGGAAATCAGAAAAATTTGGGAAATATTTGAGCGAATTTTATGGGAGAAATCAGTGGGAATTAGGAACGTCCCAACCGAAGCAAGAAGACAAACAGCGCTGTCTGGGTATCTTTTCGTTCGATGCTGGCCATACAAATTTAAATCAGGAAATTACTCTTTGGGAAGCTTGAAATTTATGAGGATTTGTAATTATGCCCCTGACATTTTGATATTTACTGTAAAGTTATGTGGAAAATTCGAAAATGGACTAATTTAAATCATTTTATTTGAAATAAGAAAAATTCAACGAAGAGGAAGAGAAGAAAATTACTTTTGTTTTGTCATTTTGCTTTCACTAATTTAAATGCCAAAAGGAGGAGAAAAGAATTAAACAGAATTTTGTGAAGGAAAAAGAAAGTATTTATTTATTGGAGGCGGCGGAAATATTAAAGTTTGTAGATAATTGTGTATTTCTAGAATCTAGAGTTACTTGAAAAAAAAAAAAAACATTTGATATTCACGGACTGTGTGTATTTTGAATTTTTTGTAGTTAAAAAAAATAAAAGAAAGGGGCATAATGAAAATTAATCAAAAGAGGAGGGACCAAAACGAGTATATACTTGGAATCTTTTGAGACAATTTTGTAGTATTCATTCTCCCAGGCATTGAAAGAGGATTTAGTTTACTGGACGGAAATGAAAGCTAACTGTTATCAAACGTGCGTTACTACACGTTCTACGAGTTGTTGTTATTGGTTAGTTTAGAATGTGGATGACACGCGCGAAACTCATACGTACGAGATAAATTTCATTTTACTTCATAGGCACTTTGGTTGTTAATTAATTTTGTAAAAATTTTTAGAATGCTCTCTCATCTTTCTACTCTTTCATCTAGACTCCATTGTGACGAGCCAATCCGTACACAATGCGTCCAAATTTGGGTTTTCCAATGGAGTGAGAGAGGATAAGGTTGTTGGTGCAATTTTAATAAAAATTTCGGTAAGACATATATCGTCATATCCAATGATAATGCACCCACCATAGAGAGTGAGTTCTGTTGGGGGAGAAACTGTGTATTTAGTTATATGTAAATTTAAAGGATGTTAGTGTTATTTTAAAAAATACAAATTTAATTAATATAATTTAGACAAATCACAAAATAGATGTAAAATTGACCCAATATTGTATTTGTAAAAAGCTACAATTTAATTGAAAATGAATATGGATCCGTCGCTCTTGGGTTGGGTAGGTTAGGAAAAAGAGTAAGTTGCCCACATGGACAGTCCAATTGATTAAGAAAGGGGCACAAAGTGCCTTTCGTGGTGAATCTTAAACCAAGACCAAAGATCGAGTCTCACAAGCAGCAGTATGGGGTATCCCTCTCCAAAGTGAAGGAGGACTCCTTATACGCGGTGAGCCTGGGTCTACCCACTGCGTCCGACTGGGTCACCATGATTAACCTCTTCCCACGTTCTGTTGAGCCGAGTGTGAGAGGCGTTCAGGGTGAACGATTTCACCTTTTGGACCAAAAGAAGCAAGTCATCTTAAACGAGGCAGCGTGCGTCGTGATTGATGATGGGACGGAAGGGCGAGAAACGCGTGTTGCTGGGCCATGCATTATTTATATGATTTTACCCACGAGTTTGTACAAGACAACAACTAAAACGCAACTTCAGTGGGATGAGATTGAAAGCAGCAAGCCAGGCCAAGTTTGTCAAAGCGAGTAACACGTGCACCCAAGTTTGTCAAAGCGAGTAACATGTGCACCCAAACCCAGACACCAAAAACACGTAACCTATTCATCCCTCTACCAACTCAAAAACTAAAAAAGCTTCATTCATGCATTTGCTAGTAAATAAGACTCAGCCAGCCAAGTATGTAGTATGTTGTTATTGTCTGAATGCAGTAGTACAATGGATTCACGAGATGTATCTATCCTGCTGCTCCTGGAGAAGTCTTGCTGAAGACTTGGCATCCAGATAAAGAGAGCCGACTTCCTCCAGATCGGCCTGAGAATATGGAACAAACAGAAACACAGTGCAAGGATAAGCTCAAGGACAGAAAAAATAAGCATTCTCATAATCCCCCTGCAAGTGCATATAACAGCCCCCCAAATTGAACAACTACCTTGCAGATTTTGTCTCTGCCATTTAATTTAGCCACAACACTTGCAGGTGATAAAAGTTGAACTGCGTGCCTGAGAAAATAACAACATAAAATCTAGGTATTAATGACTGCCGGCACCATAGAAGCCCGAACCAACCAAGAGTGTAACAAAACCTCAAAGATGCTTGCTGTCCAATTTCTCCCAGGTAAGCTAAACTTTCTTCATCCACAAGCAGTTCCTCCACCTGTGCCCGAATGGCTAAAATCTGGCCAAATATCGAAGTTTACCAAAATGAAAATTTAAGACATCCTTGGTCACTAAAATACCATCTATATCCAAGAAAATAAGTTGCATAAACTAGAGACTAAACCTGTATCATTTCAGCCGGACCATAGGTTTCTGTCCGTATGATTACCAGCCGGTCTAACAAGTCAACAGGTATGCCATGAGGACTTGACATATCAGTTCCTCTGCAAGAACATTGATATTTAGGAATTAAGACATGTATAGGTATTATACTACCAAACCAAGGTGCCTAAAAATGCCTAATAAGCATGTCTTAGTAGAGATGAGAACGCATCATATCTTGCCTCCATACAATTATGTAACCTCAACATACCCGTAAGTCACAGATACAATATATAAGATACATAGGTGTAGAATTCCAAAAATTACGAAGGTTTAATTCATTCATATATAAAAAAAAACTAGATGGAGAAATCCTAAAATTGAAAAGTTTAAAAGAGGAGGGATTAGTAGGTATAATCTACACTAATTTCAAGTAACCGGTGAAACCCAACTTTTTTCCAAACTCCCAGTTAAGCGATGTGTCTCCAAGTGCTAAGAACACGTTCAATTCAAAATAAAATTATCAAATAGGACAAGCTTGGACAAATGTTTAACATACAGCAAGAGTGCCTGAATAAGCGTCAATTGTTCAAATCTAAATCCACAGATACATGACCTTCAAAATTTTTGCATTTCTTAGAGTGAAATTAAAGGAAAAAGAACTTAATTCAATGGACAAGTAAAAGAAAGAGTTAGCAAAGCATGCAAGGCATTCCAAGGATACTAGTGGGAGAAGATAACAGTAATTCAGTAAAGCGCTGGCCGAAATTATAGACTTCAACCAAAGATCAAAAACCATTGATAATAATGCCCCTGCCTTCTGTGATTTGAGGCCAATTGTTAAGCTTATATAAACTAGAAGACTGTCAGGAAGGTATCTGATGGTGTAGTCGTTATGTGAATGGATCAATCAAAGAAGCCATAGCTTAACATCCCAAATAGCATCAGAACATCCAATTGACAAATTAGTGAACTAGACAAGGAAGGAGGGAACAGAGCAGGGGAAAATGAGAGCAGAAAGAAAGCAGTCCAAGAGTTGTTAAAGTCTTTATTGCATTTTTTTTTCATATCACAATATTTCATTTATAAAACAAAATTCAATTTGTTCAGCAGTCTAGTAAATCTAGAGGAACATTACATTGAGAGACATATTTGTGCACATATATACGGATATTACTAGGATATATTATAATGAAATTTAGATTCTAGTAGCTGGGAGTGTTTCGGAAAGGTATCAGAGATCTTCATTAAATAGCCAATAAAAAGGATAGTTCATTACATATTAATACTCATGCATACATGTCTATAAACTTTATGACTTCTCAACTTCAAATCAGCAAATACAAAAGTAAATTACAAAAACCACATCAGGTTAGTAAAAAATACATGTTTGTATTTACCCGCCTTATTTTTGTCACAAATAATCCCTCTTTAACTGACTGTTAATATCCTAAATAGATTTTGATGATGGTATCCTATGTTTTTTTTTTTTTTTTACAGAACTCCCAAGTTACCCTTGTTTATATAATAAAACCATAGTTAACTGATATACTAAAAATCATAATCCAATTATTCAGTTTCAAAGTGGCCACCAGACCATGTATGATCTTTTTTCTCCCCAACCAGGCATGGGCAGTCTGTTGACATAAGCCAAAGCATAAGTGATAGGGTCCCTGTTTGTCACACATACCAGCGACATAAAAGGAAAGGAGATGCAGGGGCAATTAGGGAAAAAACACAAGGGCAAAAGAGTTACATTCAGTTGGGGGAGAATAACAAACTCATGTGGCTGCAACAGACTAGGGAATACATATAAAAGGCAAGAAAAAGGAGAGAGAAGTAGCTAGAGAATTCAGAAGAAGTTGTGGGAGAGAAGGCCCTCTCAAATAGGCTGTCACTGCTCTTGGCAGAAACAATGGAGAAAATTAGAGGGAGATTCACTGCTCTTGATTCAGTGAGATTCAAGGGATCGTAACAGGGAAAATTAGAGAGAGCAGAGGAAGAACAACGAGAAAAGAGTGAGACAAGAGAGAGTGTAGAGGGAGAGAAATTGAGTTGTTCTGTATTTGATTTTGCATAACCTCTCCCACAGAGTAGGGAGGGTAAATATCCTCACTTGGCATGGGTGCAGATGCAACAGATCATACCCCTTACTAGCGGTTACAACTTCTTTTGTCATTTTCTACTGCCTCACATGTGGCCCTCCTACGCTAACAGAATTGACAATTGGAAATTAAGTACAGTAATTGAAATAAAGGAATTATAGCATAACAAGGAAACAAAATAAAGATTGAACATTAAGGCAAAAAATTTAAAATAGCCATATCTGTGACATAGGCCATTATTGTTTTTCGCTTTTGTTTGTTCATAACGTTGTAATTGGAGATTCTATCATTTTGGTTTTTGAGGTCCTATCATTTTTGGTATCAAAGCACTAATCCATGGGAGTGATCGTACCAAAGAGAGTGAGAGAGCTGGAGGGTAGATTGGAAAGTTACCATCAACTGATAGAAAGGCGAATGGAGGGATTGCAAGCGGGATTGGAATCAATGAAAACTGAATTCCAGAGGGTGCAAAATATAGAGAAGAACATGGCAATGACGTTGGACCAATTCAATCTCTTGATGGCAAAATGGGAGGAGCAGGAAAAAAAGAGGAAGGGGAAGTAGAGTGGGGAAAATAAACCTATGGATTTCTCCCTTACCTCGGAGGTCACGCCAGATCTTGGGAAGAACAGGGACGTAGGTAGTGGACTCGATGGATTTTGGAGGCCGAAAATACGAAATAGGTGATTGGAGATGCTACTTTTCAATGGAGAAGATCTAGATGGATGGGCTTTTAGGGCCGAACGTTATTTTGTTGTGAGTCAGTTGACAGATGCTGAGAAATTGGAATCTACGGCCCTTTGTTTCAAAGGTGCTGCTCTTTCATGGTTTCAGTGGGACCAAAAGAGAAGAAGGGTGAGGAGTTGGGAGGAACTCAAGGGGCTGCTGAGGAATCGATTTCGGTCCACGCAAGAAGGCTCGGTAGAGAGAGATTTCTAGCTCTCCAGCAGTGGGGATCCATCAAGGATTACCGTCTATGCTTCGAAACTTAGGCATCACCAATCGAAGACATGCCAGAGGCCATGTTGGAAGGGCATTTCATTAATGGACTTGGCGCAACGGATTGAGGAACGAAATCATATTATCCAAAGAAGTAATTTTGGGTCCAGGCCAAATAAAAGTAGACCCCTTCAACCTTGATCCCAAATTACTAGAGAATTACGATTCCTCAACTTCTGAATTCTTCCCCCAAATCTGCAACACTTAGCCCAGCCATCTCATACCAGTCTCCAGCCGTCGAAAAATTGAACAACCCACCTTTCAAACAGCTTAGTGAAAGCGAGTTGCAAGCCAAACATGCGAAAGGTCTTTGTTTTCGTTGTGATAAAAAATACACAATTGGGCACAAACACAAGAATAAGGAGCTATAGGTGATAGTCATATATGAAGAAGAGAAGGAAGAAGAGGGAAAGATGGGAGAAAATGAGACAATGGAGAAGTCAGATAAACTGGAGGACATGATTAAGGAGGGTGAAATGGTGGGATTGTTGTTGAACTCCGTGGTAGGCCTAACTCCACCATAGACGATGAAGGTAAAAAGGGAAAGTTGGAGGGTTGGACGTGGTAGTCTTAATTGATAGTGGAGCCTCCCACAATTACATAGCAGTCGAACTTGTGTAGAAATTGGGGTTGTTACGAATGCAAACTCGTGGCTACGACATGATCATGGGTTCGAGTACGACAGTACAAGGAGCTGGAATATGTAAGGGGATGACTTTGAAGTTGCAAAATGTGGAAATAGTAGAGGATTTCTTGCCGTTAGAATTGGGGAGTTTGGATGTTATTCTTGGAATGAAATGGTTAGCCACCCTTGGGTTGACACAGGTGGATTGGGGATCGTTGGTTACGAAATTTTGAGTGGGGGACACTACTCTTACTTTGCAAGGTGATCGTAGTCTCAGCAAGACATTGGTATCCTTAAAGTTGATGATGAAGGCGTTTCGTGAAAATAGAGAGGGTGTGCTTCTAGAGTTGGAAAGTCTGACCGTTGATCTCATGGAAGTAAGGGTGGAAATACATGATGGGTTACAAGAAGTGTTAATAGAATTTCGGGTGGTTTTTGAGGAGTCGTGGACTTCCCCCTCGCCGGAGGCACGACCACAGTATCGCACTGCATCCTGGGACTACTCCGATAAGAGTAAGACCTTATTGTTACCCATATATTCAAAAAATGAGATAGAAAGATTGGCTCGGGAGATGTTGGTAGCGGAGATAATACGGCCCATTATTAGTCATTTCTCCAGTCTAGTGTTACTAGTGAAGAAAAAGGACGAAGGCTCGGTTTTGTGTTGATTACAAATCCTTGAACAAGGCGACAATACCAGATAAAGTCCTTATTCCTCGTCAAGTTTGGGAGGATGTGTCGATGGATTTCGTTGAGAGACTGCCAAAATCAACAAGAATGGATTTGATTTTGGTTGTTGTGGATCGGCTAAGCAATGTCAAGCCCTCAGATTGTGGGTTGGACAATTGAAGGAATTCGAATTGAATTCCAGAAAGAAGAATTGAATTTTAGGAAGAAAGTAGATAGACTGAAGAAGGGAGAAAGGAAGAACGAGAGAATGAGAAAGATAGACGAGAGAGAGAGAGAGAGAGAGAGAATATGGAAAAGAAACTTCTGTATTATTCCATAAGATCCCCAACCTATTCTACAACAGCCTGATTTAAAGGCAATTGCTTCCCGCTAGGTGTTTAATTGCCAGCTAGAGTAGTATTATTCTAACTACTTAACCACTAGCTGTTACAATTAGTTACAATAGTTTCCCCAAGATTAATTTACCCTTGGGTCTTAACAATTCCCCTCCCCTTCAAAGAGTTCTTGTCCCCAAGAACTCACAATGACTTGTCCTATTTGTCATCCAATCCCAGTTTTCAATAGCTATTTCATCCTTCCTTCTTTTTTTCTTTCTCCTCTTCAGCCTTTTCCTCCTTCCTCTTATATTCTTTTTCTTTTGTTTTTTCTACAAACATAAAATGTAAACCTCAAAGATATCCATGCCACCATGCCATGTATCTCTTCTCCCATTGATTTGTTAGTTCCAGCAATTTCCTTTACCTCTACTAAGACCAATTCAACTGCCACGATATCTGTAATTTCCCGCAAATGCAACAATTGAGCAGCGTAGACTTGCTTCAATTGTTTCCTTTGCTCCCCTGTAGCTTTTTCCTTCCTATTTTTCTGGCAATCCACCTAGTAACTTTTGAACATATCTTCATGCTCTATGAGTTGCTCTACGTGTCAATTTGATCATCCTCCTCAACATTTACATACTCTAGCAATGCTTTAGAAGCATGTTTCACTTCCTGTTTGACGACATACACCAGGGGTTTACCTTCAATAAATTTCTCCTCCAACGAGGTTGCACCGACTATTCCTGCAACTATCATTCCTATCCGGACATCCTGATTGCAGAGGAAGATGAGAATGTTTCGCAGGTTCCTCAATGGTTGGAACTCAATCTCCTTCCTGACTTTCATCTCTGACGAGATTTATAGCCAAGTTATCTAATGAATCAATATTGTTTTTCAATTCAGATTGTTCCTCAATTTCTGATACGTTAGAAATCTGAGGAAGTAATTCAACACCACCTTCCCCACTGATAAATGATCCTTCCATCAGAAATTTCTGATTCACTTTAATTAAGTCATTAGCTTCTTGCAGATTAGGAGTCTTTGGTAGGATGTCAACTCTCGTTGGATTCTGTTCCATAGTGGATCTTAGGAAAAATTCCTTTGGTAAATTGACATTGAATCTCAGTGAAATCAGAATCATTAACGCGTCCAATTTTGATAGGACTCTTGTTAGTCACATGTACCAGCAAAGAAATAGGAGGGAAGAAGCAGGGGGCAGAATAGGATATTGGGAGAGGGGGAAAGTGACAAAAACAGTTAAAGGGCAAAAAAGGGAAGAGCAACCAAGGGAGCATGGCTGATAGCTGAGGTCGTTGGAGGGGAGTGTCGCTGGATAACAAACTATAAATAAGAGAGACTAGGAGAATATTGGGGGGGATTTTGGTATTGAGTTCTTGGGAGAGTTAAGGGCCTCTCGAATGCCCTGGGTGGTCTTGTTCTTGGCTGGAAATCCTAATAGTTGTTGATAATTGCTTGCTGTTTGAATTTTTCTAATTTGGTTCCTATCAATTTGGTATCAGAGCATTTCGATCCTAATGATGAACTTGACTGATCCAGTCGGTGATTTGGAGATGAGGGTGGAAGGCATTCCACTAGGAGATGATGCAATGAGGAGTGCGTTTCAAAAGATGGAGAGACACCTAGCGAACCTACTAGAGCTGTTCACGAGGATGCGGGCGAGCAAGAGCAAGAGGAAGGACGAGGAGAGACGGGAGGAGCAAGAGAGAGAGAGAAAGGGGGAGCGAGATGAGGAAGACCAACCTGCGGGTTCGCCCTTGTCAAGGGAGGGAACGCTAGTAACTGGAGGGAGAAGTGGCGAAGGGGGCGACTGGGTCGATGGTGTCGGAAGGCAGCAGTACCATGGGAGACACCTGGAAATACCCATCTTCGAGGGAGATGATCCAGATGGCTGGGTCTTTAGGGTCGAGCGCTACTTCATGGTAAACCAGTTGTCCAATGCAAAGAAGTTGGAGTCAGCGGCCTCATGCTTTGAAGGAGTGGCTCTGTCATGGTTCCAGTGGGAGCAAAGACGACGATGGGTGAGGAGCTAGAAGGAGCTCAAGACAATGTTGAGGGATAGGGTCAAGACCGCACAAGAAGGCATGGTGGAAGAGAGGTTCCTTGCGCTTCGACAGTGGGGGTCCGTTAAGGGCCATTTTATCAACGGATTAAAGCCTGTCATCCGGGCCGAGATGAGGGTGTCGAGGCCGATCAGGCTGGAGCAGATGATCGAGGATAAGATGGAGGGGATGCAGAAGGGAGTCGATGCCAGAAGAGGGGAGATGCAATCGACGGAAAAGAAGGTAGCAATCATGCTAGACCAGTTCGCATACTCGAGGACAAAGTGGGCGGATCAAGAGCGAGAGCAGAAGAGCAAAGCAAAGGAGGGAGATAGACCTTCGAAATTTACCCAAAATTTCGAGGGATCACTTGGAATCGAAATGGGCAGGGAGTTCGAGGGTGGAATTGGAGGAAATTGGTGGCTAGAAGTGCAGGGAAGAAGGCTGGAGATGCTGAATTTTGAAGGGAAAAATCTGGATGAATAGATTTTCCGAGTTAAAAGATATTTCTCTATCAATCAGCTATCCGAGAAGGAGAAAATCGAGTCGGCTGCTCTGTGTTTCGAAGCAGGGGCTGTGGCGTGGCTTCAATGGGATACTCGGCAAAAGGGAGTTCGAAATTGGGAGGATCTGAAGATCCACCTAAGTAAACAATTTCGATCTTCACAGGAGGGATCAATGGAGAGGTTGTTAGCCCCCAGGCAAGATGACTCCATGCGGAAATATTGCCTCCTCTTTGAGACTTTGGCAGCCCGGGTGGGAGAAGTTTCAGTGGCTATACTGGAGGGCACATTTGCTAACAGGTTGAAGCCAAAAATTAGGGCAGAAGTTAGGGTGTTATGACCATCGGGTCTATCGTAAATCATGGAGACAGCCCAGCGAATTGAAGACAAGATTCACATACTTCAAGCCCAAGTGGGTCCTGGACCACCTGGGAGCCCTACGATTCAGCAACAATTTCCTACTTTTCACCTTGAGGACAAGGTGAGTTTCATGTGCGGAAATAATGATAGGACCCTTGTTAGTCACATGTACCAGCAAAGAAATAGGAGGGAAGAAGCAGGGGGCAAAATAGGATATTGGGAGAGGGGGAAAGTGACAAAAACAGTTGAAGGGCAAAAAAGGGAAGAGCAGCCAAGGGAGCATGGCTGATAGTTGAGGCCGTTGGAGGGGAGTGTCACTGGATAACAAACTATAAATAAGAGAGGCTAGGAGAATATTGGGGGGGATTTTGGTATTGAGTTCTTGGGAGAGTTAAGGGCCTCTCGAATGCCTTGGGTGGTCTTATTCTTGGCTGGAAATCATGATAGTTGTTGATAAATGCTTGTTGTTTGAATTTTTCTAATTTGGTTCCTATCAAATTTTTTACTGAGATTATCGACTTTCCCCTGGAATCTGTTCTCCATCTCCACAATTCCAATCCTTGAAAAGTTTCCTTTGAATAGCAATATGTTAATTGCCTCTTGAGCCTCTGAACAACAATATGTTAATTGCCTCTTGAGCCGTTTCCAAGACTCATATGTCGTGTACCTAGGGTTTAGCCTAGGATTACATTGGCAATCGGAAGGATCCGAGATGCTGAAGATTAAGAACAGAACGATTGGAGGGGGACTTTAGACAGAAATGGGGGAGAATTTAGAGAGAAATGAGGGAGAGATGCAGAGGGAAACAAGAGGGAGATTGGAGAGAAATCCATTTATCAATTCAAGCATGGAGATCCCATCCATTTATAGTAACCTTATATAGGCATATCTGGCTCCTAACAGCACGCACAACACACCCATGTGCTACTAACTAATTGCTAAAATATCTTCTAACAACTATTATAAACCTATTATTATATTACCTCACTATGGATCCTTAGGTCATGACATCATACAGTCGAGAAGAATCAACCGTCAGAAGTCGCCTTCCAAAAATCCAAACCCTTGCTACAAGCTTGCTAGAATCAACTATTGAAACTTCCAAACTCTCAGTCGAGAAGCATCGCTCTTAACTTCAATCAAGACCGATTCTTGGACCTACGCCCAGACCTATTCAATCACCTTCAAAACCACCAAGAATTGGTTGGATGACTCACTTGATCTACTTCACCTTCAAACGACAAACAAGAATTGTCAAACTTCTATCGAACTGGCTTTGATCACCCTCAAGACCAATCAGCTAGTGCAATCGTTGGGGTTCCTGCTCACCCAGACCTCTTCCTACTTCACGCCTTCCTTTCTCGTCAGAATCGACCCCTTTGTCTCACCCAATCACTGTCCAAGGCTCCACCTCCTGCTTCGCCTTTAAGGTTCATCTCACCCAATCACCATGCAAGGCTCCCTCTGGCCTTGCCTTCAAGATTTGACCGAGAGCCGCTTGCCTATACTCACCTACCCAAATCACTCCCCTGTCATGCACCTTCGGTCCGACCGTGCCTACTCCGTCGACCCTTTGCTGGAGTTGATACCACTTCGCCGGCTACCAAGAATGCCGACTCTGATACCACTAGTCAAGCCCTCAAATTGTGGGTTAGACAATTGAAGGAATTCGAATTGAATTCCAAAAAGAAGAATTGAATTTTAGGAAGAAAGTAGATAGACTAAAGAAGGGAGAAAGGAAGAATGAGAGAATGAGAAAGATAGATGAGAGAGAGAGAGAGAGAGAGAATATGGAAAAGAAACTTCAGTATTTTTCCATAAGATCCCCAACCTATTCTACAACAGCCTTATTTAAAGGCAATTGCTTCCCGCTAGGTGTTTAACTGCCAGCTAGAGTAGTTGTATTATTCTAACTACTTAACCACTAGTTGTTACAGTTAGTTACAATAGTTTCCCCAAGACTAATCTACCCCTGGGCCGTAACAATTGAAACATTCATTTTCAGCAGCTAGTATAGCAGGGGTCTTTGTGAAAGAAATTATCCAATTACATGGTTGTAAGCACCTTAGGCGAATCCCACATCGGCCATGCAAAGGGAGGGAACTAGGTATATAAGTGTGGAGGGTGTTCTACATAGTGACGCGCGCTTTGGGATTAAATCCCAAAGCGATAAAACCGGGGATTGGTTGCGACCTGAACCGGACAATACGTTGCTATGTGGACCCCGGCCGTTACATAATGGTATCAGAGCCGACCCCCGAGCCTCTGAACACGGTGGTGGAGCAAACCTCAACGAGGACGCTGAGTCCCAAGGGGGGGTGCATGTAAGCATCTTAGGCGAATCCCACATCGGCCATACAAAGGGAGGGAACTGGGTATATAAGTGCAGAGGGTGTTCTACATAGTGACGCGCATTTTGGGATTAAACCCCAGAGCGATAAAACCGAGGATTGGTTGCGACCTGAACCGGACAATACATTGCTATGTGGACCCCGGCCGTTACAATGGTATTCCAAAATCTTTGAGACATTTAAGAACTTTTTCGGTTGCAAGGCACTAAGTTGAGTAGAAGCACATTCTACCACCCTCAGTCCAACAGCCAAACAGAGGTCCTTAACAAAACATTGGAGACGTACCTCAGATGCTTTTTCTCCTCCAAACCAAAGGCGTGGTAGAGTTGGTTTCCCTGGACTGAATACCGGTATAATACTTCTTACCATGTCTCCTCTAAATTAACTCTGTTTCAAATAGTTTATGGGCGTGAACCTCCCCAATGCTAAGATTTGAGAAGGGACAATGGTCGTCTTAGTGTTGGAACAATAGTTGTTAGAAGGTGATTCGATTTTCGAGGAGTTGAAAGCCTAGTTGGTGCGAGCGGAGGTGAAAATGAAAGATATAGTAGATAAAAAGAGGCGAGACATCCATTTTGAGGTTGGCGAATTGATTTATGTGAAAATCCGCCCCTATAGGTAGAAGACATTAGCTTCTAGGCCAAATGAAAAGTTGTCACCAAAGTTTTATGAACCCTTTGCAGTGGAGAAAAGGATTAGAAAGGTGGCATACAAGCTGTCTCTACCACCCTCTTGTGTAATCCATCTCGTATTTCACGTCTCCCAACTCCGAAAGGATGAAGGAGCATTGCAAGAGGCTACCAAAATCCCTGACCAGTTAACTGCAAAGCTGGAGTTGATGGTAGAACCAGAATTCCTACTAGTGGTAAGACCTAGCACGAGAAAGAACTTGAAGGGCATTGATGTTTTTATTCAATGGAAGGGGTTGCCACCCCTTGAGGCCACTTGGGAGCCTTACAATCAGATACTGCATCAATTTCTTGAGTTCCACCATAAGGACAAGGTGAATCTTATGGGCGGGAGTAATGATAAGGTCCTTGTTCGTCACACATACTAGTGATATAACAGGAAAGGAGACGCAAGGGCAATTAGGGAAAAAAGCACAAGGGTAGAAGAGTCCCATTCAGTTGGGGGAGAATAAAAAACTCACGTGGTTGCAATAGACTAGGGAATACATATAAAAGGTAGGGAAAAGGAAAGAAGTAGCTAGAGAATTCAGAAGTAGTTGTGGGAGAGTAGGCCCTCTCAAATAGGCCATTATTGTTTTTCTCTTTTGTTCGTTCATAACGTTATAATTGGAGATTCTATCATTTTGGTTTTTGAGGTCCTATCAATTAGCTCTTCATCAAATTGATCGTTCACTTGCAACTGAATCTCAAGGGGTCAATCTCTCTCCCTCTGAATTTCTTGCTGATTTGAGTCATGTATGTGAGCTGGTCATTCAAAGAGCCAAATCAGTTTCACACTAATCTACCAGGCACCAATCTTACCATAAGCCTTCTATAAATTTCTCTGAAACTTTCTAGATTGCCTGGTGTTTATTTGTTCCATAATATAAATTTTGTAACTTAAAACAACTTTTTATATGTAAATGCAACAACAACAATCACTAGATTTAATCCCACTAGGTGGATCAGCTCCATGAACTCTAGATCTCCAACCATCTCTATTCATGCCATTATATTCTATGTCATGTAAAAGAATCTCTTACCAAGTTTTATTTGTTCTCTCTCCTTTTATTACAAATTATCTTTATTCCATTCATTTGCATCATAGGTACTCCTATTGATCTTCTTTACATGTAATCAAAACATCTTAATCGTGAGTACCTCATCTTATATTTAATAAGTGCCACTCTAACCTTATTGTGTATGATCTTGTTTCTTGCTTTGACTTTTCTTGTTTGGTTGTGTGTCCATTATAACATTCTCAGGCAGCTACCTTGTATTTTGAGTAGCTTAATACCTGTCAAGGTCCTAGGGTTTACCTAGGGGTTTTTGAGGAATTTACTGAGAACAAGAGAGAAATGGAGGGACAGTTAGACAGAAGAAGGGAGATAAACAACAGAAGTTGGGAGGGAAATTAGAGGAGCTCAAGAGAGAGGACAGAAATTCAGATATCAATTCCCACATAATCCCCTCTTTACATCTCCAATAGCTTTATATGGCTACTTCCTCTATGTAGATAATTTTGTTACAAAGTAAAATAGAAAATACAAACAAATAGAAAATACCAAAACTATCTACTACTACCTCCTTTATTTACTATTATATCTTTGGGGTCTGGACAATACCCAACATTCTAAGTCATACAAAAAGATTGTATTATATGTCCAATAAATCTTCCTATTAGCTTTTAAAGAAATTTTACAATCACAAAAAATATTGGAAGCATTTTTCAATTTTAACCATACCACCTTGTCTTAATTTATGAGTTAGATCCACCATAGCCTCTCCATCTTTTTGAGAAACGGACCGGAGATATTGAAATTGATTTTTGTTGGGATAACTTAATCTCCAAGTTCCACAATAATATCATTCTCACTTACATTTTTATTGAATTTGCATTCCACATACTTAGTTTTTGACCAATTTAGTTTAAAACCTTTGAATTCTAGGCAGTTTATCCACATTTTAAGTTTATTATTCAGGCTTCTTTTATCCCATCCATCAAGACAAATATCATCTACAAATAATATACACCAAGGCACTTCTTCTCCAATGCGGTTTGTGAGTTCATACGTAACAAGAGCAAAAAGGTAAGGGCTCATCGCAAATCCTTGATGTAATCCAATTGGAATTGTAAAAGCTCCAGTATCTCCTCAAATCCTAACACATGTTCTTGCTTGATGATAAGTGTCCTTAATAACCTATATATAAAAAATCCGAACTCCTTTTTTCTCCAACACATTCTATATGACATCTCTAGAAACTCTGTCATAATTTTCTCCAGGTCTATAAATACCATATGTAAATCTTTTTGTTTATATCTTAACCTTTACATTATGCATCTTATTAAGTAGATAACTTCCATTGTTGACCTACAGGGGATAAAACAAGGTTGGTTTTTAGAGAACTTAGTTTCCCTTCTTAAAACTTTGCCTAATTACCCTCTCTCAAAGTTTCATCATGTGGCTCATTAGCTTTGAACATTGTGTAAGGGCATAACGGCTATTGCAGAATATCAAACAGCAATACAAGTCAAAAGACCAAAAGCTCTAACAAAGGTTAACATAATTTTCTGAGACTTGAGAGAGCAACATAAGTGTTTTTCATGTAGTTCAACTGTGGTTGGCCTAATTCACCAAAATGTAAACATAGTGAAATTTGAATTCCAAACCCCATTGAACAAACTTCCTACATAAATATTAAAAAGAAACTCAAAATCTTAATTTTTATTTGTTAAATCTTAGACACCAATAATAAAATTGAAAAATATAGAGCTATCATCTGTAAATTCTGTTGTAGCGAGTAAAAGACATAAAATTACATAACCATGACAAATATCAATGGATCAAACAAACCACAATTTTCCTGTTGAACGCTTGAACCTCACACAATTCCAAGTCATCAAATATTTGTGGCGTTGCAATAGTGAGGAAATTCATACCTTACATTGCATATTCCTCTATTTGTAGCAAAAATTACTATGGGGGATAGAGAGCTTTCTAGAGCACGATTCAAGTATGAAAAGCACTCCATATCCAGCATATGCACCTGTGAACAGTGCCATATGGATTATAGGAAGAGAAGCAATCTGTACATAAGCCTTGGAAAGCAGTTTCAATGAGAAAGCGGACCTCATCAATAAATAAGACTCCAGGAATGAGTTCAGCCACACCTTCATCAATAAAACGGTTAACAACCTGTAATCAAGGACAGTTTGTTCAGCTTCACATGATTCTGTAGACAGCAGAAACATGGAGTAGAAAAGGAATTCAGGGAAAGAAAGAGGGTGTTAAACAGGTACCTTGTTTATTTCTTGTCGTAACTTATCAGTAATTTCTGTTTTTCTAGGCTTCATCATCTGGCCCATTAGAGACAAAATATCCTGTCCACCTTGAGGTCGCGCATTTGCAGCATCCAGGTCATGCAGTGTAACATCCTGGTATTCCAATAGAATGAACAATAACAAGGGAGAAGCCATTTTCAACCACTTAAAATTTTCAAAAAACAAAAATGTTCACATTATTATGAGGGAAACATCTCTCCACTTAACATCATAATAATATAGAAATCCATCTTTCAGAATTCAAATCCGATGATTGGAAATCAGTGGACATGCAAGAAGCCCCATAATTTTTTTTATCCATATGAGAGCATCAAAATTATAAGCGACTACAACTATCGGTTCAACCAATTGAACAAAAAATCCGATTGTCAGCTCATCTTAAATAAGGGCACAAAGAACAGAAGGCACCATATCTAATGAAGGAGACAACTTTGCTTGCTTTGGGAACACAAAGGCACGCCTGGGAAAATCTTGGTTTAACCTTTTTCTCTACAATTGTAAATCTGCAAAACTTCATCTCTGCGGCAAAAACTTAATGTAAATAGAATTTTTGTAGATTAATGTAGTGAATAAGAAAAAAGGGAACCCAATAGACAACCTCCTATGCTTGGTGTTTAGGGAAGGGTCAAATGCATTCAGGCTTACACCTACATGCAGAAATTCTATTTCAGCGGTTTGAAGTTTGAACCCATAATTTATCACTTGCAATGGAGCAAGTACTGCTACTACTTTGAGGCCACCTTTGACTTAATTAAGTGCATAAAGCCATCAATTCCACATCCATCAGAGATAAGGACCATAGGATCACAAAATGATGTTGCTCTTTGGAATGAAGATCAGTACAGAGGTTGGCAGAACCCATGATATCATCCTCGATTAGATCATAATAGAAACCAATGAATCACGGATGAAGACAAGTTTCCAAGAGAGGAGTACAAATGGCTTAACTCTTCACCAAAATTCATTTGTATCAAGGTAATTCTATCATAGCACAACTGCGAGTATTATTGAAAGAATGCAATAGCATGAGAAAATCAGAAAAGTTCCCCATACAAACCTGAACTATTTCTTTCTTTTTGTGAACCTCTCCTTTAGGAAGTGGAACATACTCTTCTGCCTCAAGATCAAATTCTGTTGCAAAAGCATCACTCCTACCCACCCTTTTAACAGCACCACTGTTGGCTTCTATGTATATAACATCTCCAACCGCTACCTGCAGGTTGTACCATAACATTCAAAAGACATTAACAGTGACAAAACCTTTTATCAAGTTGTAATTAAATGTTTATATATGGATAAGTAAGTGATTCAACCCTCTACTCTCAAGTGCCCATAAATGAAGCAACAAGACCAATACCATAGACAAGCTTTGCAGAAATAGCTTCACTAACATTTAAAATCAAGAATTTGTAATTAAGGTCAAATGCAAACAGAGAAAACTTGAAAGGCCAACCTTTTCCTTAATCAAGGCATCATATATAGTGGGGTCCAACTTCAATTGCTTTGTTCCTTTGACTGTTTTTAACCCAATGATAACATGGCTTATGCTTTTACCATATCCACCTGTCACACTCTCTGTTTCTTCTGGGGAGAGCTCGGTCACCTGGGTCATAATGTTATTACCACACATGAGGAAATTAAATCCAAAAAAAAAATATAAAACAGTTGGAAAAAATGAAAAACACACACACACATCAAGATCAGATAATCTGTCAGATAAGGGGGTAACTTGCCTCTCCCTCATAGACCTCCTTATTTTCCTTAATGCGTAGACCTATTGCACGCCTGAAGTTTTCCATTAAAACCTCAGTTTTCTTTACTTCCGTAGAATAAACTTCAGATCCTACCATTGGGCAGAAAGGAACCTACAAGCACAGGCAAACAATAAATTCATAATGAAACAGCCAAGGACCAAAATCTAACAAAAACAAATGGGCCAAGAGACCCAATCGAATAACATGGCAAATTGTCAATTCAAAACACTAAATACCTTGGCATTTGATAATGTATAGCAGTCAATACCTTGGTACCAAGCTCCTGGGAAATCCCAAGGGCGAGGGCAGTCTTGCCGGTTCCAGGAGGTCCGGCAAGTAGAAGCGCCCTTCCAGCCATTTTCTTTTGGCGGATCATATCGACTACAAGTCCGGAAGCTTCTCTGGCTGCGGCCTGACCCACAAACCCAGCGGCCATGGGGATTGCTTTTCCATTTGGCTAGAAAACACAAGTTATCAAATGTACGATTGTCAAGGAAAGGACATGACGAGAATCATAACTAAATCCATATGAATTCAACGCCTTAAACCTAAAGCCATGATTTTTATACACCAAAATAAGCAACGAAACGCAACCCTAGAAATCCTTTTAGGACGGCAGAAGAAGTAGCAACAAGGAAGAGTGCGTTTTGATGAATGTAGATATATATATACCTCGAGACCAAGGCCTCTGATGTGAGTGTGAGTGGCTATTCGCTGCTTCTTTGTTTGCGATTGTACTTCTTCTATCTTCATCTCTCTCTCTCTCTCTCTGCTTTGCGGCAGCTTCTGTGCTTTGCCAAGCAAAAGCAGACTCTCAATTTCAGGAGGCTGGAACAAAGTGAGACAGACCCGGCTCTTGTTCAAAACATCAATCTGGTTACAAGTTTACAACCCGAATCTCAAACCGCCGTTAATGTTGGTCTGGTTATATTTTTCGATTAAATTAACCCGGTGGTGCCATTAGGGTATGCCCAATTAGGATCGTACCATATGGTCCGAAAGGGAAATCCCCAACGGTGGCTCGACCGCATAAAATGACAAAAAAGCCGCTGTTTTGGTATCTATTTACCATAATCTAGTCGACTTGTTTATGATTAAGCTAATTTCTTCATAATAAATAATAAATAATACAATTGATCTGATCATAATAAATAATAGTAAATTTTATTTATTATTATTTTTATGTGAATGTATCCTTAATGATTTCTCAATAGTTTAAAATATATTAAAAGTTATTTTTAATAAAAAAATAATCAATATCAATTACTAAATATAAATATGATTAAGTAATATAATCATCTTAAATATCTAAAAAAAATTATAATTTAACCGTGAGATAATTAATCTAATACTATTAGATACTAGTAGAATTTAGTTATTATTGTTACGTTAATATATTCCTAATAATTTTTTAATAACTTAATATATAGTGTGAGTTATTTTTAATAACTAAAAAATAGTCACTATCATGTCACTGAGTGTAAATCTAATTAAATGCAATATTCCTCTAAAATATAAATAAAAAAAAAACTTATATAACTTGTCTTAGGCCCACCTGATAACTTATTATTATTTAACATATAATATTTTAACCCTTTTTAACTTTATTTAGGCACGCACAAGAAGAGGGAGAAACCACACCAATACAATAGGATTTCCACAAAATCCCCTCAGTGAACTTAGACCTAGTGTTTGTTCAAATCCAAAAGAGAGCAACGAGGCAGCTTTAAGCATCCACCAACATGATTTTGCACTTGAATCAACCAACATGCAAAGCTTGCAAGGATGTAATAACTCCCAATATACAAAACAACCATTCATTATCAGCTGCTTCTAAGCATCTACCAACATGATTTTGCAGTTGAATCAACTTATACAATTCTTCCTTCCCTTTGTTTGTTTGCATTTGAATCAGGTAACTTATATAATTCTTCCTTCCCTTCGTTTGTTCGATAAAGCATTTTCACACACCACAAAGCTTAACAATCAGCTGCCTACAACTGCTAATTCAGCTCCCACTAGGAGACCCTGGATTTTGTGTCTCAGCTTGGCGGGGATGAGGGCGGCCCCGGCTGAGATGGAGTTGGATGTGGAGTTGCGGCGCGAGGCAATCCATTTAGGCGTGTCACGAGTTGGTTGTCATCATGCTGGCCAGATGAGGCACGCCACTGTCTTTGCCATCTCATAAATTCGACAACAATTGAACTTCCACACATCGCAACACCAAGCCCTGCAAACGTTGAGAGGAGAATTGACAGCACAGCTTGCAGTTGAACCTGTGGAAAAAAGGTATCAAAACATGAGAAAAAGATTATGTTGTAGGCTTATGATTTGGACATAGGACCACGCCAAAGCAGTGTTGGATTATGCTCGGCCAGTCTCGCGTCAGCAAGTAGATTTGTTCCTGGCATCAGTTGCATCACATTGGTCAAGGAGCTATTCTGCTATGGTCGTCTATACTATCCTTTTAAATTTATTTTACTCTTTTGTCTCTTCTTTGATTCAGATTCATTCCCTGCTAGATGGATAACACAGACATTCTAGGATTTGTTGTTTCCTTACAAATTGAACTACTGAAGAATATGCTTATGTTGTGATATGAAAGCAGTTTTGTCACCGGATAAAGGGGCAATGATCTGGCAAAGCTATCGCCCCTTTAGCAGTTTGATGCTTTGTGTGATAAGAGAACAAGCAGAAGAACACGGTAAGAAAGGCACCACAAACAACATAGAGGAGGTAGAAATAGAAATCGGCAGTGGGTGAGATGCCAATCATTTATGAAAGATGTTTGGACTCTGCAAGTCTCATGGGATACTCCCACGCATCTGGGACCCAGAAGAAGATCAGAGGAATCCTTTTTATTCATTGTTCATCCATTTTGAATACATTCCTAGTTATTTGGTTGTAGGTTTAGTCTGGAACTCGAAACTTATCCATTAACACTTGATCTTTGGTCATCTGCTGTTGTGTCCAAATATTTAGCCCTAAATAGGCTGCAGTTCAATTTCAAGAACAAGTTTTATCCATCAAGAGTAAATGAAGTATTATAGGCAGAGAATCTCTTACCAAGGAGTAGAAAATATGGGCAAAGAAAACCACAAGTCCAAATTGGGTCAATGCATAGACCCAGACAAATCTTCTGTTTACTGCAATAGGGAGTAAGAGGGCAGTCAGGGAATTACTGCAAAGAAGAAATAATACAAGTAAAAGAGGATTTTATCAGCTTCTGAGTCCAAAAATTCGTGATATAGGAAGCAATTTAGGCGATTGACATACACTAACACATCCTTTTCTGCATTGCTTAAGTAAGCCAAATATTTGATGTTTTCAAGTATTATATTGTCAGATCAGGATATTAACCCCATGCCAATAACATACAGGGCAAAAGACCATTCAACAGCTCATTTCAATCTTAAAAGTGTATTATTTGCAGGAAAATTATAGTTGGTTGGTATCTATATCCTATAACACAATCAACTGCCTAATCCATCCATGTTTAGGAATTTAGATGGCTTACCCATGGTTGAAGCAGTCACTGTTGCAAGGAGACCCAAAACACAAGCAAATGGGAGAGAGATGACAACTGCACCAGTACCCATCTTTCCAACCTGAAGGAGACAAAATATTAGCAAGAAGATAATCAGTGCATTTTGAGAAAGAAGTTTTAGTAAACTTACCAGAAGCTGCTCAAGAAAACAAAAATAAGCAAGCATGCTGACAATGACAAGAATGGGCACTTCCTGCCAAATCCTGGTAAGATTAACAATACAAAAGTTCAGGTTGTGTGTCATGTACAAATAGACCTTAAAAAGTTCATGTTGATCTTGATATATATATCCAAGAAATCTTGATCTTCGATGATATGATATGATAAAATAAATATGTATGTATACACAGGACGAAATAATTAAATTTTCAGGCAATCCTAGTTTAACAGTATTTTTTAAATATTTGTTTTTTTCCCTTTTAGATCTCTATACCAGATGAAACCCAAAATTGAACAGCATTTTAATCAGCAGAGTTCCTTCAGGGCCTCAGCTCACCAAATGAGAGAATTGAGAGGCATAACTTTGTGGATTGAATTTCAAGGATAAGATAGTGAGCTGCAGGAGGTAAGAACTGAAGAGAATCATACTTGATTCTCCGCCATACTAAGAACCTACGTGGAAAAGGTGAAAGAGACATTCTGGAGATATTAGGTTAGAGTTAACAATTACTAGTTAAGTAAGAAAATTACCAAATAATTGACTTGCCTGTATCCATTAATTTCCACCTGAAAAGCCATACTTGATCCAACAATTTGACTTTGGACACTCTGAATCCGCCTAAGTGTGACAGGTAAATTTTGAACCTCATGCTTGCACACATCACAGATTTTGTTGCCTTTGATGCAAAACCATTTTACTGCACACTCTTGGTGAGCCAATGCAAGTTCACCTTTACAGCTGCATTCCAACTTGAGGGTCTCACCACCTTCACATAACTCAACCAAGCAAATTCTACAAACAGCCTCTTCTTCAGGTATGTCTTCGCCATCTGCTTCAATATTTTCTGAATATGATCTTAATATCAGAATTGAACGTTATGACATTATAAGCACATATTTAAGTAGATATTAAACATATACACACATATGCTTAAGCAGCATAAAACAATCAAATAACTAATTGTCCCTTGATTATCAAGTAAAACAGAGGCAAACAAAAGAAAATTTTGAAAATAACATATTTTTGGGTTCAGGATAGCAGTAACAGAGGTTTCTGGATTCTGTCACTTTCCTCCAGAAGCTCATGACTCATTCAAGATATTTTGATTTTTGTACAAGATAGGAGGGAATTAGCAAAAATCAGAGCAATTACAATCTCAAAGGTTAATTTTTATTCACTTTGACCTTCACTAATGTTGACCTCTTTATCATTATCAGCTAATTAAGCCATTTACAGCTTTGTTGAATCCTGAATATTTTACTACAGAAGACAATGGACTAAGTTGTAATCATCTTTCGCCATTCAAAATTATTTGAGATTCTAAAGACAACAAATTACCAGCATCTCCTGTTGGCATTGTACTTAACGTGACAGTTTCCCCGTCCTTCACTCGTGGAGTTGAGGGAATTACACGGAAAAATGAATCTGATCTCTTCATTCTTCTTTCTTTGTTGATGACAGGGACTGAAAGTGAACGAGATATTGGGTGATGGACTGCTTTTATCTACAAAAAACACCATGATACATGCTATGATGTTTGTATGCATGTGAACCTGACGCTGAAACCAAAAGCTACTCAGAAATTTAAAAAAGTTAAATTCAGTATCTGCAAAATTCTAGTAAACGGAAGAGTCTCAAGTCTCCTGAAAACAGATGAGATGAACAATGGCTTCTATCTAAAGTCGGCTTACTATGTATGTATCACTGGCCAGTGGCTCAAAGTCATTTACCTCCTTAAAAAGTAGTAAAGCCCATACAAAAATAAATCTGTCAATTTTATCTTCATTACGTTCCTCGTAATAACCCTGAAGATTATCAATGTAGGAGCCTAATGTGGTATGCTATGTTGGTGGTGTCACTTCCAACCAACATGTGCATGCACCATACTGCGTACACATAGGTGACACCACTCAGGAAGGTTAGCTGGCCAAGCGACTGCAACTGCCAGCAGTGAACTACAGAAGGTTGTTTAACACAGCCAGATCTGCACAAAATGTCTCACATCTGAGTTAAAGACAAGTACACTAAAATGGCAGTACATCAACCAATTTTCCTAATGTTTGCATCCCCAAGATTTTATCCAAGCTCATACTGTGAACAGTCCTTACATAGAGCTTAAACTTGCCCTTTGCATTCAAACCCTGGCTGAAAAATAAATCATTAGCTCAAGGTAATGCCAAGTTTGCATTAGGTCAGGCCAAATGTGTGCGCAACAACAAAGAATTGGTTATCTTTACCCAAACAAAATTTGAAAATTTTGAACCAAGTGATGTCTGTAAGACTCTGGTTAGGCAGAATTCCGTGAATCCAATCACATGATCAGTTTTCCTTTTCCTTAGATAAACTTGTATATGCAAAAAAAATTTAAAACTTACATTTAAATTGACTGAGCCACCAAGATTTTCTCCACCAACAGATTCTGGGTTTGAGTGCCCGATTGGGGTAACAGGTAGAGATGATGTTTTTTTCATACGAGGAGTAAATATTTTTGTAAGTGACCATGACCTTGACATAGTAGGCATTTCTTGCGGTATGCAGGATGAAACTTCTTGAGCTATGTTGGTAGTTCTCTCAGCATCTGACTGAGAACTGCGGGCCTTGAAGCTTCGTTTTGGTAGGAGATTTCTTAAGGACGATTTACCTCTGGATGACGGGCCTGGAGACCCACTTATTCTTCCATTAGAAGCACTTGGTGTCAGATTGAAATTCACTTTCTTGGGAGTGGGAGTTGAAGTTGGAGGCATCTTTATTTGAACAAACTCCTGATGAGAAACCTCTAACGTTCTTGAGGGAATCTCCAGGAAGAGGTTTTGTCTCCTCCAATGCTTAGCATGTGGGGTTTCTTCAGCTGTATCAGAGGAATCTTCAACCTGAAAGAGAACACAAAGATATTGCTGAACAAATGAAAACAAGAATTAAGGATTTAACTTGCATTGTAAATTTCTTACATTTGCTATAACTTCTAACTTACTACTCCACTGATTAGCCAAATTTAATTGGCTAGAGAAGTTCCAAACAGCATGCAACAGTATACAACCTAGCATGCTCTATCCAGGATACGGAAATTACAACAACAATATATCAAATCTTAATCTCACTATATGCAGTCAGCTACCTGAATTCTAACTCACAAGTCATTTCTAGATATGGCCTTATTGTCTATAAGACCCTTATAACTCATATTACACCTAAAAGTCTCCCACCAAATTTTTCTTATCCTCTACCTCTTTTGCTAAGGATTCAGGATACAAATATTACCTGGAAAAAATAATTTCATCTATTGCTAATACAATTCATATGCACAATGATATTAATGGAACTTCAAGCCATAATTTCATCCATTGCTGCTTATCTAAATCTTTACGCAAGATTCCCCAAGTAAGAAAAAATACAAAGTCTATGATAATCAACAGTGCTTAGCTTTGAGGAGCCTAGGTTAAAAGGAAGGAAAATATTTTAAGACACTAGCTAAACGAAAAACAGGAACCACAAGATAAAATGCAACTGTTCGACCTTATCTGAGCTTCAGTGATTAATCAACTTAATGATTGGAATTTGGTTTCATGTATGACTGGAAATTAGTTGCCCCTCCTAAAATGCCAAAGAAGCTCTCCCTTTTGACAGTGCAAACAGCTCCAACTTTAACATGAAGAATGAGTTCCTGAACCACCATGTCCCTAGGCATTAGTGATATTGTAAAGACCGCCACAGTATAATTGCATTTTTGTTCTCCAAATTGGCAGGGAAAAGTATGTAGCTTTTAAAGCAACGGTCTATCTCTTCTCAAAGGCCTGCAAAGAGATTCCTCAATAGATTTTGTCATCTCTTTTCTTTTTATTTGCTAAGGGAGGAAGCCGACTCAGGCCACCTTCTCAGGAAACCCAGAGAGACTGAGAAGCACTGCATTCACACTTGTCCAACTTCTGTGTTCACGTAAAGATAGTGGATGTTGCTTTCTTTGTTTAGGCATACGTGGGGAAGAAATCATATAAAATATAAAATAGCATCTAGAAGCATTTCAGATAATATATGTTCATAAATGATTTTGCTGAATTAACCAGTTTTGGTTTCTGAGTTGCTGGCTTTGTCAATCTACTCTTACAGTCTTTGACAGGCACGTGGAAGATGAAGACGCTATAAAATTATTCATAACCTAGAAATGACTTGAAGAATCAATTAGAAAGAGAAGGAGCTTACTGGTGAAAATAGTCCGTTCTAGGCAAGATCATTTTATTCCTCTGTTTTCCAAGTGCTAGGTGTGAGTAGTACCACAGCTCACCATGTATCATGCATCAACCTAACACTCCTGTCAGTTATCCATGTCAGTTTCACAAGCGTGCACGTGGACACTCAACGTCTCACAAGAAAGAGCAAATAGTGAGCAGCATGCCATTCACCAGAGATAGTGCTTTAGGCTCCTAAAAGCTTAATAAATCCACTTGAGCACCCATCTTTTGAACCATGCCTCCACCTATGGCAAAATCCCCAAATTGTTGGAAGATTCTGCCTCTAAAAAACCTTGATGAGAGCTGCAAGGGATGATGGGGGGCTAGAGTTGAGAAGACACTTAGACGAGGGCACCTTCAAGGCCAGCGATCCATGCCTCAACCCACTAAAAGAGAAAGGGCAATTCATTTATTAATACCCATCTCTCTAATTATTCAATAGTCAGCCATCCAAGCTTAATTGGATGAGAAGACTCTGCAGATATGTTCAGATCACCAACCAATGGGTCAATAGCCAGTGCAATGAATCCCAAGATTTTATCAAAGAATTAGATTGCAAATTTTTTTAAACATAAGTTTCATTGCCAAATTTATCCACACTGTTCTAAGTAGTTACGAACCATAAGCTACTTTTCTGTTTCCTCAAGCCATAACAACTTTCTTGCCCCATATCATAAAAAAGGACCAAAAACAACTTACACAATTTCCAGATATTTTCTTGAATAATTTCTTAATAGGGGATTACTATAGACATGCATCTGTGCTAAAGTTATATTACAATGTTAGAACCTCTAGCCCTCTGGGTTCAGCACATCCCAGAGATTGCCCAAAACCTTTTGCCTAAACCCAACATGTTTGGAGTGAAATTTCAAAAAATCAATTGAATAACCAAACAATATTTGGGCCGTTTGAAAGCGCACTTAGGCATCAAACAATAGAAGTAAAGGTGCTAAAACAACAAATTGGCAACATATTGATGATATTAGTGAAAACCAGCAATAAAGTTAAATTAAATACAGAAGAACAAAATAGAATTAACCCATCAAATAACTAGGAATGCCTTGGCAAAGAGAGCTAACAAGTACAAACCACAAGTTACGAGCCTGAATTTCGAAAATCGAATTGCCCAAAAGGTAAGGGAAAAAAGTGGGAAACCCAGAGGATTAAAGATCAAGACAGAAAAGGAAAGCAGAAAAGAATCAACACATTACCTCCTGAATGGGAATGGCAACTTCACTCTGGCATGCAATCCCGCCATGCTCAGCTGACAGGGAGTTTGGGAGTTCAGTCTGCTTCATGTCACAGCAACTTTAGCTGAACCCTGAAAAAGCCCAATTCCGGAACTACAACAACAGACCTAGCAATTCAAGAGAGAAAAAGAGAAAAGCAGGGAAGCGGAAGAGAAGTAATGGTGGGTTATAGTGCTTCTTGAGAAGGGAGAGTGAAGATGAAGTGTTCCAATTAATGGGTTGCCATGATGTTTGTTGGGTATCATATATCTCTTTCATTTATGGCAAAAACAGGTGGAAAGTGCTGGCTAGCCCACCACTGCCCACTCTTCCATTCTACGTGAGTACGGATTTTGTGAGATAGCAGCTACATTGATTGTCAGAAAATATCTTTATATTTATATCTATTTATATAAAAATTTAGTTTAGACATTTGAAGATCGTCTATTATTATTTTAGAATAAAATTTCTTATTAAGGCCTCTTTACTATTATTATAGAATTCCATTCGGCAAAACCAAACTTTGAATGAAAAGGAAAAAAAACTTAAATCATACAAAATTTGGAGATAAGATTTCGTGGACAAATATACCAAACTTTTTTCTCCCCAACTCTTTCAAAGTGGGGGAACTCGCTTGACTTCCCTCACTCGCTGTAACTGAATCACCAGTCAGTCACCACTAGCCGGCACTGGTCAACATCTCCAAGGCCTGGTCTTGGTCATTTCCTGGTAAGGTCCATTCCTTGACAAGTTTTTCACTTTGATTCGAGGACAGTGACTGAATGACAGCTACTGAAGTTAACATCCACTTGTACGTGTAAGATTTTTGTCAAAGTTTAGGATGATCGAAACGCGTGGCAAGCACTAGCTGGCAGCAGAATCTACAGTTTGATTTGCGATTGTTTTGTAGGGGTGAGTGGTGCTTCCATCATTCGATGGAGACGCTGAAAATGAGGGCATAATTATTACGTATGTGTTTGATAATTTTGTCTAATACAAACTCAAATAATGGTGATTACGAATTTGTATAGGAGCAAAATAAATAAATAAATAAAATGAGGGTTGAATATACATGTATGTATGTAAGTGTGAAATTAGAATGAATTTGAGATTTGAATTTGGTTAGTCATTTTGGTTCAGGCCTAAAATGAACAATATTGCTGGCAACTTCGCTGGGTAGCCCACCTTATTTTCCCCAACCAAATCAAAACCCTTTAAATAATGCTTCAATTTGCCTTTTGCAGTTTAAGTGATAGGGCCCTACAAAGCCTTGCACATATAATGGGGATTAGTGGTCTTGCCAAAATTCTGGAGTATAACCCAGTCTCAAGACTTGTTTACAAAAATAAAATAAGTTTAGAACCCTAATAATATAATTTGTGGGGGAGAAAAGAAAACCAATATTCCGTGGAGGATGATATATTGATATTGATAGAGCTGGTATAGGATTCTCAGAAAATTTTAACGGGTAGTATTCCAAGTTCAACCCTGGCAATATTAGTTTATTTGACAACCAAAGATTGAATTCTAAAGAATTGACAGAAAGCTCTGCTCTCTGCTTTTCCAAGAGATGCTGAGCTGAGGAGCCAACACCTCCAGTTTTACTGAAAAGGAGGGACACTGCCTTGCTGCTCTACAGACTCTTACCACTTAAAAAGGTATATTTGCTCAGATGATACTTACAAATAATACATTTAGCATCAGAATATATTTGTAATATAACCTATTTTGCATATTAGATAGACACATAATTCTGTACGAGCTACATTCATATTCCTGCACCCACAGACAAATATATTATGAACAATAATAATTATCACAGAATTTGATGACTCAACTTTCAATACAGAAACAAAACCGTCTTTTGGCAGTATTGATTAACAAAATTGGCCTCTAATTTCGTTAAAAAATCAATGTGCATATATCACATAAGAGAGAGCGCTGCCGTAAAGTAAAGGAGCTCCTATCCATGAGGCTGATCCTTGGCCATAAAGACGTGGGACAATCAAGATGACAAAGAGCTTCCAACTATAGACAACCCATTCTGAAAACAGTTGTTCATCAGTACCGCTGTGTGGTGTCAGCATATCCTTAAAGGTATATTCATTAGGCAGGCCAAAACTCATATTTGCTAATGAAGTTTCCTAAACTTAAATGAAGTATGTTCTTTTTATCTGCCTCTCAGGAAAAAATAACACGGCTATTAGTTTCAGATATGGACCGTGATATTTTCAAGGAAATCAGTGGCTGAAAATAAGTGATGGTGAAAATTAATGCAGGTGTATTTCTGTCATTTCCCTCGCTCAACACACATTTTCAGCCACTGATTCTGTTAAAAATACCATTATCCATCAGGTATGGGTATCCCTATCCTACAAAACAAGTTTGGTCATCCTCTAGATGGGTTTTCCTTAAAAGAGTTATTTTTTTGAAATTATCGTCTTTGCGCGGTCCCTCATCATTTGTGTCCTTAATTTTGGCAAAGGAGATAAATTATAGGCAGGTCTTTGGGCCTTCCTTAGGTCAAGTATCGAACTTATGATCTATTAGTACTGATTTCAGTGTATCACTTGCTGGCCACTTAACCTATGTCCTGAAAACTAAAAGAGCAAATGATGGTGACGTTAATGGTGACCTTCACTACTAAGACAATTATGGATCTCAAGATAATATAACCCAATACCTTGCTGCCCCCTCCAGAGAACTTTTCCTAAGGTCAATTATGGATCCCAATATAAAGATAACCCAATCCAGCCGCTAGACAATTTAAAGTTAAAGAGTAAAGTTCCTTTTCCCACTTATGGTGGTAGTGAAGGCAGCTGCTTAATTACATGGTACCACACCAAGGCCAACCGCAGAAAAAGAGATGGAAAAAGTCCATACCTGTCAGCAGAAAGTAGAGAAAGCAAAAGAACCTTCAAAGAGAGAAAAGTATAAGGAAAGTGAGGTTGGACTAAAAGAGGCTCAAAGCCTCACCAAGTGATGGTAGGTAAGGGAATGATACTCAAAACATAAACCTAAAAGTTGTTGCTCTTCTGTATATGACAACACTGTATATCATAAGCCTAAAGCCACTCTTTTGGTTTTGGGCAACCATGCTCACATAGCATACTGACAATACAATAATGATTCTGCAGTCTCTGAGCTAAAACAAAGGTGAAAGATCAAAATAAAAGAATTTATTAATCATCATATATATAGAAACAAAACTTCGGTGAAGCCTATGTTAAACGAAGCTAGTTTGATACTCGACCCTACCACCAATATTGCAGCTTGAAATCATGTAACTTAAAAGAGAAGTATTTTGCTTAGACCACAAGCGGTGGCATACACTTTTGCTTAAATATATTCAATTAATATTAGGTATTATCAAACGATGTCATTAAAAATTTGTAATTTAAAATATTCGTATTCTAATTTTTTTCATTTCAAATAACATAATTTTTGCAAGAATTTCAAATTCCTCTACTTTTTGGATGCCAAATCTACAGCGGATTTGGATTCAAATCTAAATATTTTCAAAATAATGCATCCAAATAATGGATTTGAAATTTTACATTCCAAATGACAAATTAAAGGGTCAACTAGCCCTATCCAAACGGACCCTTAAATTATCATCAATATAGATTAAAAAATGATGACATAGATATAAAAATAATTCGAGGCTATATGTCCTGAAAATCCCTCCGATGCACATTGATAAATATGGCATTTATCTTAGAAAAAATAGATTAGATCCCCTTAATCTAATAATATGTATCACTTACCCCTTCAGGTATAAATTGCAATATTAAACCTCTCATTTTATATGAAATGATCATTTTGCCCTTCCAGACTTTTATCCATTTATATAAGCTAAAAGATTTTTATCATAAGAGCAAAATGATCCTTCCACATAAGATTAGGGCGTTGTTTAGTACGCAATTTATACATGAGGGAAGTAAAGCGATACATACTGTTAGATGATGGGTATGGGTGCAATTTTTTCTACATCCTATGCCTGACACATGAATCCACTAAGTCGCGTGGTTCTTTTACTGTTTCACCAGAATTGACACCTCAAAAGCCATTATCTTGGAGAACTGAGTTGCGAAGCTGCTCCACATGCCACACAGCAACTTCTATAAGACAGGCCGTGGACTTGAATTTCAATCAGGTACTAAAGAGCTCTAAGTACTCGGAAGATTTTCAAATCAAGACATAGCTGGCAGGAGGACTACATATGCATAAATAAAAGTTCGTTCCAGCAGAGTTCATCTAAAGGGCAACATAATGGGTGACCTTGCCTCCATAATTCACTGGCAATCAATAAAAAATTACCAAATATCACAATGACAGAGAGAAGGAGAGGAGGGCAATATGAAAGAACCAAACTGGCGATCCTTCTCATCATTGAATAATCGCTTTATTTTAATTTCAGTAGAAATACAACTTCCCAGGTCTGGAGACCATTGGGTTGAAAAGGAACTACATAGTAAGAAAGAACAAGAAAAAGTACAAAATTTTTAAGCAAGAACGTTAAATAAAAGTCATCTCTGAATATAATTATTTTGTTTACCTCTCCAGAAGCATTACCAGCTCACAGTGTGGAGTATGAGGGAAAAGATCGACAGCCGTGGCTTTGACGGGTCGAAAAGGCTCTGAGTTGGGCATAGATTTGGCCCTATGCCGTGCCAAGCCAGCACTGCTCATGTGCCTCCATCCCCTGTTGTTCTTGTTCCCTTTCTCGATTTTGTCAGCAGATGGTGTGCAGAGTTCAATAGCATTTGCAACTAAGCTTTCAGGATTACAGGAAATGTACCTGTAAGGAAACAGAGATTGCAATATTACAATTCTAGGAAAAACAGCTAAACCCAGAAAGAAGAATGAAACTAATTCTGTGAAGAGACTAACACAAGTCTCCGTAAACGTGGATGAGTCCTCAGAACTTTGATCACCTACATCATCACAAAACAAGAATGACTTATATAAGCAATTCATGCTCTTAAGAGTTGCAAAAATCGGAATGCAAGCATTTAAAGAAGAAATGATCTTGTATATAAAGAAAAATAATAAAAGATGTGTCGCCAAGGTCCCCCATACGTGAGATTGCCACAATGGGTGCTAAAAAAAAGATCTAGAGCATCAGCATTGAAATTTGATCTAAAGCATTGGTATATAGATCATTGCAAATACAACATAAAGTAGCATGTCACAGTTGCCACTTACAGTAGGATGAAGTCCAACACGTGGAGGATCAACAATAGCAACAACATTTTTGAATTGCTGCACCGAAGGGGTACTGTTTTCTGAAGTGCAGTTGTTCTGAGATTGGTCACCAGGTCCTTGGCTACTACTTTCAACGCACACAGATGCATTTCCATCATTTTCAACTTCAAGGCTTGTCCTATCTTCACAATCTACTAAATTGTCCAAGGGGGCAATGTTCTTTTCAATATATTTAGGTTCTTCACAGTTGCTTTCAGAGGAATCGACATTTCTATCTTGTTTCTGAGGTGAATTTAGGTGCTGCTTTAAGAGAGATCCCATCACATCCTCAGCCTGTAACCTCATTGATTGGAAATAAGTTATTTTGAGTAAAATATCATAGGCTTAATTAAATCAAAGAAACATTTCATAAGACTAATCAACCAACCAAAAAAAAAAGTTACTGGAATTGTTTACATACTGTCATAAGGGTTGGGGGGGGAGAATATTCACCTTTGCACATATGAAGCTACAGTTCTTGATGCCATTGATTTCAGCATTCCTTGTAGCACTGGAAACAGCAGAAGCATTCATTTCAATGCCAATGACCTAGAAAAATTTGCAGTGCCAAAGACAACTAAGTCATTTTTTTTTCCTGGATAAGTAGCCCAGATATGAATCTCGCTCGAAAGAAGAAAGGGGGGGGGGGGGGTGTCTTTGTATATATGTAATATAACCAATCCGGACATCAGAGTAAAGAAACACAAGTCTCAGCACCATGGTTTCTCCATTTCTTCTAAAATATTTTCAAACAGAATGGCACAGAATTTTGTCCTGTGTGATACACCTCTCAAACCAAGAGAATCAAAGAACCATAAAATTGGATCACTGAGTATTACCTTACCAACACAATGAGCTAATGTAAGGCCAATTGTTCCAGTCCCACAGCATATATCAAAAAGCAAGGTATCAGGACCTAAACCAGCCCAATCCCCAGCAAGCGAATATAGCTTCTCTGCAGCAAGTGTGTTTACCTGCAGCATTATAAGATTGAAGAGTTTTCCAATTGCTTAGAACGAAGTTAAGGTGATATTTGGAGAGAAGGGGTGGGGAGACCTAAGGGCCCTCACTTGAAAAAAAGCTGTTGGAGATATACAAAAACAAAGATTGCTTATGTAGTCATGAATCCTTGCTTCTGCCCCATCATTTGCTGCCTCCTGTCCAGGGTGATTTTCCGCTTTAGGAATAGGAAGTGAACGCAAAGGAGCATCTGCTGGGGCTGCATTTGATATCCCCTGGTGATCCTGGATGAGAATAAACCAACAAAAACAATACCTTCAGAAAGAAGAAAGAAAAAAAAAAGGAACATTTCCAAAATGGAACGAGTGAATAGTCTCAATGAAAGCAATTGGAACTTCAGGAACCCAGTTTTCATGAACCCTGGCATATTATAAACAACAATATCTAATAAAATCTTTTTTGGGGATAAGCAGCTCATATCTGATAAAACCGAGTCCCATAATAAAGGCAAGTACATTAGGCATATGAGATTTAAATTGTTTTAAGGCAGCCATACATATTTAAGTTACAACTACATAACAAAAGAAATAATTACACATATTACAAGAAAATGTCATCCACCAAATACCTATATAGAAATAATGCTGCATTCATGAATAACTGCGAAGGCATGATTTGTCAACAAACAGCTTCAGTTGAATGTAAGAATTCTACTTTGAACCCCGCCCCAAAACAAAAGAAATAAGAGGATGATTTTATTTTGACCTGGAAAACATGCCCCTAATAGAAAAGGTTTTGGATCTGTATTATCAGGTTAGGAATGGTTATGGGGTTCAATTATAACCTATAATGGGATTGAGACTAGGTAGAGGTTAGATCTAAATAATATTATAATTTATGGAAGTACATTATTACGTGATAAATATTATAGTGTCGATTTTTTTTCTTAAGTAAATCATGAACAAGAGGAAAGGAGGTTGGATCTCCTAGTGCCATTGTAACTTTTCATGAAAAATCTTTTCATTTTGTTTTTGTATCATTTTTATATTTGAATAGTGTCACGACCTAAGGATTAATTAGAATGGTTATACTGTATTTCTTTTACTTTAATTGTTGCACCTATAGTCCAGCTATCAATTCTATTAAAATTAGAAATGCCACATGTGAAGCCTTACAAAAAGGACAAAATAGTTTGTTGTAACTACTGAAAGGGGGGATGACCTGTTGCATCCACACCCACGCCAAGTAGCACCTATATGTATTCATCCCATTTCATGGGAGAAGGCATGCAAAAATTGAATACAACATTATGCTATTCTCACTCTCTCGTCTCACTCAATTCTCTTCTCCCTCTGTTCATTCTATTCTTCCTAATCTTCTTCTAATCTCTCCCTCATTCTTTCAATTTCCTCCTTAATTTCCTTTTGTTCTGGCAGTAGTTGAATTGGATTCTTCCGATTCCCAAATTGATCCTGGGTTAAGCCCTAGGATCATGAAAAATTGGTATCAGAGTAGTCAATCCTTGGTTGTGATTTTGATTCGATTATCGGTGGAATTAATCGAGTAGTAATTCGGACGATTCAGTTTCATTTTCCGACGCTGTTAAGATCTAATGCGGAGCCACGTTCCTTAGTTGTGATTCCTGGAAGTTCTCCAGCGATATCGGTAGCAAGATAAGCCGGGCGAAGTACTGACAATTAAAGGTCAATCGGTGAATTGCGGTGATTCCAGCAAACTTGAACGAGTAAGTAATTCTTGGCGTGAGTCTTAAAGGCTAAGCGGAGCAGCGACTAGAAATTGTTGTCCGACCTTGGGAAACAAATTGATCTAGCGTTCCGATGGTGCTTCTGACAACTTTTAAGGGCGAGGTTGAAGCGATCAGAACCCAACCCAAATTCTGCAAGACTCCAGGTAGAATTGTGGCGGGCGATTCTTTCTAGAGCAAGAAAACGAGGCAGACCCAAAGAATTCCGACCGAATTCCTCTAACCAAGAACTGGGCAATCGCAATTGGGTCCAGCACGGTGAGACAAGCAAGGCCAGTAGTGTTCTTGGCATTAAACGAGGTCCACGAACGAAGCTGGGGGTGCAAGAGACTGGATGTTGTGGGCAAGCAAGACCAAACAGTTCCGATCGGATTTTGAAGACGAACAAGGAAGGTGAAATAGATTCGAGAGGTGTTCCAGCGACTCTGGACATCTGGAAGGTGGGTAGGTGCTGGGAGGTGTTAATCTCCAAGCAAGCAAATACCCTCAGTCAAACGTGGAAGGCACCACAGGCGAGTGACCCTCGGCCAATTCCGTGAACATCCTTAATCTTCAATTCCAGCAGTGTGTAAATTACAATTGTCCTAATAGCTGGATCCAAGTTGTTGTGTGTGATTGAGGCTAGCAAACCCAGGCGATCTTAGTTGTTGCTTTGTTGAAATGTTGTCTCGAGTATATGGTATAAGAAGAAGAAAAGTGAAAGCAGTGAGTGATGGTAGTGTGCTAGAGGGCCATTGAAGAATTAGATAGAAGTTTATATCCCAAACTGTAATTAGTGAAAATTTGGGGGGTTAAATTGTAAATATCTAATATCTTCTCTAGTGATAACCGCCCACTCTATAAATAGAGTGTTAGGGGGGGTGTGCGGTCATTCTATTCTCTTCTATTGTAACGAGCGCATTGTATTCTCTGAGAGGAAGGCTAGAATTCTGTTTTTTAGCTCTGTAATCTTGGGAGAGAAGTTGTTTTTGTACTCGGGAATAAGGGGGAGATCTTGCTGCTATACTGGTCTTTCTTCTCCTTAATAAGACTGCTAAGAAGGCTCTTTGAAGGCTGGATGTAGGTTTCCTCAAAGGAAACCGAACTAAGATAAATCCGCGCCTACTTGTGGTTTGATTGTTTCTTGTTTTATTTTCATTCTGTTTTGATTGCTTATGTTTCTGCTTTCAATTCCTATTATCGTTGGGAAGGATAGAGAGTGTTAAGAGAGGCATATATCATCCAAGGGTCATTCCGCATAGTCCTAGGATAACAAATTGGTATCAGAGCTAGTTTTTAGGTTCAAGAACAGTCCAAGAACCTTCAAGATTTCATCTGTTTTGAATTCTCTATCATAGAACAGTGTTATAATGGCTGCAACTAGGTATGATATTGAGAAGTTTGATGGCCAGAATGATTTCGGCCTTTGGAGGATGAAAATGAGGGCATTACTAGGGAATCTAGGATAAGAAAAGGCTCTAGATGAGGAAGAAACGCTGCCTGAAACCTCCACTGAAGAACAAAAAAAGGAAAAAATCAAAAGAAAAGAAAGATATTGACAATAAAGCTTTTAACACCTTGATTTTAAGTTTAGGGGACAAAGTCTTGAGGGAAGTAGCCAAAATGACCACGGCATCAGACCTTAGGAAAAGATTGGAGACCCTTTACTTGACTAAAACCCTATCTACTAAGTTATATTTGAAAACCAAAATTTTCTCCTTTAGAATGGATGAAGGTAAGAAACTGCAGGAGCACATAGATGAGTTTAACAAGTTATGTTTGTTTCTTGAGAACATAAACATCAATTATGATGATGAGGATAAGGCCTTAGTCTTATTGCACTCTCTACCAAAGTGATATGAAACCTTTGTTGACAGCTTAAAACATGGTAGAGACAAGTTGTCTCTAGATGATGTGACCAGAGCCTTGAGTTCCAAGGAATTACAACATAAGGTTGAGGGAAAGAACTTTATACATGATGCTCTTATAGTTGGGACTAGACCAGAAAATAGGGACCCTAAATTTAAGGGTAGGTCTAGGTCAAAGTCTAGGAATGGCAAGAAAATGATAAGATGCTATCAGTGCCATGATGAGGGACATATTAAGAAGAATTGTCCCAAAAGAAAGAGTAAACTCCAAGAGGAAAACCCTGGAATTTCTTCATCTGTGCAGATGCCGTATAAGTGTCTAGAAATGCTGGAAATGTAGCATAGTTTCTAGGTTTAGGGTAGACTCATCATAGGAAATGGTTTTTTTTTCAATTTATAGAGTCATAGTAGGTGTCAGGTGATAAGGTGTTAGTAGGCAATAATCAAGAGTAAAGTATCAAGCCCATTAGAGATCAGTTTCTAGGATCTAAGGGGACCTATCTAGGCCTTGTCTCATGGTGGAGCTAGGTGAGGTAAACCTAGTGAAGATGGTGTGTTCCTAAGAATTCCAAAGCGTATTTGAGCTTGCTGGAAATTGCTTCTGGTGTGAAGGGTTAGGGGTGTGGAGTTGTGTAATAGGTATACCTAGGTCTCCTAAAGCTAGGGTTCTTACCTATGAGGGAAATCTCTACTAATAGGATATGAAATTAGTTGATTCCAAGGGCAAGGGATGGAATCTAGAATGCTGTGTAAAGAAAAACAGCAAGGAGAATCCTTTGGGAATGTCCTAAACTAACCTATGAACCAGGATATAGCAATAGGGAAATCTGGAAAATGTTTTGATCAGATTCATTGTGTAAGCTTGGGCTGAATTGTGAGAGGGAGGAAGCTAGTGTTTAAGATAGCTTTGGCTCTTGCAGTAAGGGTCCTTGTGATCAGTGAGGGGAAAAGGGTGTGTGCAAGGGTTGTCAGCCCATGGTTGATCAAAATCTGGATTAAGCAAGGAAAGGGAAGTAGAATCATCTTGTAGGAAATGAGCAAGGGAATAGAAGGTTTAGAGTGCTGCCTAGGATGGGTAGTGATAGGTGTTAGAATGTTGTCTCAAGTAGATCCATATTTTAAAGCAGTCATATGAGCCGGTTTTATGGGTTTAGTCAGGCGGTTTCTCAGCTTTGTAATTAGTTTTAAGTTTGAGGGTAAAATCGGGAATGTCTAATCCTATTTTAAGCCTTAGAGATTATCACCTATTATTCTATAAATAGGGCAGGGGTCTAGGCTTATGTAAGGTTGCTCATTTTCTCACGAGTAAGTTCAAGAGTAAAGGCTATGTGTTCAAGAAATAGTCTTTGTAATCTTGGAGAGACTTGTAATTGTGAGGCGAGATTGTATTGCTTACATTCTGTATTAAAGAGGCTACTATCATGAGGCTTTAAGAGGCTAGATGTAGGGTTGTCCTAAGGGCAATCCGAACCAAGATAATCTGCTATGTTCTTCTTGTGGTTTGATTTTATTTTCTGTCATTTACATTCTGTTTTCATTGTCATTCATTTTGTTTTCTGTTATCATTGAAATCCGAGTGTGTGCGCAAGGGTGAGGTTGAGAATTCCGTCCAAGAAATCTAACTCTAAGTGCTCCTAAGTTAACAATAGGTCTTAAGTTAGTTTCCAGTGAGGTATGGAATGTTGGGTTTGAAGGATGCTTAGGCTCAGGTTTGAGTGCTAAGGAGCAGGCTGGAAAATAGAATCTCTTGTCCAAATGAATGGCATGGAGCCATGTAAATTTGGGGAGAATGTTGGACTTAAATGGTATATCTCTTAGGTTAAAGGGGTGGAGTGCTGTTGTAGTGTCTATTTGTAATTAAGGAAGTGCTGGAAATGGGAAAAGTCTAGGGAAATGGCTAGACATGGCCATTGGTTATAGCAGCACATGAAGGCTTAATTTGATCAAATAGGTAATCTCTAACAGCCAGTATCCATGTGGAAATTGAGAGAGAAAAGTGATCTTATAGTGTAGCCAAGGGATAATATGCTAGAGGGAAAGGTAAGCAAGGATTGGTTGCTTAGACGGTCTCTCTAGGTATGATAGTAATTCCCTAGATAAGATATAAGATTGTGATAGTCCAAAGGGTAAATTGAGTGCATGAGGAAGCTGTGTCAATTTCAATGGTATGCCTAGGATAAGTAAGGCCGCTTCATTGATAGTTATCCAATGGGAAATCTCAAGGTGTAGTTGAGGTTGTAGTTCAGTATTTGAGATTGTTGGAAGGAGGAGAAGCTGGAAATTCTAAGGCATAGAGGTTGGAATAAGAATAGGACAGCTTATGGCAGCCTAGTTTACCCAAATCTTAAGCATATCTTGGTAGGCTGGTAGTTAGAAGAGTCTCAAGAGGTTGAGCAGTCTTGCTCTGAAACAAACATAAGAAGGGAAGTCAGTGGTAAAGCCTAAAGGCCGGTTTTGGGAGCTAGGAGGAAGTCTAGCAGTGTTTAAGGCCAATCCGGGTAAGGTGCACTGTTGATGTGATGCTGTGTAAAAGTTTGGACCCTTTAGGATTAAGGAATAACATTGAGTATGGATTTGGTTTATGGTGGAGTGTTAGACACCATGCAGAGACCAATCATATTGATGTTAGGAATATATTCACTAGGAAATCCCTTTGAGGAGGATAATATCTAATGAGAGTTGCAGGTTTAGTTATTGCAGCTGGAATTTTATCAAAGGGGTGGTCCATTGTTATGTTTTACAGCATTGATTTGTTTTCTCTGATGTTTGCTTTGTGTTTGAGTAAGCAGGTGCAACGTGAAGATCCTAAGAGAGCAAGATGAGAGCAGGAGAAGTTCATCTATTAGAAGGCCAAGGCTTGATGGATGAAGGTTGAAGTATACTCAAGACAATGGTAGAGAATTGTTGAAATGTTGTCTCGAGTATATGGTATAAGAAGAAGAAAAGTGAAAGCAGTGAGTGATGGCAGTGTGCTAGAGGGCCATTGAAGAATTAGATAGAAGTTTATATCCCAAACTGTAATTAGTGAAAATCTGGGAGGTTAAATTGTAAATATCTAATATCTTCTCTAGTGATAACCGCCCACTCTATAAATAGAGTGTTAGGGGGTGTGTGCGGTCATTCTATTCTCTTCTATTGTAACGAGTGCATTGTATTCTCTAAGAGGAAGGCTAGAGTTCTATTTTTTAGCTTTGTAATCTTGGGGGAGAAGTTGTTTTTGTACTCGGGAATAAGGGGGAGATCTTGCTGTTGTACTGGTCTTTCTTCTCCTTAATAAGACTACTAGGAGGGCTCTTTGAAGGCTGGATGTAGGTTTCCTTTCTTTGAAAGTTGGATGTAGGTTTCCTCAAAGGAAACCGAACCAGGATAAATCCGCGCCTACTTGTGGTTTGATTGTTTCTTGTTTTATTTTCATTTTGTTTTGATTGCTTATGTTTCAGTTTTCAATTCCTATTATCATTGGGAAAGGTAGAGAGTGTTGAGAGAGGCATAAATCATCCGAGGGTCATTCCGCATAGTCCTAGTATAACATGCTCCTTAGCAACGGATCTCGACCACTGCCCAGCTTCCAATTCCTCTTACTGCCACTAAATTTTGTGGGGTCTCAGCTAAGAAATGCGGCAATTCTGGTATCTAATTACAGCAAGGCTCGTAGCAGCTGGGAGTGTAGTTTTGAAGGCATTCCTAAGCCGATGAGCCTCAACCATTGAGTGACAGAAGCGGACAGAGCAGCGAAAGTGTGGTGAACCTTGCTGAAGAACCGAGCAATGGATTTTCCGTGTTTGAGATTTAAGTCAGAAAGAAACAAGGTTGATCGAAAATTGACAGCAAGCAGTCCAGGCTGTCTAGGGTGCATTCACATCGATTATTGGTTGTGATCTCTATTCAGAATTTGAAGGAGACTTCTAGAGCAGTTCCGGTGATTCTCAATTGCTACGATTTGATTGTGATTCTCGGCTGACAGTTAAGACAGTCTAGAGGACTCTTGAAGGCCAATCAAGTCGCTGTAAGTGTGCAATTTTTTCTGCTATTACAATAAACTTGGTCTTGAAGCATAACAGTGGCTGCAATTTGCCACTTATTGGATCAATTTTAGAGGTGATTGGGTGAGGCAGTTACAGAAGGGAATTAGGATAGAAAGAGCTATTGTTTCTTGGCCTATTGCTTTTTCCAGCCAGTGAGATTTCGGCCAGGAGTAGTGCACGAAGAAGTCCAATGGAATCTCAATTGCAATAGAAAAATTCTTCATTTTCAGTTGGAATAGAGCCTCTATGGCAGCCAAAGAAGGCTGCATTTGTAGTTGACTAGCAACATCAAACATGGAGAAAGGATTTTGAGAAGGAGATCAGCCAAGGGAACAAGGAAAAAAGAAGTGGGATTGATGAAGAGTGCGAGGAATTTGGCCGTATGTTCCACGAGAACTACAAGAGTTTGAGATGATACTTATTAAGAAATATCATTACAACTTTCTGGTGGAATACTTCGATGATTATCGTGAAAGTTTTAACAAAGAAGAATTTCTCAAAATGGACCAGCCAAAGGAAAAGTCAAGATGGCGGGAAGGGGATTCATTGCTCACCTCCAATGTTGAGCAGAAGAAGTATACCGGTTTAAGCAAAATTGACAATGAAGATACCAACTCATTACCCTCGTTGGCTAGTGCATGGGCTGAAGGATTTGGTGGTGTTCTGGATCAGAAGTTCGTAGGAAATGGAATAGCATTGAATCAGGGAAATCTAACTAAATGATCCTCAATCTACACAGATATTGGGGTTGGAATCCTTCCTCCTATTTTGGACCTACCAAAAGCTAAGGATTCTTTGGCTTGGGCTAAAATGGGCAGCGAGAGGGTGGAGATAGCACTAGCTGGAGGATATCTTACTACCAACATAAAAGGCTCTAGCACCGAACAATATGATGGTGTTGCTGCCATTTCAAAAAAGGCAAGCCAAATTGCAGATGTGAACCCATTGTCAGTATTAGGGGTAATAGAGGTAACTAAAGAAGAGATTTCGGGAAAGGGAACACAAAAGTTGAAAAGAGAGATGTTGATTTCTCTTTCAGTCAAGGGAAATCCTTTACGAGTTATAACCTTGCAAGTAGTTCTCTCCATCAGTAGCAAATCCAAAGTGGTGAGGAATTTTGGAAGCCGGTTGTAGATGGCGAAAAGCTAAGGGAGATAGTGAAAGAAGTTATAGGTTTTGTCGAAGGCAACAAAATTTCCTCTGCTGTATTGGTTCCTCCTCCAGTGGGAAAATTCGAATGCTGGTCTATTGCATTGACTGATGAATAGATGGTTGAAGACAATGTGGCAGCAAGTCATGATGCTGTTACGGTTGATAGAAAAGAAAAGAAGAAAAAGCCTAGAAGGATAAAGAAGGAAAGAAGCATTAAACTGATAGAGAAAACTGGAATTGAATGAATAAGAACGGCTCAACGTAATAAGTTTCTTGGGAACAAGAAACCTTTCAAGGAGAGGGAATTGTCACGACTCAAGGGTTAATTAGAATGGTTATGCTGTATTTCTTTTACTTTAATTGTTGCACCTATATTTCAGCTATCAATTCTATTAGAATTAGAAAAGCCACATGTGAGGCCTTAGGAAAAGGACAAAATAGTTTGTTGTAATTGCTGGAGGGGGGGATGACCTACTGCATCCACACCCACGCCAAGCAGCACCTATATGTATTCATCCCATTCCATGGGAGAAGGCATGCAAAAATTGAATACAGCATTATCCTATTCTCACTCTCGTCTCACTCAATTCTCTTCTCCCTCTGTTCATTCTATTCTTCCTAATCTTCTTCTAATCTCTCCCTCATTCTTTCAATTTTCTCCTTAATTTCCTTCTGTTGGCTGTAGCTGAATTGGATTCTTCCGATTCCCAAACTGATCCTGGGTTAAGCCCTAGGATCATGACAAATAGCTCCATTTTTTTTATATTCTTGTTTATTTTTAGAGCTCTATGCTTGAATAATTCATTCCCACCTGCTCAATTCAATCCCATTAACTATGCAAGCTTGGATAAGATAAGCGTACATGATAAGAGTTTTAATCTGTCACACGTTTTGGGAGGTATGGGATGATGAGTTTTTATGATTGAGGATGGGTGAGAGATTGAACTAATGAAATCCCGATATCCCTGTTTTGTTGTGGTTTCCTTATCTTTAAAGTCAGTGATTGAACAGAAATGCATATTCCCATTCTCAGTCCAAACTTGTATTGATCAACCCCCAAGGACCAAGTCTGTCTTACCCATCAAAAAGTTTATTAAAAAGAGCATCAGGCCAGCAAAAACCACCACACGGTACAGAGGCAAGCAGAATTCTCCATAAATGCATAACAGAGATACAACTCCAGAAGATCTTTATAAAAAATAGTATCTTCTTCCTGGTTAATACATATAACCTAGAATTCCCTCAGATGCAATGCAGACTGTCTAGTCCAGTTAATCTCTTTATTTTTAATAGCATATACTGGGAAAGGTAAATGTATGCCAGCCCAGTGTTTTATATGAATACAGGGGTTCTTACAGCCTTGCATGTACAGGTCGAACATGCACCAGTACATAATTAAGAAACCAAAATATCAGATACAAAACAGGTAATTATGTGCTTAGAGGTAGTACCTGAACTAATAAGGCAGTCAGGGGTAAAGAATCAGTAGAAGCTCCGAGAGAAAATGCTTGAGCCATCCTCTCAAATTCCCTGTTAATTATTCCATCCTCAAAGCCCAGTGTGCAAACCTAAGAATTCAAAAATAAGGACTAAGGACCCAAAACAAAAATAAATGCAAAACTTCTAAGGATAAGGTTGGTGGTGGTTATATGCACCATTGGTTGGACAATCGAATGAAGTTTTATCTCTCATGAAGAAAAGGGTGCAAACATACTATGATTATTATCTCAAGGGTCAATCCCACAATTCTGAAAATTTAATTCAGATTTTATTCCCTTATTTTATTTTTCATCTTGTGATAGCAGTTAAGCAGAAGTTTGTAAACATGGAAAAGGAGCTTAAAAGCGCAACTTAACCAGTGTTAAACCTGAACAATGAGCATGACCTCTGAATTTTTTCCCTCAGAGTTTTGGAAATCGGCAACCTTGCTTGAAGAGCGTCCTTCCCGTACCTTTATAGAAATCATCAAACAAAATGAAAATTGTAGAGAGTACACCACCACCAAATGTTTCTGTCTTATTGAAAAAGCAGACAAAACAAACTCAAACCCTAAAGCCATTCAATCCAAGTACTTGACTTAGAAGGGTATAGGAGATATAAATAATCTACCACCCATAGCTGTAGGTCAGTTAAACTTACAGTTAACTGGCGCCAAAATCCAGTGTTATTCAATCTGTTCCAAATTGGTAATGCTGAATTTTCTAGAAACTCTTGAAAGATTGTAGCATATTTGCAGCCAATTCTAGAAACATTTGGGCAGTCTGTAGGTTCTTCAACAGCTGTCACACCCTCTCTGAAATAAAAAAATTCATCTTTTTAACAAAGAAAAGATATACAAAAAAGTTTATCACAAAAAGGTGAATTCAACAATACCTAAAGTTCCCAAGCATAAACCCTACAGTTGGCTTTCCTTGTATAGAATATCCAACTGAAAATTCACATTTGTTCCGGTACCCATTTATGAGAGGGGATTCAACTATACCCTCAAATTTGCATGGAAGACCGCCTGCAGTGTTTAAGATGGAAAAAGGAAGCCATAAGATTCCAGAACATTTTATTCTGCTCCAATAAATGATTAAGAGGGTAGGATTTGAACCATCTAAAAATAAAGAGCACATTTTCTATATTTATATAGCCAAGCAAATGCACTTACTGCATGAGCTAAGCTTCCCTCCAGTTGAATTTAGAATTTTTCTCTTAGTCCAATTTTTTCTGTATTGATGGACTATGCACAAACTTAAAAGGAGGAATCTTTGAACAATAAATTTATAAAGACTTCTTTCTCGTTTGAATACATTTTCTGGAAATTATTATTGTACTTAAACATACATGTAAAGGAGTAAAATAAAAGGAAACACTTGAATTTTTTAATCTTTTAAACTAAACATGTAAAATGGGATATTTCTGGAAAGTAAGAGATAAAATGGCACAAAGTACAAAGAAGCTATTAAAATTTTCAAGATCATCTTATTCGAGCGGCCAGCACAATAAGAACAGCACCTATTTCTTTAGATTCAAGAATCCAATCAGGAAGCGAAACACCGTGAGGACAAGCTTTGCGTGCATTCCTAGTCTGCAGATATGAAGGCAGAGAAAGCTCTAATAACTCATAGGCGAAATAGTAGCTAATGAACACAAAATAACATCTCACATCTCATACTAGTAAAAATTGAGAACCTGAAAAGAATTAAAAATAATATAGAATTGCCTCTATTGAGAACTTAATACAGTGATAGCAACAAGAACAGTAATAATAATAAAGGAAGAAAAATAAGCAATGATAAATATTTCTAACTAGTTTTTTGAGAGTTTGCATGAGATTGTTCTTCTTGTGCTCCAGCTGATCAATGTAAGGCATATATGCAAGTGGAGTCACTACATCACGGGCACTTTTTGCCTTCAAAGCAGAAGAATCAGGTTTTGAACCATCATCATTTGTATCAACATCTTCGCAGCTGTTTGAAGATGCAGATACAGCTGATTTAATTTTCTTCTCAAATGACCGGGGAATAACATCTGCAAGCTTTAAATTCTTGTTGCCAACAGATCTTCCATCCAGCTCCTGCCACAATGAAATTTAAGTATCCAAGACAGTATAGTTATAGTAGGTCTTGTGGAAGTCACACTTTTATATTTAGAACAGGCAGTACCTCTGTTGCCCTCTCTACTTGTTGTGCACTTTCAAAATTCACAAAACCAACACTCATCCCTTTTTTTTTCTTGGCTGATTTATAGACAACACCCTGCAAGCAAAAAAAATTCATCAACTTACAGATGAAACATGTGTAATCCTTATCTAAGTCTTTCTTTTAACGCATATCCATTACAAAAATAATCACAAGTCTTAATCCCACTGGGCGGACTCAGCTACATGAATTTTAGACAGCCAACCATGTCTATTCATGGTCACAGCCTCTGTAAGACCATTATAATATATGCCATGTTTAAGATTTTCCCACCAAGTTTTCTTTAACCAATTTCTATTTGTGCTTTAAAAAACAAAAAAGAATCAAGGCAAAGAAGAAACTGAAGAGGGATATTTGCAACAAAGTTGGATGTTTATGGCACACTTCCTAAACATAACTTCTTCTTTTTTCCTGTAAATTTCCTAAGAGTATCCTTTTTGGTCTTTTCAACCTTAACCAACCCTTTTAGGTCCCCAAGATTGTCCCATGAGAGCAACCTGAAGAGCTGGGAAAGTAATCCAGTCATCGCATAGGTTCTCTTGAGGATGATGATGCAAAAGAGTCTGGGAAAGTAATCCAGTCATCGCATAGTAAGAGTATTCTTTTTGGGTCGCAGATGAGGATTAAAACCCCTAATTTTCAAAACCACATTGATTCTTTTGAGGCTCCTAACTCGCTGCCAAAGAGTTTCAGAGTTTCTTCCTCTACCCAGATCAAACCATCCAATCTTCAAATGGCTAGACAAACAAAAGCTGAACCATTTGGAAAGATCTTGTCTTGTTCCTAAACAGAACTTTATCATCTTTAGAACATAAGTGAGTAATATACTAATCTGTGATAACAAAGATTGCGGAAGAATTATAGCCTTTGAGAAATTGCTACCAACTGCTTATACATCATGAGCCAAATTCTGTTACAGAGTTTTCTTTTGCAAAATTAAGGCATTCATGAATTGAATACCTTGCCTTTCCCTTAGCTAGATATCACATATATGCTACCAAAAACCAATTGCTTATAGTCAAAAGTGGCATCTGCCAAATGCACCATGCAACTTAGAGAATTCAGGACTGCATCCAATAGCAACATTGAACCGCAGTCACTGAAACTTACACCAACTTCCACCAAATGCACCATGCAACTTAGAGAATTCAGGACTGCATCCAATAGCAGCATTGAACCGCAGTCACTGAAAATTACACCAACATCCATAATCCTTACCGGCCCTTTCTTTAACTATATTTCTTGTGAATTGCAGATTTCATGTCATGTGAGATTTAAGTTGTTAGACTCCATATTCTGTTTAAACTTTAAAGCATACCTATAAAATTAAACAAAAGGCGGGTTCTAACTGAAAATCCAGAACTTTGTGCTGTTATGTGTCATGACCCTAGGGTTTAGCTAAGGTCTTAGAAGGGATTGAAAGGAATTTGGGGAAGAACAAAGAGGAAATGAAGGGGGAGATTGAACAGAATTAGGGAGAAAGTTAAGAGAAATGAGAGGGAGGATGGAGAGAAACTTAGAGAGAAAACAGAATATTCATTTATCATTCAAAACATGCCCCTCACCTCCATTTACAGCAGCCTTATATAGGCATTTTAGTCTCCTAACAGCCTTGCACATCCAGCCATGTGCACCTAACTAATTGCTAAAATATCAAAACAAACTATTATACCCTATTACAATAATACCCCTTTATTGCTCATAAGGTCATGACAATTCTCCCCTCCTTAAGAGAGTTCTTGTCCCCAAGAACTTGCAACAAGTAGCCATGGCTCTTCATCCAATTCCAGTCTTCTCTATCTGGTTCATCCTTCTTTCTTTCTTCCTCCTTCTAGGTCTCTTCTTCTTCATTTTTTTGGTTCTCAATTGAAACAAAAATGATAATCATTCCAGACAAGGCTGCATCTTCCTCCAAAGAGTAACATACTATTTCCCTTGGGTTCGCAATAGCTACCAAATTAAGGTTGCTAGTACTCATAGTTTGGGGATCCAATATAATGCCAAAACCTGTCAATGTATTCACATCAAATGCCTTCAATGAATTTAGCTGTTCCTTGTCACAAGTAGCAGTTGAAATCTGCAACCCTACAGCCTTCAAATGTCGATCATTCCGAAACTCTAACTAACCAGCTACCACATATATTCCCCTCTTCTCATTATCTTCAAAATTGGCAGCAATACGGTGGCATCGTTTAGGATCAACAAGTCTTCCTTTTGCTGGTGCTGTCTTCGCCTTATCATTAGCTAAGGAATCCTCAGCATTATCCAAAACCATAGGCAATGGAACCTTATCATTAGGAACTCCACCACCCATTCCCTTTCTTATAGAATTCTGATCTTGGACACCCTCCAATCCTTCAGTCCCTACACTAGTCAACAGAGGTAACAAATTGGCCTTGGCTTCCTTGGTTACTTCATCAAATGCTTCCTCATTTTCCTCCTTCGACTGCTCCACTCCAAGGAATTCCTCCTTGTTAAAACTTCCATGATAATCATCAAAGTATTCCACCGAAAAGTTGTAATGATACTTCTTAATAAGTATCATCGCAAATTCTTGCAACTTCTCGCGGAACATTAGACCGAACTCCTTGCACTCTTCATGTATTACACTTCTTGTTTCCTTGTCAACTTGGATGATCCCCTTCTCATATTCCTTGTTGCTGCCAACTGAAAATGCAGCCTTCTTTGGCTGCCATTGAGGCTCCATTCCAACTGAAAAGGAAGCTTTCTTATGCTGCAATTGAAAGCTCATCTGCTCCATGTATGCACTGCCTCCAATAGCTTCACGAGTAGGACACCCTACTAAAAATACAACCTTCTTTGGCTGCCATTGAGTCTCCCATGGCCTCATATACACACTACCTGCCTTGGCAGAACTTTCACTAGCAGAACGAGACACAGGCCAAGAATTTGGAGCGTTGTCCACCCTGCTTCGCCTCCCAAATTCAAACGTCTGAATGAAGGGTTGCTCTCTTTCTTGGAATTTAATCATGTCAGCTGGCAATAGACTAAATAGATCGAACTTTACCTGGCTACGTTGCCGATGATGTCCACCTCCCGAACTCCAACCCACAATGCTATGACAGTCGTCTATCAACCCAGACATCGGAATCAATTTCCGGAAATCAGTCTTCTGGAAATCAGCCTGTTTCTACTTCCATTATCCGTAGAAGTATATAATTGCCGGAGTTGAAATCACAACCAAAGCGACTCACGATCACCTATGTCCACCGTCATCGTCAAAATCGCCTTCAAATATGACTCAAAATTCCTTCAAGTCAGCTCGCCTCAATCACAATTCAGTGGTCGTGGATCACCAACTCAGCTACCCATATCCACTCACTCCAGAATCCCAGTTGAAGTTGCCTGGGTCCTTTTCACCTTATCTACTCGCCAAAATGGAAATGGTTCAACGATCTTCCCAACTGCGCCTCTTCTTTCGGCCTCAGCTGTCCACCTTCCTCTTCAAGACTCGGACAAGAGTGTCCAAAATTCCCAGGCGACAACCGCCTCACATCAGCATCGAAATCACCAAATCCTGCTTCCCCCTTCGATTCCAAATAATAATTACTGAAATTATAGGCCGAGGGTCACTCACCTGTTGCGCCTTTCAATTCAAACTGAGGGGGCTCGCTTGCTTGGAGATTAATACCTTCCAACGCCTAACCACCTTCCAGATCTCCAGAGTTGCTGGAACACCAGCCCAGCCAAATCGCCTTCAAGTTTTCTCAATCTGGACCTAATCACTGAATCGGATTTTCCTACCTTCAACTCGAGTTGAAACCACAACAATGCAGCTACCACCCAATCACCGACCAACACCACTACTGGAGGACCACAGCACTCCTTGAGTTTGCCTTGATCAACAAGTCCTCGGAATCCAATTACGATCGCGGTAGGCTCCGATCGTACCACCGAAATGGCTCGACTCCTTCGCCTCGTCTGTATTGTTTCCGGAATCGCCTCCTACGACTTGTTCCTTTCCGCCACTAATCGCTAGTCAACTTCAACACCTACCGTGGATTGGTGTCCATCACGTCTCTCATTCAAATTCGAGTTGACACTCACCCCCTTGCAAGTCGGAATCGACTCTGAGATTCAATCGAAATATTCTGGTTGTTTCTCTATCATGAATGCACAGTTCACTAGAAGAGAAACTGACGGGTGTCGTCGATATCCGTTGGACCTAAATCAGTAACGGACACCGCCGAGGAAAGAAGCTTTGATACCAATTGTCATGACCCTAGGGTTTAGCTAAGGTCTTAGAAGGGATTGAAAGGAACTTGGGGAAGAACAAAGAGGAAATGAAGGGGGAGATTGAACAGAATTAGGGAGAAAGTTAAGAGAAATGAGAGGGAGGATGGAGAGAAACTTAGAGAGAAAACAGAATATTCATTTATCATTCAAAACATGCCCCTCACCTCCATTTACAGCAGCCTTATATAGGCATTTTAGTCTCCTAACAGCCTTGCACATCCAGCCATGTGCACCTAACTAATTGCTAAAATATCCAAAACAAACTATTCTACCGTATTACAATAGTACCCCTTTATTGCTCATAGGGTCATGACATTATGCTAACTGAAACTTCTTGAATGTTTTAGCATCAAGCAAAAACAAGACAAAATGAGCAATGCTAGAATACATCAAACGCTCGTCTATAGCCAAAAAATAATTTCATTAGTTTACCAGATTCCCTCGCCAATCAAACAACCAATATTATGGAAACAAGACGATTATAAAAAAGCGCATGGATAAAATGAGTGTGTGTGATTACCTGCTCGGCAAGAAAAGCCCTCAATTTGTCCGCAGTCCACTTCATGGGGAGATTCACCAAGCACTTCGATAGAGCGGGGTCGGAAGAGTCGTCATCCAGAGCGTCCGTCATCAGAACATCGCCAACTCCTTCAACGGCGTCGCCCACTGGCTTCGACTTCTCCTCAGCATCGTCGTCGGCATTCAACATCTCCTTTGCCCGCTCGGAAGTCGGATCCCACGTGGTATCGGGTCGGGGCCGGAGCTCCGCCTCGCCGTGGGCGTACCGGCAGCCCTCGCCATGTCTGCACACGCCGTTCGAACGCCGGAAGTATGAGCAGAGGCTCGTCTTCCACAGGCGATCCCGACCTTCTCCTCCTCCTCCCGCATCGTTTTCGTTCTCCGCTCGCTTTCGCTTCTCGCCTGGTTCGACGCCGTCCACCGTGGAGGGCGGTGCTGCTTCGACAGGTGGGCCGGCGGGGCGGGGGTCTTGGAGGGGAGGGTTTAGGGTTTGGTCAGTTGAAGTTGCGGCCATTGGCGGATAGAACACCGTGTAAGGCTCAGTTCAGTTTCTTTTTTGTCTCTGGTTTGCCGTAGTAGTAAAAGCGATTTGGATTTCCCTCCGAACTACACTCGCCACGTCTATGTTCCGCACGAGTCAAGAAAACGAGAAATTGCCAACACAGCCAACTGGGCCGGCCCAATTACCTTGGACTTCGGTTCGGATCACTTTTTATTGGCCCGTGAAGGCCCTTTGGCGGGTGGGCCAGCTTCAACCTCATGAGGTCCAATATATTAAAATTGGGAAAATTTCATCGTAACCATGTTGTGCTTAGCACACGAAATTTTACAAACTTGGATGGGCTACAATTTTACGTTCTCAAAATACATTTGGAAAAAACCAGGAACATATTGAAGTTGAACACCCTTTTTTCTTTTTAACATTTGAAACAGATTGAAGTTAAGACCTTTTCGGTAAAAAAATTAATGCATACATGGGTTAACTAAACTGTCACTCTTTAATTTAATATATAAAATACTAATAATTAAGAATGAAAAGGAATATGGTGCAGCCTTAATCTATGTTACAGAAATAGCTCGTAAGAGTTATTTCCCTTGTTTCTGAAATGTTTCCGAAACGTTTTCTATTCTCGTTTTGAGCCTTATTTATGTCTATTTTTTTTTAGAAGAATGTCCTGTTTCCAACCTTATAGAAAATGTTTCCCGTTTCTATTTTCGTGCAACTTAGATCTTAATCTATTTTTCTTGTTTCATACATAATAATAATAGTAATAATAATAATAATATAATAAGAGGGAAGCACCTTGATTTGTTTTTCGGTTGGCGTGGCATAAGAGAACAAAGATACCCCTTCCCACCCTACACTTGCCCACAAAAATGCCTTGTGCCACTTTTGGCAAGGCTCATCCACATGAAAGCTAATAGATTGCCAAATCAAGGGAAGCAAGCACTCACCTTGGGTGTATGGTTTGTCCCCGCATTTACTTTTTCTTTCTCCCTCTTGGCTTGGGAATTAATATACATCAACCACCATTGACATAAAAATTTTATTCCCAGTCATTGGTATTAAGTGTGTTCCAATCACATGAATTTTACATCTTTAATCAAATTTTATTTATTATTATATTCTCTATAAACTATTATATCGTGCATCTACAGGCTTTTGGCGATTTTTTTGGTCGTTCTCTCCATCTCTTTCTTTTGTTATTAATTTCTTCCATTTTTATTCAGTTGTCTTGCATGTGCTACGATCAATCTTCTTCTCAAAAACAAACTTAACTAATATTCACTTCATTCCAACTTCTTTCTAAAACACCATTTTTACTTCCGTTTCGTTTGGGGAGGGGAGGGGAGGGGTAGGGGAGGAGTTATGCTTCACAAGCTAGCCTTAATTTGATACACCAAAATGTTCGCTTCGCAAAGGTTAAAAGAGAATCACTGTTGTGTAGAGCTTTACTCTCCTCCACAAGCAGTACAGAGACTCAAATTCTATTGTATTTTCCCCCCAGCTTTGTCCCTAAACCCGAAACAATTATCAATCATGTGAGTTACTGTTTATGAAACCTTATTCACTTGAATGGGTATCAATGAGACTCTGGACAACACCAAGAAAACAGATACCTAGAAACATATTCAATTCAAACACGACTGTCCAGCTGGTTTCATTCATATTCATAGCATACAAATTAAAAGCCAGGAAATTGTTTCAACTCATTGACTCTGAATAATAGCAAGCAGGCTTTTTTTCACATTTAATGGGAATCACGGGACACTGGATTGATCCACAAATAAAAGCTTACTATTACCAAACAGGGAGCCTACTACAAGTTTTAAATTCATTGAATGAGACTGCAATTTAAAATAAATAGAAAGCAGCTATGAGGTACAAAACCTGGAAAGGTCTTATGGCAACATAATAGCCACCCTCTTGAAGCAACAAGACTAGATTCAAATTTTGCAACAAATACAATGGCCTTAATCTAAGTATAGTCCTAACCAGCAGGTGTTCTATCGGTCCTTGCAATTAGAGACCTCAAAAGAAGCAAAAATCAGCCAATAATTCTATACCAATTCATTATGGAAATTCTGGGTATGAACTCGTTCAGGGAAAGCACAGCAGAAAAAACAAATGGAAGCTTTTAATCAAACAGGGACTGACCTTGCGTAAAATCAATAATCATTCTCTCAATCTATTCAGAAGTTTCATTTTTGTAATTCAGGGAAGGACGTATAAGGGAGAGTAGATTCTGAAAGAGAACTAGCACCTGAAGGAACACAATATATGTTGCTCTGCATTCCATTGGTGGTAAACTGCTCAAAATGACTACAGCAAGGAAAAAAATCTCTGGTCCTCAAAGAAAAGTCGCAGCATCAGCAACAAGAATCCACATAGAGCAAATGAGAGACTAATATATCCTAAACCAGATGACAACATTGCAGAACACGTCAAATTAACTCCAATTCAAGTAAGCAGACCTGTTTATCCATTGATTATCACATAAGCTGTAACAATTTTGGTTTCTTCAGATCATGGAGACTTCATATGGCACCTTAAAACACAAGCACGCACACACTAAAAGCATCCCGTTCAACTTACGGCTCCTGGAATAACTTCCAGCTCCAACATTGCTCTCAAAATTCTATGCCATTTTCTATATTTGTTTGAAAATAGACGTCCAGAGTCACAACACCTTAAAAGGATATGCCGTAGGTGGCAGGTAAAGGATTCCATACTATAACTGTTTCACAAATTTACAAATATATAATATCAAAAACATTAGGAAAAAAACCAGGGAGGAGAAGATAAAGCTGCAGACAGATTATAACTATCAGAAATCTGCAAATAATAAGTTTCACTCTCATGTTATTTAAAAGAAATAAAGGCTCTGCATTGACGCATAAACAGTGACATTAACTCATGAATTCCTTAATGCATTGAATTAAAATCCTGCAGCAGCCCTGGAGCAAAAACGGAAGCTGATATATAGATAGAAGCAAATGGAAGAAAAAAAGAATTCATAGGATGAGAGATAGATTAAAAACCCAGGGAACAACAAAACTTTGAAATTTATTGGTATGAGGCTGTTTGCTGTAAATCAAAACATGACATGAAAAACCAAGATTATAATCATATTACTTCTAACCAATAACCCATGAATGAAGCCTTCAGGATCAGTGAAGCGAGGAGCACCCAATATAGGAATGTTAAAACAAGTAAAATTGTCATCATCTTGCAAGACACTAACTCAGCAATAACTAACTCCAGTCAATCAGATAAATGTGTGAATGCATAGAAGGCCAGGTCTGATATTCTTGATCCTTCGGGCGTTTCATTCTATAGCAGGAACAGTCAACAACCCATGACAGCACAATTGTACACAAACACCCCAACATGCTCCTTCGCGCCAAGCACCTTCCAGCCCAAAGTGCCATCCTTAATACCAGACTTTGGGCAGCAGGAGTTCAACACGATCGCTTCACCTTCTGGGCCTCTTTGCCCACCCACAACTAGAAGTTCCTTTCCATAAGCCTTAAAAGCCAGGCCCCAACCGTTGGAAAAATCAGCCCTTACTGGAAGCCTTCCCAACAGATCCCATGTGTTCTTCTCCTTGTTGTACTTCTTCACCATGTTTGTCAAATACTCAACTGCATATAGCTGGTTATCAACGACTGCCACAAGCGGAGGTGCTTGAGCAGCCCTATTGACGTTTGGATACATGCCCTCAATTTTCCTCCACTTCCTTGTCTTAGGATCATACTCCTCCCCAAAAGTCAATGAATCAGTAGGACTACTCATTCCACCAATCACGTAGAATTTTTTATCCATGAAAAAACCCGAGCACAACCTACGTGGGGAGTGCATATTAGGTAACATTTCCCATCTACCCGTTCTGGAATCATAAAGTTCAGCAGATTTTAAGATATTCCCTTTCTTGTCGCTTCCTCCAGCAATAATAGCAATTGAACCTAAACTGCCGGACCCAAACAAACAACGAGGCTGATTCATCCCTTCACACTTCACCCACCTCTGACATATTAACGAATACTTCCAAATGGCAAAATCCAACAATTCACGGCCAAAAACAAGCAATTCGCTACCAACAGCCAATGACTCCTTATCTGCATGGTTGAAACACTCATCACATGGGATTTTAGGTAATTTCATCCACTTATTTCTCATGGGATCAAATGCTTGCCATTCCCTCGGGTCACAGACCAGATACACCCAATGCTCCATGATTCCAAGCTGCTTCCTCAAATCATACATGTACCCACTTTTCATTAGCGAATTAAACCGTATATTTAGGCAAGACAAGGAAGGATAATCAGATCTACAAACCCGGGCAAGACAAATTAATGCAACGTCATCATGTAGGCTAGGTAGAAGAGAATCACTTGATCCAAAATTCTGTAGACCATCATCAACTCTTCCCTCCGACCCCGTTTCCAGGGCAGGGTTTTCTCCTCCTTTTTCTTCCTCCACCACATGATCTGGGCAATGACTTCTCTTCCTATAAGAAGGACACAATTGTTTCTTCGACCTATCAGTTTGTAAAGCCATGCTATCAAATCTTTAGTATACCCCAACTAAACTATGCAAATTCGTCTCAAAACCAACATCATTTTGAAGTAAATTCGCTAAAAAAACCAGTCCACTTAAACAGTTTCACTTCCAGAATTCTCAATCATTTTCCCAGTAACCAGAGAACAAGTTGCGATCTTTGCATGCCACTGTTCTCCGCCTATCAATTCTATCCATCATTCTATGAAATCAACCATATCATTCACATATATATCACATTCCATATTCACACAATCAATTCAACATGCGGAACTTACAGGACATCTACAACGAAGCAAAGCCCTTATCTCTCAATCCAGTGAATTCGACCGATCTCAGGCGATTAATTTGAGCAGATCACTAGGCGACGACTCCGGACTCCGGAAACACCATTAAAATCCAAATAGTTTCCAGTTCATATCGTCCGAGAATCTGAAGAGAGCTACTCGAAGCACACGAAATAACAAACGGCAAATTCAAACCAAACAAAGAGGCTTTTACCTATATTGCAGAGTTTTCGTTGGATCAATAAAAGGTCAACCAAGCGATTCGCTTCCGAACCGACCGGATGAAGAATCATCCGGATCTCGACGCGAGCGGCCGGATAAGCCGGCAGTGAGTCTAACCATCCAGAGAGAATTGTATACAAGACAGAGTTTAGGCTGAAAATAACGAACCTTCGGTCCGGTCTCCGAGTGTCAGAGCACCGTAAACGGTGGCGGGAGTTGTTCTCCGACGAGCATGCTGCCGGCGGAATCCGATTTTAGAGAGAGAAAGACGGTGGAGGGAGCGAGAGGGAGGGAGAGGTGGGGGAATGAGAAAATTGTCGATATGGTTCGGCTCTTATTAGAACGCAGAAACGGACTGGGTAAGAACAAATGCATTTTTCTTTATTTTCTTTTTATTGAAAATTACGTTTGCCTCTCAATATTTTATGATAAATACAAAAATTTCCATCATTTTCCCTTTAACGCTTATATGCCCTTATTATCTATTTCATCATTTAAGTCATAGGACTTTTGCTGTTATTTCCGCTGAGCCTTCTCTAGTTTTTCTAAAATTTTCCTCTCATTCCGACATTCTATCAAATTGTTCAAAATGTTTAACAAAATTGATCTTAGAACATTTATAATACAATATAAGATATAAAATCTAATGATTTTGATTTGTTATCTGACACGAATAAAATGAGAATTAGTTTGGAACTTACATATCATCTTCTACAAACTTTATCAGACAACATAAAAATTGCTCGACGCAAATAACATAATAGAGCCTTTAAACTTAATATATAATATTATAAGAAATGTTCCTTTGATAAATAGGATTTGACACGTAAACAACATGAAAAAAAATCTTTTGCTAAAATGTAAATAAACTTAGTATAAGATACACATAGTATTATAAGAAAAAATCTCCTATGAGATGAAATGTTTGACATTTAACATCACGTGAGAGGATATTCGTTAAGACATTTATGAACTTATATCATGTCACACAAATTAAACGCAGTACGCCCTATAATTAAAAAAGTTAAAAAAAATTATAAAGTAACTTATGACCAAAAAAAAATAAAAACATTATTCTACCACTTCTTTTATTTTCTTCCTCTTTTCTCCCTCTCTCGTACTAAATAATATAATATAAATGTACGTATCTACGTTTATGTATCAATTTATTCTCATTTGTTATTTTTATGGAATTCAAATAATTGATGTCGAAGACATTAATAATATGTTATTTACAAAACTACTAATGTTTTGAGGGTTAATCAATTACATTAAGCATTATGGGTCTTAATTCTTGAAATTATTGGCTCTAAATGTGCCAACATTAAGACTTATTTGTTTATGATTTTTACCTCTTTTCTATTTTCACTATTGTTCTTACGTGACAATTTTGAAAATATATTTATTGTTTACACGGTATTTAATGATCATATTTCAAATAATTAAATATTTTTCTTTGCATCATTTAACTTATATTCCATATTAAAGTTGATGAAGTCGAACAAACCTTCAAGAAAGATATTGCCTAAGCTTAAACCGCGGCTTCAGCACAGGTTTCTTGAGAATTTTGGTGGACGGACAAGTTAGAAAATGTTTTTTGGGTCGGTTTATGTAATTTTAAAATCATTTTAAAGGAAATTTTATAATAAAGTTAGACTATTGAAAATGAGTTTTAGGCAATTAGAGATACAAGAAATTTCATCTATAACAAGTAAATATATAATTGATATTTTATTAAATTTATTTTTCTCATTCCTCAATCCTCGTTCCTAATCCTAATTTTTTTGATCTAAAGACCGAAATCATCTCTTAACTTAATCATCTCGTCTTTAATCGTGATCGATTGTCCATTTGTTATCATTCTCCTGCTGGCCAGTTGCTCAATGTTTGGTGTGATTGCTCGCGAGGTCATCATTTTCAAGTCTGATTGCTCAATTCCCTTTCATCATTGATTACTACATGTTCGTGGTCGACAATTGCTCAGTACTCGATACTTGGTGCCATTGTTGATTGAATAATTATTTTTTTATAATTTTATATATTAAAAATTATATTTATAAAAAAAAACTTATGTTTTTTTATTTCCATATTTACCCTTATTTTTGTTTTTTACTTTTTTAAAATAATATCATTTTTCATTTTCATTTTCAAGCAATTTAACTTGTAACAATAGAAAAAAAATTTCACTTGAAATTTGAAAAGAAAAGCTTTTTTCTTATAGTTAATTCAAAATTAGAGCAACCATATAAACAAGAGAGGAAAAAATAAAGAGAATAATATTCCTACTCTTTTATTTCTTTCGACCCAAAGAGATGGTCAAATGTGGGCTCACAATGACAAAGAAAGGACTTCGATGATTGGTCCGTCGGGGGGGCGACACCTACAAACACTCCGACGTTTCAATAAATAAAAGAGTAAATGGGCAAAGTATCAATAGGCTAAAGAAAAACATACATTGACTCTGATGAAAACTAGTTTATATAGAAGAATGTGAGGTCTTCCTGCATGCATGCGTCGTGTGTTTGCAGGGTGATCGGACTGGACATCTGACGTCAAAACTTCTTGATGACAACATGATATCGATGAGACTGTCATTAATGTGGAAGAGATCTACTATAAATGAGTTAGGATGAGATCTTAAATAGGTACGGGAGTATCTAGCATACGGCTATAATGATGTTATTGTAGACTAGTGTAGGGGCAAGATCGAGCCGCGGGCTAGCTCATGGGTCGAGGGTTGAGATTGAGCTACGGACTGAGGGTCGAGACTCGGCCATGAGCCGAGTGATAATACTAGCCTGGGACGGTTCACTTTTCTTGACTAAGCTTTGTTATCTTTATTCTTTGACTCTTTAGATTGTCCATTACATTGCAAATCATATCTAATTTGTGTAATTATATTGGATGGATTTTCTATATGACCCCTTAAAGCGTTCTTAGCCAAAACACATGATTTTTTTAGAGTTGGTCAAAGCCATGGAAGTTGAACTGTGACAAGTGTGCTCCTGCTCAAAGGCCATTCAATATGTGATGTACAGGCTCATGCAGGTCCTAGTGAAGGGATTTTTTCTTACAACACTATGTATGAAGCCCTATATTTTAACAAAGATTCCTTCAAGTAGAGCCATCTGTCAAACCAAACCCTTCCCCTGATCATGGATCATTTCTGGTAACACTATATCTTGAGCCTTATATCTTATATTGCATCAGATCAATTTTCATAAGCATTTTGAATGTAAAGTTAATTGTTCTATTAGTATAGTTACTATCAGGATAGCACTTGTTATTTATGTACAACTAATAGAAGACTAATTTTATTACTAGGTATAGCAACAAAAAAAAAAAAAACTTATTTTATTACTAGGTATAACAACTTTGGTGGGACAAGATTGTAGGGTTGTGGAGGAGATGGTGGTCAATAGAATCACTCCACCTTCCAATTAAAATTGGATTTGCTTAAGTGATAAACAAAGCTTTTAACTTTGAACAAAGGTAAAAAAGAGGTAAAGGTTTTTGATCAAACAGACAGGTCAAAGTGACGACCAACCAACCAACTACAAAAGATGTTCTTTTTCTGTAAGGTGTGACCGGGCCTTGGGGCACAGCCCAGTTCCCAGCCAACGGATGGGTGCCAAATTAGCAGGTGCCAGGGCCACTGAATTGCCCACAAAAATTGTGTTTTTTGGGGGGGGGGCGTAGTGATCCATCCACTTTACAGTTGGGTGATTCCCCAATGCCAAGGCAAAGGCATAGGCATAGGCATAGGCATAGGGATAGGGATAGGGATTGATTGCAAAAGAGTGGAAGCCTGGGGTGGCCTGGTGAGAGTGGTACTTTGGGCATGCAGTGGGGAGTAATTAACCCACAAAGCCATTTTTCTGTACTTGCTGCTTTGCTTGGCTGGCAATGGCCTTCAGTGCCTAAAAGTTGTGGGGGCCCAGCCGCTGCTGTCCCAAGTACATTGGTGGGTAACAACTTTTGTCTTTTTATCAACCAATTTCTTGTCTAAAGGGTAAATATTCCATAATGTTTGTCTGCAACATTGAATCATAGTAATTGCATTAGGATCATGGTAACTGTAAATGTAAGGACAAGATGGTAAATGAATTATTATTTTAATTAAATAAATTGATGACTTCAAAATCATTTCTTCTTAAGTTTTTTTTTTTTTTTTAATGGTCCTCTTGACTCTTTTATTTTTTTACTTTTCTAATTAAATTGAAAAAATTCAAATTACTTATAAACTAACTCATATCTAAATTCTAATTTCCTTCCTTCTTTCTTTTTGTGCATAAATAGATTTCATATCACTTTTAACAATAATGTTATTTAAAAATAAATTAATTTTATAAATAAAAAATTGACCATTAACTAAATTAAATATAAGAATAAGTAATAATTATACGTACACTATAAAATAATAATCACTCATTATATTAGAAAACGAATTAAGTGATAAAAAAATTAATACAAAATCACACACAAAAAGACAAAATTTACGGGACTAGACGAAGAATGCCTATGTGCATTAAATGTTTTTCAGTAATTTGAAAAAAAAAAAGTATTACAAAAATTATGCCTATATATTTAGATAAAAATAAAACTTCTAATTAAAATAGAAATCCTAATCTATTTAAATTTTGGGGTCACCCCCTAACCCCTGGCAAGGGGCAGTGTCCTCTCCCCTTGACCCTGCTCGTTGAGAAAAATTCTAAAAAGTCTAACGAATTTATCGATTAGGTTATTGAAAAAGGATAAAAAGATGATTTTACCCTCACACCTTATTCTCTTTTTTCCCCTCTCATAGATTACCCCGTCCCTGCTGTTCTTGTTTTCTCTCGTTGAAGAGAGCAAAATCATCTTTTTGTTCTCTTTCTGTAAAGAGCTCGATAGACTCGTCGAACGTTGTAGAACGACTCACTCGTTGATTGGCCAACAAAATTCTAACACCATACCAAACCCTTATAAGTATCATAAATCTAATTAAGCTTTACATATTCAACACATTATCAAGAGGAAAAATGTAATAAATGCTTGTGGGATACTGCCATCATCTTAAATAATCTCTAAACGGGCTATGTTAGGGGATTAAACAATTTTTCGTGTTCCATTTAGTTGAATGATGATGATGGAAGCTGAGGTCACGATGCATTGCACGTTTATATATACATATACACCACCTACATGCTTAATGGACCCATAAATAAAGGATAATATGATAGTGACTGGCCTCAATGATGTGGGTTCAATACACTTATTTGTTTGAGACACAAATAATTGAAGCAAATTATATCGATAAAAGTATTACTAAAATATTATTATGTTTATAGTCTTTTTTTTTTTTATAAATCAAGAAAAAAGAGTGTACAAGAGAGAAGAACACATGGTCCAATACATCAACAATAAGAAACAAAAAATTAAAATATGGTGTTGGTTGGAGAGACAGAAAAAGAAACCCTTCTTATTGTTGCATAAATTAGAATAATTTTAGATCGGATTTTTTTGTCGAAGAAATTTGATCTCAAGATCAACTAATAATATGTTGCTCACGAGCTACACATCCCCTTCTGACAACTTAACAGGAACAAACACTGAGAATAAAAATGTCAGTTCCATTTCTAGCAATATTCCATCCTATCCCAATCAATGGAGATTAAAAATAAAAAAAGTTCCACTTATCTCCTTCGAACAGAACAGTGATTTAGTTACCATTCCCTGTTGTAATAATCAACAAAAGAACCGTCACTTTATTCCGCCTTATCACTCTCATTTCATGCATTTGCACACAATGACACCATTTTGGCATATAAAACGGATAGACGGCAATCAGCATGATTGGACAATTTAAGCATTTGAACTGAATGGCAAGCACCTGAAAACTGTACCACAATATGCCTCTGATCTAACATATCGAAGTGTCCAACAAGAAGCTCTGGAAACTAGTTTTCTTGATGGTAAATGAACAAGAACAAGGCTAGACTACTACACAAAGTGACACCCAGCTGGGAGCAAACTAAAGGACTCATATCGGCACCTCAATATCTGATCTCTAGCACCCTAAAAACTGAAAAGGACTGGTCCGCGGCGAACAGGCCATATCCTAGTCGGCATCCCACCTACCTAATGCTTGGTGTCAACTACAGTTCTGGTTGGCAAATCAACCACTTCTAACATCCCTCATCCTTTTAACTCTTTACTTATATGGCTTTCCTTTTTTACTCTTTTCTGTTTCTTCCTCTGGTAGTTCTTCAGATATGTACTTCCATGTTGGAGCCAAACAAAACCTCAAATTATGACTACAAAAATCCAAATCCAACAATTCAAAGAACGGTGTCATTATGAGCCTGATCATCTCTTCTGCTCCCACTACACCCTTCCCTCTGCAACCTACTGCGCTTGCACCAACACAAGTACTGAGGTATAGGTCCTCCTCCTCCAATTACCCAGGGATGTTCTGCAACAGCCTGCAATGTCATCCTCTGACTTGGATCTGCATAAACCAAGTGTTTCAACATGAAAAGAGAGTGCAAAATATGCAAATTTCTAGCCTATAAAGTACCTGCTGGAAGAAAAGTAAAAGATCCAAGCTGGTAGGAACTCACCTTTGCAGAGTAAACCCTCTATTAATTCCTTTAGCAAGTGGTTCATACGACGAGGAAGAGATAAAGAGTTGTTAACAATCTGAGAAAAGCATTTGTTCTCCGTTTAGATCAACAACAGTTAAACATAATAAAATGAAATTTTACTTATAATTTTTATTATCACATTGCCAAAGTATTGTGGTACTGGTCATTACTATAAACATTATAAAGTGACAAAATTAACAAGAAGAATGATAAATATAAATCCACAGATAATTACTCATCCAGCAATATGAGCCATCCACAGTACCTTGTCATATGTATCATGGAGAGAGTCCCCAAGAAATGGGTATTTAGCAAATATCATACAGTACAAAGTAACTCCGACTGCCCATGTGTCAGCAGCTTTTCCATGGTATTTTGAACCTGTTAAGGACATAAAGGCAATCTGGGTGGTTAACATAATCTGTGCACCTTGGGCTTGAAATTTTGAAAATATATAAACCCACAGGAAACTAACCTAAACAGCACTCCGGTGCAGTAAAAACAGGAGTCCCTGGAGAACGACGAAGCTCATCATTATCATCCTGCATATGAAAGCCAAATCAAACAGAGAGTAAGGCAACCAGTAATAATATTTCCTAGTGATCGCAGCAGAAAAACAAGCACAAACAGAGAAACAACGTCCTCTCATAAAAGATTAATGGATTTGCAATAAATATCATGCCTTGCCAATATATGAAGTTTCCGACTCTCTACTACAGATGGCAAATAGGTTCAAAACATGAAAATGATGGGCACTAAATTTAAGCAGTTCCTTTCACTTTTAATGTTAAACCTTTGTTTCACATTAAAGAGAGAAAAATATGTGACCACCTTTCATAAATATTTAAAAATTACTCCAAGAAGGTTCAGAAAGAATTTTGATAGCATTTCACCACAGCATCTACTAACTATTTTGTTACTTGAAATACTTGAACATAGTCTGAATTGCCAGTCTTTTTTGCCAAAACAATTGTTCGTCAAGTCAACAAAAGCACTTCCAATATGAAGTCCCCAGTGTCAATGATGAATTTAGCATTCACACATATGTATGGGTAAACTTCCTAGAGAAGAATATCCAACAAGTGGATGGAACAATCAAATTTTCCAGGAACTTCAAATGCATTTTCTTAACAATTGTAGGATGTCTCAACAAATGACTGGATATATGGGTTAAAAAGGCAATTTATTATAGCAAATGGTTAGAAAAAGGAGGAGGTGAACATCCAGATTTTCACCATTCTAATATATTCAGAGGACGCAACCAGCAAGTGTTAGAACTCAAATGTATGCCATATAACAGTTACAACTTTAGGTAGGCTAGATATATATCCCTCTGTATGTGTGCTAAATTGCGCAGAGGTAGCCTAAAGTTAGAATACCTGCTAAAACATAAAACTCTGAAGCTACAGTCTAAAAAAAAATTTGCATTCACAAATGGTTGTTGTACCTCTACCTTACAAGTCATATTAAATGGCTGACCCAGCCTCTTGACCATTCAACTACCAGAGCATTATCAATATCAAGCTGAAATAAAATAAATGTAACAAAGTTAAAGCTCAATTTGTATTTGGGATGTTCCATGGTCAGTGAAAACTATCTTATCTGCAATGCTTGGAAACCAATAGTGCTCTCAAGATCTTATATTAGCAAAGTAAAAAATCCCCCTTCCTCTGTCTCACTTGTTTCCCTTTATCCATATTCAGTTTCACAACCATTCCAACTGGTAGCCATTCTTCTCTTCATTCTGGAAACACACCTCCGTAATTACCTAATTCTCAAATATGGTTTTTAATCAATGACATTGCAATATTAATATCAAAGTTCATACTTCAACAACAAAATCTATTAATGCAATAGGGATGAACACAAAAAAGCAAGTAAAACATCAACTGGTATTGTTAGCATAACTGCAAAAACATAAGATCAAGTCATATTAAGGTCAGTAATGAAACTTGTTATCAGCCCTTTTTTAAGTATCACAACAATAATTATAGAGGTTCAACCAAGCCCATTACTACTCTGTGGTATACTTCACTGAAGCTTAGATAAAAAATAAATTGCTCCACTACATTAGTGAACTTGAATCATTTTCTCTCTGGCTTGACTCAGGTAAGTCTCTTCCTTAGAAGCTCAAGTTAATTGATTCATTTAGTACACTTAAATATTGCCTATTAGACAATTCAACATAAAGTTACCAGATTATTTAACCAAGTTACAGCCATTGCAAAGTCTATGATTGGCAAATTGCTTATAAGATGAACTCAAATTTCTTGGATATGTTTAGGTGCTAATTGTTATTCCTGATTTTAGAAAGAGAAAATCATTGTGAACAGAAGCTAACAAAGAGGTGTTTGTCAGGAACTTGAACCTGATGGAACCAATTCTCTTCAATTGATGAGAATTGGGAAAGAATTTGGGGGAGAAAATGAGAGAAGAATGGAGGGAGCGATAGAGAAAGAAGGTTTGAGAGGGAGAGAAATTGAGAGAGAGAGATTGATCTGAAATGACTGGAAATTCTCGATAATTCTTATTAGGATGGATTAGTTGCTTATATACTAATCCCAGCTGCAGTGTGAAGTTGGCACCAAGCCAATTTACAGGGTACAACCCAAACAGCAGCTTGAAGGTGTAACACCCCTCCCACCACAGGTGTCACTAGTGAATAATCAACCAAACTACTCACATGTCAAGGTAATAATAAAAAGAAGGGCTATGTTTCAATGAGAAACGCCCTAGGTAGGAACTAGGCTTCGCCCCTCCCTTCTCCTCACTCAAGGATTCGGGGAACAGAATATCAAAGACCTCGCAGAATTAAACCCGAAACCTTGGTGAGCGTCACCCTTTTCTAGCTTATGATGATGAGCTAAGGATGACTTACCCAGGACTCAACAAGAAACAACCAAACCACAACTCACTTTACTTCACTATAGCTCAAGGCCTTAATTATTAGAAAAATACATTTGGCCTAATTATTAACCCATTTCTCACTCCTAAATTCCCTTAGAAAATATTTGGGTTAATCTCCCCTTTGAAAAATTTAATCAATTTCTAAATTTAATCAATTTCTCCTTAGCCAAACCTCCATTTATTTTTCCAAAATATATCAAACTTCCATCATTTAATAAGTAAATTTTTGGAACTCAAACACCAATTTTTCCCTCCATTTTCCCAAATTCAAGGAAAATACTCATTTATTTTATTTTTCAAAAGATCGGAATTTCTTTCCAAAATGCTTCAAATTTTACATTAATTTAATAAATATTTTTTGGGCCCAAATCCCCATTTATTTATTTATAAAATATATTTTTAATCCAGAAATTCCAGCAATTAAGGAAAAACCGAAAAACAGCAACAAATGGGCAGCAGCAGCAGCACCAGTTGCCCACCCACAGCGCGCCTGCCGCGTGCACGAGACGCACGCGTTGACCGGCCGCAGGCACGGACCGCCTGCGCGCACACCAGCTGGCAGCAGCAGCATCTTGGCCTTTTTTTTTTTTTTTAACATATTTTTCAGAATTTCAATATACCCCAAAATACCTCCAAAACATCAAAGTTTTCCTCCATTCTCTCACATCAAGTAATCATACACATCAATCAAAATGAAATACAACTTAACCTTACATCACAATCCAAAACACATAGGCTACACAAACTAAATCTTCCATGCTCAAAGCCATTAGCCTTCCGAGATACTCTTTTCTTTTGAAGTTTCCCCACCTACAAAGAGGTCAAATTGACCTTATGAGCCATTGCTCAGTAAGGGTGCAATGCATAAGTAAATGAAGAATGAGAGAGCATGTAATGCAAAATGGTTAGTCTTCCATGCCCTCATAACCTCCATAGGTTAAGGCATCAACCAACCATTCCCACAACACTAGTCCTCCATATGGCCATAGGTACACTAGAACACATATCCTGCAAGTGTTAACCACTACATGCAACTCATAAAGAAAACATTTACCAATGCATGCAAGACCACCACCCTTGGGGTCATTCCTTACCTCTTTTCTTCTTGGAGCTTCAAGCCCTAACCTTCCAAGATTCTCTTTGATTCCAATCACCTTAGGAAAAAAATAACCTTAGATCATAAGAAAAATAAAGGTTGCTAAATGAGGGGAAAAGAAGACCCTTTCTCAAGAACACTAGAGCTTACCTCTTACTTAGTCTTTCTTCTTCCTCCTCTAATCCCACTTACGGCCAAAGGAATTTGTCCTCTTACTCCTTCCTCTAATTTATATTACTCCAATTTCTCTATTCTTTATTTTTTTTTTTCTATTCCAAAATTTAATCTAAACTCTTGGATCTTATTGGGTTGAGAGAACCAATCTCCACCCTTCACTATAAGCATAATCCATGTGCTTAATAAACTTTAATCTCATCCTTTGATCTCATAGGATTCAATCTCTACCCTTGAGAAGAAACACAATCCTTGGTTAAAAAGACTTTAATCTTAGCTATGGATTTAAAATAGAGATTGAATCTCTACCCTTCAAAGAAGCACAATCCATGTGCTTAAAGAAAACATCATCTTAGCCCTCGATTCTTACCCAAGAATGGTCTCTACCATCCATTCTAATCCTTTAAAATTAATTTTTCAATTATGTTGGCAATCCATGCCAACTTTCAAGACTCATTTGTGGCCCTTGGATCAATTCTCATTCCAAGACCAAATCTCATCCATTGGATCCATCTTGAACTTTTAATTTCTCCCATTTATTTTAATTCTTCCCATTTTCAACAATAATTGCATGACCATTTTCTATTTTCCTTTGCATTTTCTTTATGCAACATAATGATGGCTCTCATTGAAGGCAAGAATGACCCATTTTATGTTTCTTTTAATTAAATCTCACTTCTCTTTTAATAAGATCTTGTCAAGTGTCATCCATACACTTGATTAGCCATCCTTTATTTCTTTAATATCTCTATATATCCAAAACTAAAATTAGGGAAATTTCTCACCGATTAAATTCCCAACATGGAGCTATTTTTCAAATTACCAAACTACCCTTGATGGCAAATTTATCCATTTTACTAAATCGTCCTTTCCAAGAAGCCTTAAATTTCCTTTTTATCCCTTTTTCTCCTCAAGGGCATTTTTGGAAAATCCCAAATGCCTCTAGTCCTAATTTATTCTTTATTACCCTTAAACACTCATAACACCGGGTGTTACAGAAGGTACAACCAGCTACTTAACTGCCATACAAAAATAATAAGGAAGCCCTTTATAGAACATTAGGGTTCCTGATAGTGTTAACACTATGAAATAAAGGGAACAAAAGAAAAGAAAGAAGAAACAAATGATAGTTTCATTTTCAATGTCCTTCATACTATTACAAGAGAAGAACATATGCATACATGTTAATATTCTAATAAAAGTCTAGTTTATAGAAGAGCTCAGTACCTCAAAAATCTGGCTGACACTGAAATCACCTATCTTCACTGTACCAGCAGCAGTGACCAAAAGATTATCAGGTTTAATATCCCCATGTACAATATTCTGTTGAGGAAAGACAAAAGTCCAGCACAGATAATTTAGTGTCGTGAGAAGGCCTAGACAGGCAAATCAGAATTGAATATTGATTTAAACAGGCTACATAACATGATCAGTGGAATATTCATCCTTTATAGTGATAAAATTTGCAACACAAATGTGATTTAGTATCGTGTCTGGATATGTCAATGAATAGAATGTTTAAATAAAAAGTATAATGGGTACAATCCAGCAGCATTAATTGATAGATGCTATGAAATGGATATGAAAACTGAAACACCCTTCACAATTCAAGATAAAAAGACTAACAGATCCCACACAGCCGAAGACATCAGCTATAATTCAAACATATGAAATTTGGGCTTTCTAGAAACATTCCTAATCGGCATTTCTTTTTCAGGCATTTCTCAGCAAAGCATAAAATCCAGCCAAAATAGGACAAGCTGGTATGCTTGTATTTTTTATAAAAATATTACATGTTTAAAACATTTAAAAGATACTACAATTTTCAAACTATTTATAAAAATACTACAAAAATTTTCAAATTAACAACACTTCTTTTTACCAAGTACACTTCACTCCTCATGGGAGAGAGTTCCCACATTGCAAAAATGCAGAGCACTTTTGCACTTCAGAATAGACCCGTGTGCTTTGCACTTGTGAGAATCGCTCCTCATGAAAGCGAGTTTTACTCACTCAATCAGTTCATGTTGGCATTGTTGCTCACATGGAAAAATTTTGTAGTATTTTTACAAATAGTTTAAAAACTGTAGTATTTTTTAAATTAAGTTTTAAAATTGTAGTATTTTATTTTTACAAAAAAATCTGGCACACTTTGAGCTTCTCAATGAGGAAACTGGCCAATCAAGATTTGACAGTGCATCCGCTAACCACTACAAGTGACACATGCTAGTATAACTGTTCTTTATAACAGTTAAAACTTAGTATAAAACTTCATGATGTTGCAAGAAAACCATTCATAAAACATGAGTAATCTGAACAATTATTTGTTGCTTTCAGGTAGTAACAAACAATGATGGATTAAATTTACTTAAAATTTCAAGTGATTATACAAGCCAACAGGATGCAATACATATGTATCAAATCTAGAATCCAGATCCACAATATGAGATATGACATCGCTACTAGTTTTAGAATTAAGTTGGGAAATTCTGTACACTATCTTCAAAATCAATGCTAAAAAACCCAGATCAGGGTATCAAATCATAACAGATAGAGGTTCATGGTTCAGCGGTCAGGCCAAGATGTACTTTTATGAAATAAATAAATAGATTTATTAAAACATAATATAAAAATTTTAAAAAGATAAAATTTATCACATAATACTTAATAAATTTAAAAGTGTATTACCATTGTTGTAAAATTTGAAAAAAATTATATAGCAATATTAACACAAATTTACGATGAAAATAAAATAAAACTCAAGATTCAATATTTATATTACAAATAAAAAAATTTAAAAAAAAATCCATGTATTAACAAAATGATAGATGGCGTTCAAATAGTAGACATCAACTCCTTTCAAATATCTCAAATTTTTATTATATTTTCTAACATTTAAATATAAATAAAAAGGTTTTTTTTTTAAAAAAAAAGCCTTGGTTGGTTAACAAGCTGGACATGGTTGATTCAGCCAGTCATCAGTCCAATCATAGTTCCTGCCCAAAAAAGAAAATGACGGCCGACTGTTTTTCCATGAATTGAGCTAATTTTGACTGGTCCAATTCTCAAAACACAGTTTACAATAAGTAAAATTGCACAAAGAAAAGTTGACTTGAATATTACCACGTAATTAAAAGATAATTTCTTTTCTTGGAGTATATGTTTCCAATTAAATATACTATAGACCACACAAGGATGTGCAAATGACAATAGCAAAGAGCAAATAGAGGGACCACATGTTGGAAAGAGACAAGTACAGTAAGTTGGTCTCACATGATCATGGAGATATATCAACCCAGACACTATATCCCGCAAGTATTTTCGTGCCTTGCTTTCTCCTAGGCCATGTGGAGAACCAGAACCTTCACAGACCCACTTGCCTTCCACATATTCCAGAACTGGGCAAACAAAAGAAGTGAATGACCATATGCACAAGAAAGGCAAGACGGGAGAGGAAAATCAAATAAAGTTGCAAGAAATACCCATGTAGAACTGATCTGTGGTAGGGTCATTGATCACCTCAATTAGGTTAACTATATTAGGATGGCCCAACATTTTCATAATCAAAACCTGCAAAGCAAAAGAATTGACACATTTAGCAACTGATAAATGAGAGGACAGAACTGTCCAAGAATATAAGCACATATGATAGTAGTATATGCTTAATAGATTGAAAACCCAGAAAGAGTATATATACCATCTCTGTATCACAACCGGAACAAAAACTATTCAATTTTTCAAAAAACCTCTCTGATTCATACCAATGTTTTTATGAAATGGATGAATACCAAATATATCCTACATATTTCAGTGATGCTCAAGAGTCTTTTTCATCCTTTCCCAAATATCTTGTGCAACTTTCATGCTTTTAAAATCTACCTTTCTTCTTCAATAGTCAAACCTACCCAAAAATTATTTAGGATGGTTATAAAAGAAGCATGCACATTTTCAATTTTTTCTTTTTTCCTTTTTATAAATGTTTTTGTAAAAATCACTGCTACTTATCAGATTCTTCGTATTTCCTGCTCCAAATTATTGTAGATATTTTCCAGAATCACACATGCTCTGTATTCTGAAACTTTTCTAAATCTTGATTTTGTGTATGGTAACAACAGAAGAAGCAGTGCTAACATGATCTATCTAATCCACCCAACACTTTCATTGACAACGAGAAGGAAGCCCATGAAAGAGAGTATGAGAATTATAGTTATCTGCTACAAGTTCTCAACACGTTAAATTAAATGTCCTTATCCAACCAATACGTAAACCACCTTAAAAAGCTTCCAGTTATACCATCCATGTTGACATGTTAGATAGAGTTCATGAAAAATTATGCAAGTTAAATTACAACATAAGCAAATACCTCACGAAGAACATCATTCATGGCAGTCTCACGAGGTCCAACTCGCTGTTTTAACAAATGAGACTTGTGAAAGGCCTGCAAGTTAGAAATTGGACATACGCAATTATTTGCAATACCATAATAATTTAAAGAATGCATTATAGATATGAAATTGAACCTGTAATCTCAATTTCATAATGCCATGCAGTTAATATCCCATTAGATACCAAAGAACAACAACGACAAGCCTTAATCCCATTAGGTTGGGTCAGCTACAAAAATTCTAGATCTCCAATTAGCCCTATCCATGGTCATATCCTCTATAAGGCCATCATGTCCTATATCATGTCTATTGTCTAAGAGTTTCCTACCAAGTTCTCTTTGGTCTTCCCCTCCCTTATTCCCTACAAATTTCTTCCATTTCATCCACTTGCCTCACAAGTACTTCTATCAATCTTCTTCTTACATCTCCAAACCATTTCAATCTTGCCTCCCACGTCTTATCTTCTATAGACGCAACTCCCAACCTTATTACATATGATCTCATTTCTTCTTTTGTCTTTTCTTGTATGGTTGCACATCCACTATAGCATTCACATATTAGCACCACTCATATTTTGCAGATATTGGCACTTAATTGGCCAACATTCTAAGCCATACAACAAAGTTGATCTTACAATCATCCAATAAAACTTCCCTTCTAGCTTTGAAGAGATTTTACGATTGCATAAAGTGTTGTAAGCACCTCTCCACTTTAACCATCCCACAATGATTATTTCCCCAGTGGGCGCGGGGACAATTAATCTAAGATATTAAAATGATCTTTTTGTTCCTAGAAACTTGGTCTCCAAGTTTCACAATACCATCATCCACACCTATATCTTAACTTACATTCCACAAACTTGATCTTTGACCAACTTAGTTTAAAACCTTTGGATTCTAAGGTGTTTCTCCATAATTCAAGTTTATTATTCACACTTTTGTCTCATCATCAAGAGTCAAGACAAATCATCTGCAAATAACATACTTGGATGTGTTTTATGAATTATCCTTAACAAGAGCAAAGAGGTGAGAACTCAAAGCAGATCCTTCATGTAGTTCAATTGTAATTGGGAAAGCCTCAGTATTTCCACCACAAGTCATGTTTCTGCTTGAAGATAATTTGCCCTCAAAATATTCCTTTCTTCTCCAACACCTTGTGCAAAATTTCTTGAGGTATATTGTACTAGGATTTTTCCAAGTTTATAAATACCATATGCAAATATTTCTGTTTATCTCTAGTTCTTTCCAATAAGTAGACAGATTCCAGGCACAAACCCAACCTGGTTTATAGAGACCTTAGTTTCTCTTCTTAAACTTTGGTTAATTACCCTATCCTAAAGTTCAATCATGTGGCTTTTTTTTTTATCATTTCATAATCTTCACTACTTTTAAGCTTCTCTTGTATTCTTCTAAATAGGCACTAATGTGCTCTTTTTCCAATGGGGCATCCTTTTTTATTTAAGGATGGCATTAAATATTCATATTCGCTTTCCCTATATACTAACCATATATGTGATAATATTCGTAGTCTCTTCTCCTAGAATGACTTTTACTGAAATAACATTGTCCATTACTCTCTTTTTGACATCCACTACCCATCCTTTAAAGTCTTATCCAAAATAATCTCCCCTCATTTCCCTACACGATCTTTGCCTGAGTACCAAAGTTCATATCCAGACTCTGCCAACAATTTACCCATTTCACCAACCCATCTTGTATCTTGGTGCAAGACCCATCTAGTAGAAAGCATCTTTACAGCCTTGACAAATCAGCGTTGTATAGTATTTATTGATCTTTCATTGTTGCTTTGTACCTATTTGGTCTTCATATTTATATTTGTCCCAAGAGTGAGCTAGGGTTTGTAATATCTATATCAAAACTTCTTTTCAGGTTGTTGGCTTCTTAGAGCCTGAACAAATCTAGGTGAATGCAATCGAGTTTTTTGGGTGAACTTATGAGAAAACCTTGGTGGATGGGTTGGCAGTGGTTCACAAGGTGGGTTTTGCCTAGTAGAGTAGAAAAAGGTATAGAAAAAGTGGATCACTATAATTCTCTCTTGCAAACTTGCATTAACTGTTGTTGCATATTTGCATGTTACAAATCATATTTTGGCACCAAACTATAAACAAGATTCAAAGAAAATATTAAAATTTGTTGAACTTAACATACACTCAATTCAGACCCCTCCTAGACCCTAACCACAAGGTATCATCACTATGATCTTGGACCAACTTCTTTAGTCTCATTCGTCCACCTTTAGATACCAATGAAAGCAAATTTACTTCCAAATTGAAATTAATTAATCCAAGGTGATACCAAGTGAACAAATGATGAGATCACCTGAAACTTTTACGTATGGTTTGTTGAGAATATCAAGAAATGAGATTCAATCTAAATCAGGCAATTCATTCCTCAAAAGTACCTTGAGACGATTGTTATGAATAACTTAAGTATAAAAGAAAAGAAAAATAATATGCCTTTATGCTGATAAATAGCATATTCAAACACTATATCCCCTCATTGATAAAAACCTATTTAGTAAAAGCAGAAAAAATTCTCCTGGAGTAAGAAGACATTTTTCACCTAAGAAGCTAGGCATGGACTACAAAGTTCTAATGACCTTAAACAACACAGGTATATTCAACAATCCACAAGTTCCAGCATGGTGAAAATACTACCTTAATTGCATAAAGCTTCCCGTCATCACTGCTTCTGTAAAGAACCTGCCCCATTATCAAGCCACAAGATTAAAGAATAGCAACCTGGAGCAAGTGAAAATATACAGAATATCATAAAGACGTATGCTTACCACTTTTGCATAGCTACCAGAACCAATTTTGCATACACGAACATATTGATTAATCATCTTGCTACCATTTTCATCCTGATGAATAACCCAAATAAGACCAACATATCAAGCCTTAAATGTTGAATAACCCAAAAATTAACAATAATCATTCATACTAGAACATCAACTTTAAATGTCAACATTCCTATATGTAAGGTTAACCAACAGACTTTTGGTGCAACAGCAGACACAAAATATAATAACCCAGATAATATAGTGGCAAATAGACAAACTAGCAATGGCATACACATGAAAATTGCCAGGCAATTATTCTAGAGTAGACAATCCTGATCTATACATAACAAGTTACCTAACAAACCAACAAATTATGTAAGAAAAGAGAAAGTACAAAGAAAACACGAGCAATTATCATCATTTGAATTCTTTATAGTTATTGTCCCTAAAATTGTCTAATTAAACTATTAGTAACTGAACCAAATCATAACCTATAATAGTCATCAATATTTGATAACCATGGAAGACATTATGGTTCATAGGCCTACGACAAAAACAAATTCATGATAGGCATTAATAAACAGAAACAGCAGCATACAAAGACAGTTGACAATCTTTTGTGCCATGCTTTCAACGATGGATAGCTCTAAACAAATTATTCAGCAACAGACCAAAAACAAAGAAATACTCTTGTGGATGAAACAAAACAAAAAGTAGAGAAAAAAGCAATATGGAAATTTTCAGTAGCCTAGAGGAAGACCAACAAAACTAGGTGGGAGAATCTAGGTGTGGTATTAATTATAAGGGCCTAGCACAAGAAATGGCAATAGATAGAAATGATTGCCGAGCTAAAATTCATCCAGTTGACCCAACCTAGTGAGATTAAGGCTTAATATGCTGAAATTCAAAGGTTGAAACATGAAATGACAAACTTCTTTTCTCAAGTGTGGAAAATTCAACAGTATAAGACAAACTTGTTTTCTTCAAATGCGGACATCAGCATCAGCAATGGTAGCCTAAGAAATTCAAAGCCATCTCTTTCTCTATTTATCTAGATAGCTGCAAATCAAAAAAGTGAAGCATCATGCAGCCTCTAAAAACACGTTTCATATTTTCTCTTACATAAATTAAACTTATGCAATTTCCCTGATTGTATTATTTATTATTTATTTTGCACATTAAATACTTATGTTAGATAATTCAAAATTTAAAACATAGAAAGGCATCTTACTGATAAAATACATAAAAATAATGGTGCCATCTAATAGAATAATTATTCTTTCAGACCATTACTACATTATAGTTTCTTCAAATGTGGACTAGAGGAATGGTAGCTAATGTACATATTTAAAGCTTATCCCTTTCAACCTTTTTATCTAGATTTCGACGAGATTCAAACATGATGAATGTGGCAAGCCTCTAAAAGTACAAGATTTACTATTACGTGCCTATTCAAATTTAAGAAATGCATTTCCCCATTTGTATTTGTTCAACTGCACCTTCATGATAGTCATTAATAACAGAAACTGCACAAAAACTGGCAGTAGCTCACAATCTTTGTTCTATGCTTTTAGAGATCAATAATTTCTAAACAAATTAAGCAGCAAAACAATTTGCTAGGGTATTAAAGAAAAATAAAAGTAGAGAACAGAAACATAGCAAAAAATTTTAATAGCATCGAGGAAGACCAAGAAAAACTTGGCAGGAGTCTATTAGGTATGATAATGAGTTATAAAGGCATTCCAGAGGACACATCATACAGAAATGATTGGTGAGCTAGAACTCATGCAGTTGATCCTACTCCATTATAATTTAAATGTTGAAACATGGAAACTACTCTTCTTGATGAAAGTGATACAAAGAAAGAAGCCCTTTCAATGAATAAATTTTATTAACCAAGTAAAATGTGGGGAAATAGTCACATTCATTTCATAACAATGAAGAAAGCATTATGCAGAAGGCATCATTAACAAAAATACCAATCAATTTGACATAGATTCAGGCTTCAATGCTTGAGCTTCAAAACTACCTGCATTATAAAATACTGTTCACGAAACCACAAGAAGCTGGAAGCATGAAGTTACATGCTTTACTCTAATTAGACCGGCTCAGAGAATACTATTCCAATTGGACAATACACACACAAAGCTAGAGGTATTCATGTATGATAGGGATGGAGCAATCTTAATCTTTACTATATGAATTGAAAAGAAAACAATATAAAAAGACCACTCCCAGGTGCACCTTAGAAGTACTTCCAAAATATAGTCCTTAGTCAATCGATTTAATTTGGAAAGCGAAACAAACAAAATCATTTTGAAGTTCTTAGTGGCATAAAGCTGCATGCATGACCCTATAAATAAATTGGAGGCATAATAGCATTCAGAGGCATGACAATATTGGAAACCATAAGAAGTAGGATAGTAGCAGACCATTTAATCTTTATGTTACACCACATCTATCCAGTTAATCAGATTTGGGTTTCCATCAAGTGAGATACTTTTATTCTTTAAAACCACTTTAGCCTAGTAGCATCTCGATGGCAACCTTCCATGTTCCAAACTTAACTAGTTGGCTTTGGTCTTGGTACTTTTACAACCATGAAAGCATATATGAAGAGAAGTAAATGCATTGACGGACAACAGATAGCAAAAAGGGAGCAAAGCATGAATTGAAAAAAAAAAAACTAGTATAAGCTAAAAGGCATTCCCTCACTACCTCTGAATGAACAAGTTTATGGGTATCCTTAACAGGGAATTCCCTACAAATCAATCCACGTTGAGTTCTGTAGAGAAGAATATCTTCTGAAGATTTTGTTGGGCTTCTCATATCACCATCATCTCCATGTCCAGAATCAGATATATCACCATTATATGAGCAATTATCCTCATTTTCTAGGTCTTCATCCAACAAAAGCTCCTGTGACAAGTTATTGCCCATTGGTGCATCAGGCCCAACTAAACTGTCAGATCGTCTTGACAAGGCAAATCCAAAACAGCTACAGCAGCCCATTTGAGTCACGTTTGCAAAATAGCTCGTAATAACCATGAGAAGCTTCAATTTTTGAAGTGAGAAATTACAATTTACAGAGGCAACCAACAAACTCGATGGCAAAACCTGAACAAAACACCTTGGATTAATATCAAACGTAAAGACAACAATGCTCCTACACATGGAGCAATTGCGTGGGGAAAAATACCTTTCCATGACACAAATCAAGTCAAACATGAAAAGAGAAGATAATTTATTGTTTGAGAATAGGATTGAATGAAAGTAAAATACTTCTAAATTCGTTCTTTTTTTCATATATGTATTGATGAAACCCAAAAATAGATAAATCTGACCAAAAAAAAAAAATAGATATCCAATTCCTTCATTCTGATTTTCTTTTTCCCTTCCTAATCTTTTACCTCCACTAATCCTAATTCCAAACACGGGGAAGGTAAACTGGCTGTCCAGCTAATTCCCCATAAAAGAAGAACAAACTAAATTTAGTACAGTACATGCATTTATTTGTGCTCGTGTACTGAATTGGGTATAAACATGCACAGTTTCTAGATGCCAACCTAGTTTACGAAGTTCCACGGGCCCGAGCCCCAGTCTGCTCAGCTATTCGAGTGGATGCCATTCAGCAAAAAGAAGGAAACAACAGATCACATTGACGCCATTTCTGCTCAACGCTAACATCGCGACGGCTCCACCATAAAGAACTATATCAGGATAATCTTCAGCCCTCGCCTCCCCCTATACCGCCATTTATGGAAAACAGAGAGAGAGAGAGAGATAACATTAGGAATCCCATGAAAGTTGAAGGAAACAGGAGAACGAACAGTATCTATGACTTCAACAACATATGCATATATATTGACAAATAAGAGGGAATCGAAATTAGCTTCACCCACATTTGTTCCATAAGGAAAGTGATTAAGAACCCTAACTCCAGATCACTAGGCGAAAAAATGGATCAAAACATCGTTTCGAGATGGAGAAAAGAGGAAATTGGGTGTCCAGACTTGGATTGCAGCAGCGGCGAGGAGCGAGAAAAACCCTAGAAGGAGATTCTGGAGCGGAGGGATGGGATTTGAAAATGGGAAGCGACATGCGAGAGAAGGGGTGGGAACGAGAAAGAGCCGAGACAGAAGAGATACTGTGCGTACGAGTGCATCGCGAGGGATACGGACGCAGGAGGCTTTTTCCTGACAAGGAGCGGGCCGGGCGTGGCGTGGGTCGTGTTCGTGCTAGAACTTCCAATAGATGACACGTGGCATGTTCTACCCCTGACGTGGCAAGCCGAATACTTCTCTTTCCGCCAACAGGACAATCGTATTATTATTATTATATTAAACTTGTCTTTAAACCTTTTTAAATTTAATGTAATATATTCTGTCACAAATAACGTTAATTAAAAGCATTTATTTAATTTAATTAAATTAAATTAAACCAATCAGCGGCAGGGATGTAGCAGTACAATAATTTATTTTCTTTGGGTATGTGAGGTTAAATTTTAAAATTACTGTGGATTTAATAAATTTTAGGATATTTTAATAAATTTAAATATTTAATACTTGACACTCAATAGAACAAGTGACTTATGTTTTAATTTGGCTAGACATAACATTAGATTAATCTCTTATAATATGTTTTACTTTTAAATGATTTAAATATTAATAAATATATTTCACTCCATGTCTTCCTTTAAAATATTTAAGATAGTAATGATTACTATAATATTTAGAAATCTTATGAATCTAAGAATAGGGTTAGAGTTTGAGAATGTTTTAAAAATATATGTTGGATTGAATCTAAAGATAAGATTAGGGATTGATAAAATTTAGAGCGAGATGTGACTTCTCAATCGACGATTTGTTTGGAATGATCAATGAATTACTTATGATAAGTAAATCTCTCTCTGATGATTGACGTTTATTTTTTTTCTAGATTTAAAAGTTATCTAGTAAATAAATTTTGACACAAATATATTCTTCATGTAAATGATCATGTAACTAGACTTCGACTTTCAATGATCTCATATGGTTATTTGTTTGGCTTGATGATCCAAATTTCTAGCAGAATATGGAATTGTTTCCTTCTAAACATTGAATCAATAATTTACCATATTCATCAATTCGTCCAAAGTTGGCGATTTCAACTGTCGTAACAGTTATAGGGGTAGGGATGAGGACTACGAGGGTAGTCCAGATGATTCAAAGAAGATAATGAATCAAATATGCAACAAACATAGAAGCAAACAACTCTGTTGATATCAAATCAGGTTTCAATTCCTAAAGCAGTGTTGGATTAGATACGGGCAAGAGGGCAACCTTGTGACGCCTATAAACTCCAAAATCATGTTGCCATGGGTTAGGTTTTTAATCTGTCCATTCAATGCAAACTATAGATTTGTATTTCACAGACTAACTTCGAAACTTGCCAAGCTCGGATGAGGCCCATTTGATGATCCCCTAATTTTGGCGATTCCTAAATCTACGACACTCCCAAGGATTTTGGTGTGATTGAAACAATACACACCACCAATATAATCATGTAAAAAAAATCTTTGAAATTTGTATTACAAACTAGGCATTTGATTTTGATTAGCAATACCATCAATTTAGAAAACTTGATTCTTTGCAAGGGATGGGGGAGTTCAAATCCTAGAAGGATAAGTCTTCGTAGAAATCTTTGTTACAATCCAACTATTAGTACTAATGTTATAATTTTTTTTTCTCCTAAAAGCTACAGCTACACACCAAGAACAAAAACATATATATATTATACGTTTTTTTTCTTTCTTTATTTATTTTGTTAATTTATTTATCTTTATTTCTTTCTCCCTTATATTTTTCCTTTCATGGTTCAACCAATAGATAATGTCATCAGTCACAACTAGTATTTTTATATGATTATTTTATAATTAGAGAGAGAAAGAGAGAAAAAAAAAGGGTAAAATTATAATTTAACTTATTTTTAATAAAAGTGGAGGTCAATGTCATTTTCTAAACATGAGAATACTCTATGCAATTAAGGTAAACATCACACTCACCATTATAATTTATTGAAAAAATATATAAAGCAAAGTTAGATCTATTAATTTATTTATTTTTTTTATCATTTTTGTTTTTAGGGTTGCTTCCAAATTATTATTACATTAAGAACAAATTGATTGTATATCTTTTAAACTTTGAATTTTTGTCTTAAAATACTCATTTATATTTTGACAAATAAATTCTTAAACATTTTTGAATTAGCTATAACACCCTATTCATTACCATCAATGTTAAATAAATTGATCATATACCCCTAATATTTTATTTTTTCCCAAATTAGTCATGCAACTTTCTTGAAATAGTTAGGATATTCCTTTGTAAGAGATAGTGTTTTTCAAAACAATTTAAGTTAAAATGATCTCTAATCTCTATTTAATTTAATTTAATTAATGTTGTTTTTTGCATATGGGTTGTCGTGGACATTTTTAACAAAAAAATAAAATTCAGGTGGTGGTGTACGATCAATTTATTTAATATTGTTAATAATTAAGAGAGTGTCCCAAGATTTAAGACTGATTCAAGAAAATATAAAATCTAGATAGTATTTGGGGTGTAAGGTTAGTTTATCTAAATATTAAATATAAATATCTAACATTTTCATCATCACATTTTCAAATTTTAAATATTTTTTTACTTATTTTAAATTTGTACCTTTTATCATTGCTCTTAATATTCAAAAAAATCAGATTGAGATATTGAATTAAAAACATGACAGTTCAGTAGTTATATCATGGTTGAATTGAGATTTATTTTATATTATAAATAAATATATATTAATGAATACCTATATATATTTTTAAAAATAAAATCAATTACATAATATTTAATAAATTTAAAATATATTAAGTAAAATAAATTATCCTATAAATAGAAAAAGTTTGTACAACAAGAAGATTAAGTTATTAACATACATAAATTTATGATGAAAATAAAATAAAACACAATTTCAAATATTTAAATTACAAAAAAATCCATATATTAGCAACACGATAAGTGATATTCAAATACTGGGCATCGACTGTTTTTAAATATCTCAAATTATTGTTACATTTTTTAATATTCAAAAAATTAATAAAAAAAACATACCTCGATTCATCTAATTGGGCCGGCCCATTTTGACAGCAATTTTCAATGACCAATTTAACATTCAATTTATAAAGCATTGATTTCCTTTGGTGTTTAGTTGGGTTTTTTTTTTTTAATTTTAATAATATTTTATTTAACAAATAAAAAATTAAACTTCAAATATAAAATATAATTTTAGACTACATAACACAAGTCACACTTCTTATACATATAAATAAGTTTGAGCCTTCAAAGTATGGCGCAAGTGATAAAATTCTCAAATTTCTTAAGAAGTGGTGGAGGATTAACTTTTGGTAAAAGCAAAAATGTCTTATTTAGTAAGGATTGACAGTATGTATGCTTGAGAGTTTATAATCTACATCCAATTTATCCAGAGACCGAATCAAAGGAGAAGGTTGGTCTTTTTCGAGACTAGGTGGACAAAATTCGATCACCGAGTCATTAAAAAAAAAAAGTTTTGAGTTTGAAATATACAAAAAAAAAAAAAAAAGTATGAGAAACGTAGATTGGGAAGCCAAAGGCATGTGGCATTGGCCATTGGGTAGTGAGGTGAGATGCAAGACACCCAAAAGGGCATCGCTGCACAAAGCAAAGGAAACAAAAAGCCAAAAGGGAAGAGCATCACTTGGCGTTGGCGTTAATGGTGGAGAAGATGAAGCCTCAAGTAACGCACGCTTCATCAACCTTAATGTTTGTATGGGCCGGTGAGAAGTTTGAGTTGGTAATTAAAGGATGCTGAAATCTGAAGAATGGAGGGAGGATCTATCTAACAGGGAATCCCATATGTGCAAGGGTTGTCTGTCTCTCCCTTGACTTGAAAAATGGCCATTATTGAATTCGTGGTTCCTTTTGAAACAAACCCCCCCCCCCACCATTTGGCTGCAAGCATGTGAGCCTTGCTTATTCAAGTACTTTTAGCTTCTTTTTTTTTATATATAATTTAGAAAATATAAAAGGAGTCAATATCATTTTGTCGGTCAAAAAAAGGCAATAAGTATTTGCCAACTCTTATATTTTAGGGTGGATTTGCTAAACAAACAAGATGGGGATGAAGATTGGGGCTAAAAAGAGAATCAATGAAATAAGGGTTAGTAAAATTTAGGGGTTGTAATTTTCATGGTTTAGTTTTGAGTTTATTTTTAGTTTTATATTTTAAATATTTATTTTGAGATTATTAGAAATACATTCTTTTTATCTATAGTATTTTTCGAGTTTTGAAAATTTTGAAAGTATTTGTGATAAAAACAGACAAAATCATTTTGTTATTTTGAATTTTTTTTATAAATTTATTTTTTATTTTTGAAAATACAGTTTTAAAAATATGGAAGTAAATAAGTTTTCCCTGTTTTTAAAAATTAAAAATTGAAAATAATTTAAAAACAGTAAAAAAAATATGTTCTTAATCATTTAAACTCAAAAAAGGGAATGGAAGAAGGGTGGGTTATCTGATGAAAACTCATTGTCAATATGTACCAACTTTTGACACATCTTAATAATCCTTAATTAATACAGCAGCAGAGGCTATCTTCATTGGCATTCTTCCACATAAACTTGTGGATTACATATATGGTGGCTTCACACTAGCATGGTAGTTTAATTAATAATAAAATTATGAAGCAAGCAATGCGAATAGCTTCACGTGGTACGGAGGCAATGTTGCTAAGTAAAATTATTTATTACTCTTAAATTAGTATCCAAGGGTACAAGAAGTTAATACTTCAACAGTTCAGCAAGTTATACTATTATTTATTACATAGATTTGTAGTTTACCCCTCTCAAATCTATACTAGGATGGGAATGTGCTTTCAACGTTGCAAGCAAAGACAACTGTTCTCTAACCACTAGCTCTTTTAATATTCATGCCCTGTGCTTGAATTGTTCCCCAAAACCATGAAACAAAAGCAGGTCAAAATTAAGCTCATTGAGATTTGTGTACTTGGAAGGTATCTACAGCCGTCTGGTCAAAGTCATTCATACACTGGATGAAGCAAGGTCACAAGACTTGAGCCTAAATTCTAGGCCTTTACACCCCTACCCACACCATTATATAGGGCTCCTCTTCAACCCAACTGAATCCACGTTCCCTCCATATGTATTAGACAACCAACAGAAGAAGAAGAAGAAGAGCAACATCCAAATCTGCAGAGAGATGGATAACAAAAGGTCATTGATTGTTGTTCTACTTGTAGTGCTATTCATCTCGACGGAAGCCATCTTTGTTCATGCACAAAGCAATGGCAACGGCAATGACCATGGAAATGATAACAACGGCGAAGGCAAAGGCAGCAACGGCGACGGCAATGTCCATGGAAATGATAACAACGGCGAAGGCAAAGGCAACAACAATGGCCATGGAAATGACAACAACAACAAAAAGGACAATAAGAATGGAAAGGACAAGGAGAAGAAGCCTTCCAAGGATAAGGATATGACCCATTATAAAATGCTGAAAGAATTAACACCATATGGCCAGCAACAAGCTCAATGTGAAGCCAAAGGAGCCTGCTACAACAAGGTCCTTGCATGTCCAGCACAGTGCCCGGAGAGGAAGCCTAAGAAGAACAAGAAGCAAAAGGCATGCAGGATTGACTGTAGTAGCAAGTGTGAAGCCACTTGCAGATGTAAGAGCTCTCAAACTATATCCACATACCATATTCCATCCTCTTGTTTCCCATTTGAAAAATGTCGTTGATCTTCATCTTTCTGGCAGGGAGGAAAGCAAACTGTGATGGGTATGGTTCTCTTTGCTATGACCCTCGCTTTGTTGGCGGTGACGGTGTAATGTTCTACTTCCATGGAGCAAAAGGAGGCGACTTTGCCATTGTATCCGATGACAGCCTTCACATCAATGCTCACTTCATCGGATCCCGCCCCCAGGGAAGGACTCGTGACTTCACTTGGGTTCAAGCACTCTCAGTCATGTTTGACACACACACCCTTGTCCTCGCAGCAAGAAGAGTCTCTCACTGGGATGACAGTGTCGATGCTCTTCTCGTAAAGTGGGATGGCCATGAGGTTCAGATCCCTGTGGATGGGGACGCAGAGTGGAAGATTAGCACTGAGGACAGAGACGTGGTAGTAGAGAGAACTGACGACACTAACAATGTAAGAGTGAAAGTTTCTGGGCTGGTGGAGATGGCTGTGAGGGTCAGACCTATTGGGGAAGAAGAAAACCGAGTTCACAACTACCAGTTGCCCGCTGATGATGCTTTTGCTCACCTAGAGACACAGTTTAGATTCTTCAACCTCTCAGAACTTGTTGAGGGGGTTTTGGGGAAGACTTACAGGCCTAGCTATGTTAGCCCTGTGAAAAGAGGGGTCCCCATGCCGATGATGGGTGGGGAAGACAAGTACAAAACTCCATCATTCTACTCAACCGTTTGCAATGCTTGCAGGTTCCAGAGGCCATCTGGGTTCTCTGCAATTTAAGGACTCAAAAACGCATTCGATTTGGTACATTTAAGTACTATCTTTACTTATTTCCTTCTAAAATTTCTTAGTTGGTTCTCTGTATTTCAATGAAATGTGTAATAAGGGGTCACAAAAAGTCCCCAAAGAATTTCAATGTTATTGAGTTTTCGTTTTTCAATGAATTGTGTAATAAGGGGCCACAAAAAGTCCTCAAAGAATTTTAATGTTATTGAGTTTTCTCCATTCTGATCTTGTTCACATATTACTCTATGTTCAAATTCAACAAGTGGCTTCAAGATTAATTAACAACACTCCTCACGAGACCTTAATTCTATCAAAAGTAGTAAATTACATGAACTCTAGACTTTTTCTCATCGCAATCAATGGTCATATTCTTTATAAGGTAATTATATTTTTTTTAAAGATTTTTCACTAATTTTTTTTTTGTCTCTCTCTCTTTTTTAGTTAAAGATTTTCTCCATTTTATTTGCTTAGCTTACTAATATTTTTATTGATTTTCTCACATGCCTTAAATTATTTTAATAATGACTCTAACATTTTATTTTTAATAGATGTCACTCAAATTTTATAGCGTATAATTTCTTCTTTTCTTTTAATTTTTCATATGCAAAAATTCATAACATTCTTAAGATTGTTTAAGCAAGACAAAAAAAATTCTTAGAGATATCTCTTCACAGGAGGTGCAGGACAGAACAAAGGCAAAAAGTTTCAATCAGTGGATCTTGCCATAGTTTATTTCTATTGTTTGTACGGATTGGTTAGAAAAAATCTATAGATCTCAATGTCTAATTATAACCGTGGCAATTTTGTTACTCTCGTATCTCTTTTACAAAGAGCATCTAGAATACTAAGATAGCATTTATTAAAATAAGATAAAATTATATTAAAATAATATCTGTAAAGTTTAAAGTAATTTATCTGAAGGGAGAAGAGATAAATTTATCTGAAAAATTTAAAATAAGAAATCGCATGACTTTTTTTTACATAAATTTAATAAATACAATAAAAAATACTTTTGTTCGAGATACTTTCTATATCTCATTTTTTTCGATTTATATCTTAGTTAATAAGCACTTCCTAAACATATAAAATAAACTACTGCACCTAGGTAACTTTGCGACTGTAAAGCATGTCACACTGTCTAATTTTTAGCTAAATGCAGCCCGGACCTATAGGCAAATTGAAGAGCCCATTGTCTCAGGGCCTATAAAATATGCCAATTCAAGGGGTCCATAAATTTGAAAAGAAAATTACTATTTTACCCCTATGTCAAAATGACCATTTTCCCCCGTATAAATCTCTGCCCACCCCCCAAAAAATCTGTAGAACACATTAATTTCTCTGGCAAATTCTCTCTCCTCCTTTCTTTCACTCCTCACCTCCCAAAAATTTGATTTTATAGTTTGAAATCAAGACCCAACAAATATATTTAATTGGGTTTAATTATTTATATTTTATTTAATAATTTAAATTTATAAACTCAATTATGATTAACTAGAATCTCTTGTAATGAGTTATAGGTAACTAGGATTTTATGCATTTATTGAGAAAAAATACTCGAACAACTTGATTATGTAAATTTGATTGATACTTTTGTCTCCAAAACTACAAGGAGAGTAGTTTTTAATTGATTAGTTAGAAAATTTTTGATTTTATTCTAATATGGTATGAATATTTTTTTATATTTTATTATAAAAAATAAAATTTGAATGTATATTATGGTTCGGGGGTCCATTTTTATATTTCGAGTCAGAGCCCCAAAATCTCAGGTACGGCACTGGCTAAATGTCAGCTTGGTCTAAGGGAGTACTAATATTGTGGAGACTAGCATATTGGGGATTCCTGGAAAATCAAAAAATAAATAGGTATTTCAGAAAAATACATCTTAATTTTGCGACAAAAATAACAAGCAAGAACAATAATTTATTTACCAGTTTATTTTACATTTCACTTTAGAAATCCATATCCAAATATAGCATAAGAGAATTTGATGGGAGGTGACTAGCAAAATATAAAGCCTATATGTCCTGATGCAATATTCATTATTAATGTATCAGTTCTTCTTGTGTTTTTTTTTTTCCCTTTGTCAGTGACCTATTGGCAAACATACCATTAAAAAAGTTTCCATCAAGCCTAGAAGGTTGTTGCTTAATATGCACCACGAGATCACAAAACCAGGTGTGAAGTACTATATTCGCACATTTCGACAGCCATGGAGTATGTTTGTTCTGAGTACTAAAAGGTAATCGTATACATAATTCCTTTTTTCCTGGAATAGATGCAAACAGTAGATAATTTCTGACTAAGACATTAACTTTTGTTTAAGGAGAAGGCAAAATGTAGGATGAGGCACCACTTCTTTTCTGGCGGTCAAGCATTTTATTTCAACATTATTGATCAATCAAGTTGTTTACTTGATTGTACATTTAGGTAGGGCCAAAGCTTTGCTTGCTCCTCCCAAGGTAGACAATACTACACTGCAAAAACTTTTCATGTACAGGAAGCTTCTACTGCTAAACTTTTGGTCACTCCAACACATGGGTCCCCAAATGTATCAATTGAGACTCCGATGCTGCAACTCTTTGATCCAACGCAGGTCTGTAAAAGAATTGTGCTTGTAAGTGAAATCCAATGGAAGGAGATTAGATTAAACATAAAGCCATGTAAAGAACAAAAATGATCTGTATCAAAAGAGTAAGCAAAAGGGAACCTTCTGTATGATGGAAAGAGCTCTGGTGCTGCTGCACTTTCCGTGGCTAAAAGTTCCACAAGTCCCATGAGGAGTTCCAAAGCTTGCAAACTTGATCGAAGAAATGACTTGATTAGGAAAAGGGCATTCCAGTGATAGCATAGGCCCTGGTCCCCTTCCAGTCGTCTGATCTGCATTCCACATGTCAACAGGTTGTGGGTGAGACTCGGAAACGCGCGAGCACAAATTTCCTATCTGTCTTGTGGCAAAAGATAATTGTGTTGGATCTCCACCCATTTCCTCAAACAACACCAAAGTATTCCCACTTGGTTGTAACCATGAACGAGGCACATGGTACCTGCGATGAGACCAACATTAGGAATCATTCATCTATTTGGACAAAGTACTTAGAGCAAAGATCTTATTAAATGCTTTTTCTTTTGGTTTTAGTTTAGTAAAAAGTGCAACACTTACAATTGCTGAGATGGTTTCCCACAGTTCTTGATGCATTTATTTGAATTATATGGGCCTCTATAATTACAGGAATCCGTACAACCAGCATTTGAAGACGTATATGTTGGCCAAAAACGTCCAATGCTTTGGCCGTTCACCCATGCCTCACCTTTTCCCATTCCCGTGAAATCTATTGCAATTGGATCATTGCCAGATGGGCCATCAAAGTTTGTCTACAAAACAGGAATTGTAGATTAAAGAGGAGTTAGAAGTCTTGCATAATAACCTAAATAAAAAGGCATGAGAAAGAAAGTAATACAAGACTAGAGGTGCAAGATATCAAGCGATGCTAGGACATTTATGGAGCATAACTAATCACGTAGTTCATATATTCAACAAAAAAGGTAAATGTAAGAAACTGAGAACAAACAATGCCTTGCCTCATCTACCAAAATCCAGGACTAACCCAATTCCCTAGTTGGTCCATACAACTTTCTTTTTCTTGAACAATTTTCAGTTGGATTCTATGTATTGGAACCTGATATAGCAAGATGATATATCTCAAAACATTATTATATTCATCAACTTTTAGCAGTAATCCAACTAACTAATATCCAGTTCTTCATTTCCCACTAAAATAATAAGCCAATGCTTCTTATTGGTGATTATCTTTCTTTCTTGAGTTATTGTATATTGTCTGTAAAAGTAACCTTAAACTACATTGCTTTTTGTTCCATAATAGTTCATATTACAACCAGGTTCATTCTAATTAGCAACTAAGGCAAATTCTTCAAGCTTTATTCTTGTTCTACGTCTTTTCAGTCCACAAGTAAGCTTTTAGTATCTTTAGCACAATTACCTGTTTCCTGTTAGTTCACTTCAAAAATATCTTACAGTCAAAGAACTCTTTTTGGACAACCTGATAAAGTTGTAGTGCATAACCTTTTACAGCTTTCTGGCCCTAGTTCTTTTAATTTTCCTAATTATGAGCAAAAGAAATAAATTACCTTGTACCAAATCAAGGGTTGCTTCTTGGGTAAGGTGGGTTCTGATACCCAACCTGAAGAACCCCCATTAGAGAGGCCTAATTCTTCACCTTTCAGTCCAACCTGCCCCAAAAGACAAAATTGCATGCATTCTTCAAGTCAAATCAAACATATACCCTTGAAAAGCCAGGAAAATATGCAGTAATGTAAGGATTAATGGTAATGATTTGCTGTTTTACTCATTGTACCCCCTGCATATAACCAGGTCATAGGGAGAAATTTCATGAATGTCACAGTGCCATTTTCCATATGACAGTTCATCTCCTAAATTTACTGAACAAGTACCATTTAGAAATTAAGTAAAAGACGACATTGTAAAAAGCCAAATCAACTTGCCTGATACTTCCATTGTTGTGAGGAGAGATCAATTGTAGATCCATTATTTACACCTTTCAGCTTCACTGGACCAGTAACCCCAGCACCTGATTTGTCAAAGAATGCCCCATAGTTCTGGACAATGTTAATAGGCTCTGATTAGATAATTCTTTCTAGTGTTGTTATGATTGTTGCCAGCACAAAATTGGTAGATAAAAAATTTCTCCACATGGAACCCAATAGTTGAGAATGTAGTGCAGATAAAGGTCTCCCCTTATGAATTCCAATACAAATCTTAATCAGGAAGGTCAAACCTGAAGTCCCACTGTCAAACTCAAGAGATCAATTGTGTTCTTTCCAGGGATGAGTGAGATGGGAAGCTCAATGGCAACTTTGGCATTGTTGCTACTGCCTTTTCCACTCCCTGCAATTGATCATTTGAAAATTTTACATTCATAAGGCACAAAGCAAGAAGAGGCCACTATGATACGAGTGACCAAAACTATTATGTTTTAAGCAGACATTTCAAGCATTTAGCAGCCTTAAAGAGTATACTTAGCAGATATGTTTAATCTCATAAATTTCCAAATTGTTCTAACAGCATTTTAAATTGAAGCAAAGGTAAATATGATAGGTAAAAACTATAATTGATTTTGGGGATCTAGGGGGATGTTCATATAGATCGTGTTCCATTACAACTATGCCACATGGTGATGAATCCTAATAAGATGTCACTTTCTCAGTATCATTTTTGCAGGTGATCAGATTAGGTTTAAAGTGACATCTCCAAAGTAACAGAGTAGAAGTAAAAACTGCAAAGAAACAATATATTTGAGAGGGGGGGGGGGGGGGGGGACACCCTCCCCAAAACTCATTTCCTTGCAACAAACACTTAGTTTCCATCACCTGCAAGTTTCCCATTAACAAAAGCATGAAGAGCATGGCCAAGTGACTCCACATGAAGAACTGTTTGAGATCCACCTTGAATGTCAGTGCTGCAATAAATATTCAGGAAAGGTTATTGAATATATATTTGTGCAATAAATATAACAGCTGACAATATATATATATATATTTACAACTACTGGCTTTCAGATCATTATGAAACAACAGATTTTAATACCTAAGTGAATACCACAGATAGTCACTTTTGTCGGCTGTTGTATTTATTTGTTCCAATAACCCAAGTTTCATGAAGGCATTGTGACTTGAGATACCAATTGGTTCATTAAACCAACTCCAGCCTGCTTTAGAAGCATCAGCATCATCATTTGAAGGTTGAGTCATGAATTTTAGAACTGTAGCCTGAGAATTAATCTGCCATAGGAAATAGAAAATTATCTGATTTGATTATTGGAATAAAGAGAGAGTTTATTTATATGGCCTCATATCTAGAGAAAATGATTAAAAAATCAGATATTGTAAATCTCACATCAAGAGGAAGAAAAAGGATGTAAAGATGTTCACAAAAATAAGAATAGAGACAAGATGGGTTGGAAACCTAAACACTTAGGGGAGAAGGGGCTTCTTTTCCTGAAAGGGTTTTAAAGTAGATGATTACATGGCTCTCTTTCAGGAATAGTGACAGAACTGGACACAGAGCTAGTATCAGATATCAAGTCCAAACATTAATCTTAACTTCTAGAATTGGCTCTCTGGAAATTTAAATTCAAGGGACCTAGAAACTTGTGTTCTATTTTTTCCCCATCCTTTTCTGGTTAGGTTTATGCTTCATGTCAAATCATTGCACAATGGCAATACATATACTGGGATGAGAACTCCAAAAGGCTCCAACATGTAGATGACTGTAACTCTAGTAGCATAGAACATTAGGTACAGCATTAAAACACTTGCACGTAGCTATCACAGATCCAAACCAATGATGAAAAATTCCTAGAATGGACCAATACTGTCATAAGCCATTGCATAAAAGGGTTAGATGCCTCTTTCTTTACTAATTCACAGTTTGATTAGCCAGAATTCTAACAAAGAATCAAGCATTAAAACTGAATACCGGTTAAGTTCTTAACTGGGTATGTATAAAATTGCTAGAACAGACACATAAATAAAGTGGAATAAACATCTTATCTTGATCAGTAAACTTAGAGCTACACTGTATTTATGTTAAAGCAAGGTGTCCTCTATCAAGTCCATGCAACGCTGGACAACTAAGTTTGAAGTTCAAGTTCGTCGTCAAATGACCTGTTGAGTTGTCAGAGAGTACAATTTTTGGAAAAGAAAAATTTTCCTCCTATAACTCAAGGAATATTCTTGCCTCACCACAGGGTTTCAAATTGATTGTGATAGATCTTGCCACAGCCTCATAATTGCTTTCCTTGATTATTCATGAATGGAAAAAAAAAAAAACTGCAACTCCGCAGTTCAAATATCAAACAAAATTATCAACAAGTTCTCACAACAGCATCATCCATCTGTGGTCAAATTCAAAACTCATTATGTTTGATGCAACATATAAGGATCAGAAAGTAAGTCTCCATCCAACTTGTTTTTGTTTTCACTAATGTCAAAGAAAGAAAATAGTAAACTCTACTAGAGTGACATCCTGTAGTCTCAAACCAAAAGAAACAAGCATGCATCTGACAGAGTTTTTCTGAGTAGCATGGTAAAACATGGGACATATTAAAACAGATTGAGCTAACCTTTGCAGTATTAAGCACTACATTTTTGCAGTCAGGTAAGATGCTCACAGACCATGCAGGTAGATGATATGAATTGCCATTGAAGTTCACAGTTGCATCAGATTGTGTACCCACATTGGCAAGAAAAGCAGCACACAAACCTGACTCAGCTTTATAGACACTTGCCTGAAACATCAAAAGGCCATCTTAAGATGAATAAAAAAAAATTCAATGAGCATACAGGAGGCATTATAACATATATCTATAAAACTCTTTTGACCAATATATTTTCTTTGTTCTCATAGCAATGTAGTTTGCCCTGGCATGCAGCCTCTTCATCATAACCCTGATTTATCACTGGGCTCAAGACACTACTACAAATAATGCTTATAATGGATGAGGCCCTGAAGCAGCATAAAGATTACATTAAAAACAAAAACCAACATTTCATCATTCAATTTAATCTTCATGGTTCCATATATAAGAATAAGGCACAGGTGTTGACAGTTCTCGTATTCACACTGAAGTGGCTGGAAGGGAATACAGTTTTTAGACTTCATAAATTGGGATATAAAAGTGAACACACATGCATTCCTCTAGGGAAATGATAAATCATGTCTGACTAATTTCTTAGAGAAGCTGAGTGGAGGTTAACAAGAGTTCAATTAAGACAAGATTCTTCATATTTGAGAATTTGTAGTTAAAGGTTTAACTTCTCACAATGTGTGTTGACTGTTGGCTCTTTTCACACAAACTCGTGCACTACATAAAAAGCCAAGCAATGGACTTGCTGAAGTTGAAAAGGTGGTATGCTCGTACCAATGATAACACTTAGAAAAAAAAAACCCAACAGTAACATAGTTGATAACAAAGCTATTAAAAGAAGTTCAGAAGTTCAATGTTGGATGAAATTTGACAGAATTGGGGGTGTTCCAAGTGCACATGGCTCTCAATTTTGCGAGGGTCAAGGGAGGTTTGTTTTTGTACACAGCCTTACCCTTACTAAGCAGAGAGGTTGGTTCCACAACTTGAACACATGACCAAGTCAAAAAGGAGCAACCTACCATAGCTATCAAGACTAGTCTTCATGAAATTTGATAGAATGAAACACCCACTTTTTTCCTTCAGTAAGTTTGGGTCTAAAACACATCAGTAGCAACTATCAAGTAATAATTCTCCATCCAAGCCTTATCAAAACTTATGGCGTCTGTAACAGGGTATGGAACCATTAGCTATTCATGTAACCAAATTGGTGCAGCCATCATTCGTTTTTCTTTTTTCTTTTCTTTTCTTTTTTTTTTCTTTTTTTTACAGAAACAATCTCAAACAGATCAGGAAAATTTTTTGTCCATGTGGTTACCTTTTAACTCTCACTTGGTATAGAAATTTTAGACTGCTTAATAATCATGGAAACTATTCATGTGATATTGACCACAAAGTAGAGAATGGTAGATATACCTCCAAGTTTGAACCCAAAGACGTAATTGTTGGATCAGTGGCTACCATTGCAGGTTCACAAAGTTTTATGGCTTTATGCAGATCTTTTAGGTGGCCCCACTTGGGTTGTCTAACAATTCCTGCCGGATTAGGGGAAAAATTAAAAGCCTTACATGGAAGATTAATTCAACTATTAAAAGAGGTGGAAGAAAAGTAGGAGCATAGTAATTTAAAGCTTGATGCATCTTTCAGACAATAAAAATACTAATACAGTAACATGCGTCAACCTCTAAGACTTTTAATTGCAGTAATTCATGAGATGGTTATAGTAGTAGTACAGTGGATATGAGATGGAATAATAGTCCTTATTTACACTAAAAACCACAGCCCAAAGTATTTGCAGAATAAGCAAAAATTATAAATGTAAATTGAAGAGGAAGAAATTCATACCATACTCATCGATTGGAGCATCATAATCATAACTTGTAGCAATGAACGGTCCACCAGTAGTCCGGCCAAAGTTAGTCCCACCATGGTACTGATCAAGGGAGGAAAACATATTTATTATGAAAACCATGCTATACCAGGATAAAAATTATCAGGTTCAAGGAAATAGAATAAAATTAGACTACCATATAGTAATTTTGGAAGGTTCCCCCTCGTTGGAAAAAACGTGCCACAGCAAAAGCAAGGTCTTCCACAGGTCTGTGGGGCACAGCTCCACCAAATGAAAGAAACCTGATGTTGCAGAAAACACAGAAAAGTTAAAATGAAGCAAAAGCCAAAATGTTGATAGAAGAGATTTCTGATTGGAAGAAATAAAATATTTTGAGGAACTAAGAAGCCAGACGTCTTACCATCCACTCCAATTCTCAGTCCACATTTTTGGTTTATTGGCAGAGTTGGGGGTGAATTGGTCACAGTAAAACCCATTGCAAGTGTTGATCTTTTAGCATTCAAACAACAAAATGTAGGTAGGTAAAAGCATCAGACAGAGATACTTGAACCATAAAATAAAGCATACTTCCCAAATACAAAATAACACACCCACCCAATAGAAACTATACATAAAATTGAATAATTAACTCACTATAGGATCAGGTGCATCTGATTGCTGGCACATCACCCATGGTACTCCAGTATCCAAGGATGTAGCCATACTTGCTGCCCATTTAATATAAGTTTTTGCAGCAGGTCCATATGCTGCATCAATGTTCCCATATTCATTTTCAATCTAGCATAAAATTAACAATTACCCTCTTATTAGCCCACTCAATTACCAAAAGATGAAATCTAATAAACAGAAAATATTGAGGTAATGCCACACAGAAGCTACAAATACAGAATGCTGAATAATATTGCAATTCAAACTGAATTGTTAAAGAAAGTAACAGACTAACCTGAGATAAGATAATGGGTCCACCTTGAGATGCAAAGAGATTTTCTTGCTTCATCATGTCCACAATCTTCGCTGTGAATCTCTTCATTTCAGCCTAAAACAGAAGATACTAATAAGGATGCATGGACCGGCAGCTTAAATTTTTAAATGCAGGAACAGCGTTAAGACTTGAGGCTATACCTTGAATGGCTCATTATCAGTTCGGAATTGAATTCCAGGTACGAAATGCAACCAAAGAGGAAAGCCACTGTTCAAAAATGACAAAACAATTTGTCTATAAATGAATGTTCACCGATAAGAATTGTATAGGCCAGACACGATAATATCAACGGAGCGGAGTTATAAAACTGTATTACTTTACCCGTAGTTCCATTCAGCACAAACATAAGGACCGATGCGCAGATGGACATATAGCCCAGCTTCCGCAACCAATTTGACAAATTTAACTAAATCTTTTCTTCCCTCAAAATCATACTGAAATGACACAATTCATTGGAGTGAGTTCTCATTTACTCTATCTTTGAGTTTGATGATTCCATCAAAATAAGGAGAATTCACCAAATCCCTGTTTGGTAGCTTAGAAAAATTAGGAAAGTAAAATTTACAGCTCATCGATAGCACGAACAAAAATATCGTTATCGGCCTATCTTTTTCTTCCGCTTTGCTTAACAGTAAAATTGAGACCAATTGCAAGAGAAACAACACCTGTTCTCGAACAGGTTCGTGCAAGTTCCAGAAAACGTAGGTCTCGATCACATCCAGTCCTCCATCCTTAGATTTCTGAATAAGGTCCGGCCACATCTGCACGAATTTTTCCATGTACAGTACATACATTTAGATACAGACATCGGCAGAGAGAGAGAGAGAGAGAGAGAGAGCGCCTACTTCTGGAGTGCTGCGAGGATAATGAATGGAGCCGGAAATGAACACCCTGCGCTGGCCGTCGATCACCAGAGCACGGTGGTCGTAGGTCACATTGGCGGCAAACGTCGCCGCCACGACAAGGCCGACCGTCAAAAGCCACAGAATCGAAAGCCTCGTCCCTCTCATGGTCATGGCGATGAGAAACAACACCTTCAGCCGTTGCAACTGTTCTTAAAACCTGTTTTCGTAAAATACTTTCGTGGAAGCAAGAATTTACTTTGATTTTTGCTTTGCTTGGCTGCGATGCCTTTCCTGTTGCTTAACCGCCTTGTAAAACGCACGGAAAACACGATTGCTAAGGTGAAACTGAGAGGGAATCAAAATGTAGGAAGGGAGCTAAGCTATCCTACACCGGAGACGACACGCCTCCTCTCGTATGCTTACGCGAATGTGTCATCCTCTTCGTCTGCTTCTGCTCTGTCTTCTTCTTCGTCGTCCTTCTTTCTCTGCCGCTTTTAACACTCACTAAGAGCTCAATTCCCTTCACTCTTGCGGGACAGATCATTTTCCGCCCGTCCATTCCATTGCTTTCACATTTGCAAGGCACTTTCCCATTTTTATCCTCGCCATTTGATGTATATTTCTCCCGCTGGCCACACAGGTCTCCCTCACGCCACCGACGCGGTTCAACTGTACTTTTACCGCTGACACCGTAGCAAACACCATAGCAGTTGCTATTTCTTCATTAAGTAATTATTATTATCATTTCATAATCTTTCAGTTAGCAAATCAGTAAGGATTTTTTTTTCAATATTTACGGACCACATGGACTTAGGAGGGGTGCTTTATCGCCACGTGTCTCGGGAGCTGGTTGGGCCCACCACAGCAGTAGTGGAGTTGTAGGCCGATGGAGTCGGTGCGAATAATCGCGAGGCTCACCATCAAAGTGATTTCTGACGTGTAGTCCTCGACAGCATTCAGCATCATCAGCAGCAACTCAAAATTCTTTGAATTGGTGATTTCCCACCCAGCTTAAACTTTGCTTCGAGGTGCTCAACGCCAAATCTAGGTACTAGTCACCGATTCCACTCCTACTACTACCCAACAAAACAAATAGAATTGGGATTAGGGGTCACAGGTTGCTCATTTAAACTAATTGGTTATTGCTCTAGTTACAGCCAAAGTGCCTGCCTCCTATCCCATCAATCGGCCGCGCCCATTGCCATCAATCACGGCGATGATTGAACCAGGTTTAGATGGCAACAACACAACGTGGTGGACTCCTTGTCGCAATGCTTTCTACCAAAGATCCACTACTACCACTGAACCAGATATATTATAGGGACGATCTGTTAAATTAATGTTCAATTTGCCGTGATAGCTATATCAAAATCAATAATAAACATATAAATTAAAAATATTAATTTCTAATTTTTGTATGTACACATTATTTTAATTATATTATAGATGTCACAATCAACATATTATATTACAAAAAAATTACTGCAATGTAATTGTTGCGTTATTACTTGCTATGTTGATTTTGTTGCGAATTATGCGTGTTCATAATGGATCGAATATATTTTAGCACTCGTTTATAAATTTTTAAATACATAATAATTTTATTATTTTATTAAATATTATGAAATACAGTCCATTTATAATCAGTAATGTTTCATAACTAAAATCAAGATGCAACATTGTCTAAAAACAAGAGATATTTATTATATTTTAATAATGACCTTAAATCAACTAATAAAAGTACTTGAAATTGAAAAAGAATATCATAAATGGATCTCGTAAAAAATTCAAAAGTATTTATATCTTATTAACTAATATCCTAATAACACTGGCTAACATTGTCCATAATTTAATAGTTATTAAAATTTTTAAAGAGTAATAAGTGTATCTTATTTTTAAATAAAATACCAGTATTGTGCCTAATATCTAAATAATTTAATTAGTTAATTAAATTGTTTTAAAATATATTTTGTTTTTCAGTATTTACAAATAAAATAAAACTATCACATCTTAAATATTATCCTTAAATTAATAATTAACATTACACAATTTAATATGATTGAAGTTTTTGATTTCTAATTTTCTTCTCCAGCCAGTTTGATCACCATTTTGGACGTGCCAGCTGCCCCGCTGTCCTTTTGCATGACCCATCTGTGTCGTTATTCAATGATTTCGTATTACTAAATTTAGACCCCAAAAAAAGGTTAATTTGACAAAAATATAATTGATTTAAAATATTGAAAATAAGATAGGCATTATATTTTTAGTAAGAAAATTTTATTTTTAGTAATTATTTTCATAATTTGAAAATGATGCAATACCATTTGAATAAGATGGGCATTATATTTTGAGGAATGCTAGAGTAAACAGTTACAAAATAATAATAAGTATATTTTATTTTTAAAATAAGATAGGCATTTATAATTTGTTTGGTAGGGGTTGGCCAGGGGACCCAATACTCGTAATGAGGCTGATATAGAAATAAATAAATATTATCTTTTAACAGAGCTTTCCATTTAAATAAGTCTCGTACCTTCATATTTTTAAGACACTAATTAAGTGATTAAATTATAATAAATTATGATTCATACTAGTAAATCGTGAATTCGATTCTTTATCTTACACAATAAGACAAAATCTCTACTTGTGATTTACCTCATTTGTCAAAATAAATGGCACGAGCAATGAAAAAAACATGCAAAAACAATAATACCAAATCTCGCCTCTCCATGTTTTCATAATTTACAAAATGTTATTTTAGATTCCACGATGTCTCTCCCAATCTCTTATTATTATTATTTAGAGGATCATTATATTCTTCTTATCATCATCAAAAATATATAAATTTTAATTTACATATTATAACAACTAGACGAGGCACTATGAGATTAAGGTATACAATAACATAAATATCATTTATATTTGTCTAAATTTATTTGAGAATTTTCAATTACTACCTTCAATTTGATTTTTTAATTTAATCAAGGTATAAATGGAGAAACGTAATGAAAATTTCACCTAAAACTCCCTTTTTGTTATTTGTGCGACTTTAAAGTGCTGAGTTCCTTAATTTTTGTAATTTATTTGGTGATGACCAAAAGCATAAATATTTTATTTAACTTGACTCTAGTAACTATTTGACTCCTTAGGGTGGATTTATTAAATCTTTGAACTTTTAATTTTAGAACAATCGCACATATTATTTGATAATATGTTATGTGTAAATTAAACGTAGTTTGACTGTGGATTCCTAATGAAAAAATGTCACGTATCTCAATGCTGCAAGAGAAAAGGCGATATCGACGATAAACGACGTGACAGAGGTAGAAGTTGGCAACCCTGTGCTTGTTTGTTAATATCAATTATAAAAAATTGAATTGATTATAAATATATTTTATTCTTATACAAAATTACTTGTCAATAAGAGCATTTTTAATTTAAAATAAAATGTAATAATATATGTTATTTGAAAACAGGTAGAAAAAGGTATCGTGTTAAATAAGTTGCTTTGTTTTAATTATGGGATAATTTACTTATAGTTTCGAACTTGAAACTAATTTAATCATTATACTTTTTAAGGAAAAAAAAAAAAGGTTCCTTACGGCAAATAGCCCGTTATTCAATTTCACAATGTTTTCTGTAATAAAAGCCCATTAGGAGGGCCAGGATGAAGGCCCATTGTCATATAAATAGCCCAATTACTATTGGACTCTGGAATTTGAACGGCTGTGCCCTGACGCTGATTGAGGGGGTTAGAGAGAGAGAGAGAGAGAGAGAGCGAGGGAGAGATGGCGAAGGCCAAACGGAAAGAAGATGAAACCGGGAGAGGAAAGAAGAGGAAAACAATGGAAGATCAGAGCAAGGTGCAGGTGCAGAGTAAGAATAAGAACAGAAAGAGTAGTAAAAGTGTCAGTAATGGCGTAAAAGATCAGATAATCGAGGACGATGAGCCGGAAGTTCTGGTCGCACCGAATTCGAGTTCTGACTCTGAAAACGACCAGGAAGACGAATTTGCTCGAGTTGAAGATACCGAGGGCGAGGAAGAAGAAGAAGAGAGCGCTGAGGCAGCGAGGCAGCAACGAGATGGGAACGAGAAGAAGAAGAGGAAGAAGAAGAAGGGGGATACGGATAAGAATGATAAAAAGAAGAATAAGAAGAAGAAGAAGAAGGGGGAGACGGACAAGAATGAGAAGGAGAAGAAGAAGAAAAGGGACACGGATAAGAATGAGAAGAAGAAGAAGAAGAAGAAAGGGGATACGGAAAAGAATGAGAAGAAGAAGAAAGGGGACACGGAAAAGAATGAGAAAAAGAAGAAGAAGGGGGACACGGATAAGATTGATAAGAAGAAGAATAAGAAGAAGCAGAAGGATAAGGATAGCAATGCGGAGAATGAGATTGATTGTGCATTTCCTATGAGCCGTGTCGGTAGGATGATAAAGAGCGAGGATCCTGATATTCGCATATTCAACGACGCCATTTTTCTCATCAACAAAGCTTCGGTACGCCTAGTTTCAATATGTTAGGGTTCTTGCATTGTCTATTTTAGGTGCGTGTGCGTGTGCCTGCAATGTATGCTAATTGTCTATGAGGACATACTTGCTCCGATGGTTGTGCAGTACCCCTGTTTGTATCAATTCCTAATTGATAGTCAATGTTTAAATTAGGTAACATGATCGTTGTTGGACAAAAACCATCATCACCGTACCGGAAACCTCTTTATTCCCTTTTTCAAGTCTGGAACATTAAGAAGTTTGAACTTATTGGCTAAGCAAAACTAGGATTGGCAGTCACTACATACTCAGTAACGATGAATCATGTTCACAACCACAAAACTTCTTATTCCAGGCCACATGTTTCAGATTGAAAGGGAGTGGCCCCTGATCTGAAACCCCACATTCCAAAGCTATAGTAGTATGATCATGGACCTCAAACTAGAAGCAAGTTTGAACCACATCCAAGAAATGGTTTCCCAACTTGGGGACAAGAGAAATCATCTATCAATATGGGCCATAGAAGAACTACCCTTTGAAACAACCTTAGTGAATGGGACCCCCTACCAGTAGGTCTCTTATGCCCTTCTGTATGAATGCGGAGAAGGTTCTCATCACTCTTGATCTAGGAGATGCCGCTCCATTCTCGTCCTCCAACACCTAGGGCTTCTCTAGGGTTGCCTCACAATGTATAGCTCCTCCTAATGACCCTTGTGTATTTTTCACTCCAAAGACCATTGAATCATGAGAGCACTACTTAAACAATCTCGAACATTCCTAAAAAGACTCAAGATAGAAAAATTGCCTACTCTCACCTCCGCTTGGTCACCCCTCTAGAGTCCCAAAGAACTAATACACAAATGCAATACAAATAACTCCAAGAAACTGCCGATCTACCCACTGAAAATAACCACAAATTCCTAAGAAAAGCACGGGAAACCTCCTCCATCTTTATTTCCTCTAAAGATTGCTTTTCCTCATCTAAAACCTTTGACTTATCTCCATCTGCAAGGATCATTTAAATCCGGCATTCCAGTACACTAACCTACACAAGACTAAAGATCTAGTAATACCTGCAATTCTCCACCTTGAAGGGTGGAGCTAGGGATGGCAATGGGTTAGGTACGGGGTGGTAAACCATGAACCAACATGACCCAGTTAAGATTACCCCATTTAGCCAGCGGTGGAAATTTAACTCAACCCTGGGACCCTACCCCATGGCCACTGATCAGGTCTGGACGAGGAGGGGATGGGATTTATATAGCTTGCCTCACTCCAACCCTCTACCTATGTTTAAATCATATTTATATATCTTATGTGAGTGTATATTTACATTATTATACATTAATACTCAAATCCTATCCAATTAGTTGTCCATTAAGTAACTTGTTTATATGCTAACTGGTTTTTCATTTGTTTGCCAAAGATGAACCTATCTAGTTGGTAGAGGTCATATGTGATAGATGAATATGATTGACTGTTTTATTTCTCAAGTAATGGTGTATAACTTTAGATGGATATTTTAAACAAGTTTTAGTTGTCACTATAAATCTGTAAACTTTATTTATACTCATGACGTTATGGTTGCTGTGAACATATTCTACAGACGGAATGATTTATTATTTTTGGCTTAAGTTATAACATGGTGTACAACAACAAGATTTCTGTTTTATTAAGTGTCATTTTTTTGTTTGTTATTTTTATAATTTGAGAGAACTTTATGTATTATTGCTACCAAAAAAAAAAAAAAAATCATTATAAATTATTCATATATTACGAGTCTGGCCATTTCCCAGTTGGGGGCAGAACAGAAATTTCGTTAAAGATTTGTGCCTGGCTGGGTATGAATCGGGGTGAGAAAAACCCACCTTGTTGTCACTTTCCCCATTTTAATGCAACTCATTCTGCCTGTTTATCATTCCTTTTACCTGTCTGCCTAATTCATTCCTTTTACCTGTCAAATCCTCTGACCACTCCATTTATACTTTGTGCCTACCAAGCTGATACTTTACATTATTCAACTAGTTTCCTGTTTAGCCTCTTAAAACATTTTAGCAGGTTAATTTCAATGTAAAACTATAGGAACATGAAATAATTAAAGCATTTCCCATTTTGACCAGCCACACAAATCATAAAAAATCAAACAGTGCTGCATTATTCCAAATATGTATATAAATCATCCATATGTGATAATAAACCATAACTTGCATTCCTTAATTTCCAATAATCATCATATTTAAGTAAAATGTAATTAAAAAATATTATAAAAATTTAAAAAAAATAAAAACTAACTATTTTACCCTTGTTGATATTTCTAAACTTCTTTTCTTGATGCACACACTAATACAAATCAGATTGAAACATAAATATTACGACAGGTTGCAAATCACATATCAAAATCTCTACACAAAAATGAACTGTAAGTCAATTTCCGAATCTAGATCTTGACCTCAAATTGCTACTTCAAAATCAAGAATCTTGCCAAAATAAATAAATAGAACTTATTTTAGATCACATGCTTTCTATAAAGAAAAATAAGCAATATAGGACAAGATCTCCAATTAACATAAGCCAAAAGTTTCCTCTAGAATGACTAATATAAAAAAAAAATATATCTTCAAATATGAAGGAATGTATCCATATCTAAAACAAAGGATAATTGCATAAAATCTGTCAAATAAGTGTCCATAGTTACCATAAACATTGTATGTTAGGATGCTAATTTTGTGGTACAGAGGGGGTTGGTTTAATTGGTTTGTTATTTTGGGTTGTGGTACGTTTTGTTGTTATACTTTGAAATTAGTTGGATTGATACTTTGCTATTGCAGAAGTTGGTTTGTTTGGTTTTGTTTTTTAATTCTTTCTGGTGTTCCTATACAACTTATCCATTGAAGGATCCCACACAAATGAAGCTAGGTTTGAACATAAGCATAATTCCAACTGTAATTGAATATACAAGAAAGTGACGTAGACAAGTTGCCTTTTCCCAAATTTTCTTTGAAAGTTATTCTTATTTAAGTTCCCTAGTGTCAGTATCCTAAGATCCGACAAGCAATTTCTCCTCAATGAATGGAAATTAGGGCAGAAATTTGGGGGATAATTGAGAGAAGAACGGAGGAAGAATAGAAGAACAGGAGGGAGCGAGAGAAATTGAGAGAGAGATATCTGAAAATGACCGGATAATTCTCAATACTTCTCATTAGCTGGGTTAGTGTTTATATACTAAGCCCAGATGCAACTTGACATTGTTGCCAAGCCAACTACAAGGTACAATTCAAGCAGCAACTTGAAGGTACAACCGCATATAACTGCCATACAAAATGAATAAGGAACGCGAGGGTTCCTGATAAATACCCCCCTCCCCCCCTAGAATTTATTGTCCTCAAGAAATACAATGACTTCCTTTATTTGTGGACTTCCAGCTCCCCAATATCAGCCTGTCTGTTTCTTCTCTTCCACAGCCTGTATGGAGCAATCTTGAAATTTTTTTGTAATTTCTTCCCTGTCAGCAGTTTTCATGCTCCCCTCTCCAAGCTGCCAGTAAGTGTCACCTTCTTTCCTTCCTTCTCAAAGGTAACCTCCAATTTGTTAAAATCAAATATGATGGGGCTGAATGTGCTCATCCAATCCACTCCTAATACAATATCACATTCGCCTAATTTTAACATCCGAAGGTCAGTGATGAATCCCTCCCCGTGCATTGCCCAACTAAAGTGGGTACACTTGGAATTTCTGTACATCTTACTTCCATTTGCCACAGTGACCAACAAAAGAAGAGTATTCTTCAATTTACAACCCAAGTCCCTGGCAGTGTTTTCATTAAGAAAACTGTGTACTGCCACTATCGACTAATATCATCAGCTTCCTCCCTTTTGTTTGGCCTTCCACTTTTATGATTTTATTAGAGGGACACCCTTCTAAAGCATGCAAGGAAATTCCCCCTTCTTCAATCTCATCAGTGGCTGCTATTTCCTCTGTCAACTCGTTTTCTTCTTCTTATTAGAGGGACACCCTTCCACTTTTACAGTTGTGTCCAGGAGAATATTTTTCTCCACATTTAGAACATAGTCCCATCTGTCTCCTCTGTGAAGTTGATGGATCTTGGGGAGGTTTTTGCACCCATTTTCCCTTACTGATCCCAGAGTTGAAATTCCTAGTAACTGAGTACATCTGTGCCTCTCCTGATTCAAATCCTCTAAACTGAATTATGTTCTTTTTTGCTAAAGCTTCTACTGTTAATTCCTGCAACCAAGCACTGTCCGCAGCCTGTTTGACTGTCCTTGGTTGTAACATCTTGACTGTAGGCCATAATTCTTCGCTCAAGCCACTGATGAAGCTTGAGACAAACTACGTCTCAGTAAGATATGGATTGAGATTGAGCATCAAGGACCTCAATTCCTCAAACTTCACGTGATATTTCTGGACGGAACTCTCTTGCCTCAGTTTATTAAATTCTTCTACTACATTTGTCATGTTTCTATCTCCAAATCTGCCGCAGAAATCTTCAACAAAATCTGTTCAAGTGTAATTACCTTGCAACAGGGTCCAGCTTTGAAACCATGAGTCTGCCACATCATTAAAGTATGCAGAGGCTAGGGTGTTCCTCTGCTGTTCTGGTATGTGGTACAAGGAGAAGAGTTTTTCACAGCGCTGAATCTACCATCTCGGAATCTGGCCTTCGAACATCGGAATGTCCAGCTACCAGCTTCGGCATAGGAAAACACGGCTGATTTTGTGTAGCTGGTATTTCCTGCCTCCTTCCGACAACTCTCTCTAAATTCTCTCCAATCACCACAGGTTCCACCTCCAATTCTACAGAACCAGCTGTCCTAGGAGCTGGTCCGAATCCTGGAAGGATCGGATCAGTCTGTTCCCTAGGAGGAAAATCGGGAGAGATACATACTTGAGGCTGCCTCGTAAACATCACCATGAATTGCTGCATCTGCTCTCGCATCTTATTGCTCATCTCCTTGCGTATTTGTCTGACAGCACAGCTTTTGATCCATGACTTCCAATCTCCGATCCATCGATTCGACTTTCTGATACATCACGAGGATCGCCTCATGATTCCTGTTGGCTCCAACTTCCGGTGAATTCACACGCGATTGAAGATTGGTTACTGTCGTGTTCATCTACTGCAGCTGGGACTCAAAATTCTTCCGTGTACTGTCGGCCATAGCTAGACCTCACAGGAAACAGCTTGAATCAGTAATCTAGCTTCAGTCAAATGTCCGCCTACGATCGCAATTGCCATTGATCAGCAATCGCGTAATGAGTCTGCACTCGCTTCAATTGCTGTTCAACCGCCATCAGCCGCCGTCCTGCTTTGCCTTCACAACTGAGAACGCCAGAATTCTCAGCTGAGGAACGATCAGCATGGATACCTATTGTCAGGATCCTAAGATCCGACAAGCAATTTATCCTCAATGAACGGAAATTAGGGCAGAAATTTGGGGGAGAATGGAGGGAGAATAGAAGAACAGGAGGGAGTGAGATCTGAAAATGACTGGACAATTCTCAATACTTCTCATTAGCTGGGTTAGTGTTTATATACTAAGCCCAGATGCAACTTGATGTTGGCGCCAAGCCAACTACAAGGTACAATTCAAGCAGCAGCTTGAAGGTACAACTGCACACAACTGCCATATACAAAATGAATAAGGAATCCCTTTATAGAACATGAGGGTTCCTGACACCTAGTTTTAAATAGTTCTAACAAAATTCGTACATGGCTTGGGATTGCCATTCTTGGGGATCCATATCTAGTCTTATCTACAAGTAAAAGCTGTAGTTAAAATTGATGCAAGAAATGAATTTCACTTGGTGAGATCAAGTCTATCTACAAGTAAAAGCTGTAATTAATATGTTGTTATTATTGTTTGTAATGATGTTCATATTTTAACTTGTTATGCTTGCTTTCCTTGATCATAGAGAATTCTCTGAATATATAATTTGGAACTGTAGAAGTAATCTGAAATAAAGAAAACCTTAAGACAATAATAAACACATTAACACAGGGTAACACAATCTTTAAAAAGAAAAAAAAAAGGGGGAGGAGAAAACATTAAGAAACAAATTGCTCTAGGAAGGGACAGCTCAAAAAGTGAAGATAAATATGTTTGAGATATATAAGAAAAGACATTATATAATTGCTAAGGAGAAATGATTATAACGAATGTTGACTTGCTAAGGAGAAATTATGCCTGAATGCTTTAGGCTATCTGAATGAACTTGCTGCTTTTGGACTTGTTTTATCGCTTCAGCAATTAAACACCAGTGGGGTTATACCTTGGTAAACACATGAGTTTCATGCACAATATTTCCAAAATGTGCATGGTGTTGAACCACATGTTCACCTTGAAAATGAAAATACTGGTGATGGGGGAAGAGATGATTGTGGATAGAACTATCCATGATTAAATATTGTTTTGGCATGAACTTGTGTTTTCCTCGAAGTTCTGGGTTTGGGAAATATTTTCCAGCCCACTGCTTTTGAGGAAACCAATCAGTATAGGATCAGTTTGTGTCAAAGCTTCTCCCATTATACTATTTTATCTCACCTTTTGTTTTCTTTGGTTGCAGGTAAAGTTTCTTGAATTATTTTGTAGGGAAGCATATGCTTGTGCTTTTCTGGATCGTAAGAATCAACTCGAGTACAAGCATCTATGTAATGTCTCTTCTGCTGCTCTATGGTTATTAGAAATCAATTTGATTGGTTATGGTTATAAATCAGTTATATTTAGCATCTGCAGGAGCTTTAAATGTTTGTTTTCTTTGTATGCATTATTGTGATCTGGTTTTTGGACTGGAAATTCATGAAAACGCCAGTAGTCTTACTGGTGCTATTCACCCAATTTCTATAGCATTAAGACTTTTTTCCCTAGTATTTTCTCTGAGATGCTATTACTGGAAGTGGTTTCTCCCAGTTTCTATGGCATGCAAGTTTATGAGCTGACATTATAATTCCACCCGTGAATTCCCAAATGGTATTTTTGATCTTAGCTGCACATTATATTGCTACTAGGTCATTATCCCTTGCAATCTGTTTGGAGTACTTCATTCTTGGAATTATTGTTTTTATGACCTCCTTTCCTTTTAAGTTTTTTTTTTTCTTTTCCTGTTTATATGGTTTTCTGAGGGTGCCATAATAGCAATGGTAAGGTTGGTCCTCTGGTTCCAGTCGTGAAAATAGCCTCTTTGCAAAGCATTAGTAAGGCTTTGTAGAAAGATGCCCTTCCGCAACTTTCACAAAACGGGGAGTCTTGGTGCACTAATGAGTCTTTTTTTTTTTTTTCTTGTTTAATATGGTTTTGTCTAACTAAGATTGTAGTACTGTTTACCGAAGTAGTCCTGATGCGTTCTCTTAACATGAGTTGAAAACCATGAGCATAATGCGATCTAGCAACGGGCAAGGACCGAGTGCATTCAACGGTGTATTGAATAATTTGAAGTCTCTTGTCGGCACGTGGCATTTGAAATTGGTAGCAATAAAGAATCATGCAGTTGTCTCCAACAGCATTCAGATTGTGGAGCAAGTTTGAATTTAATTAGGAGAGACTTAAGCTTTAATTTTTACGTATTAGAGTAATTTAAAGTTTGGCCATATTTTGCAATGGCAGGTTTTTAATTTGAATCTTTCTTTTGTGTTGTTTCAGCATCGGTTGTTGGTAAGAGAAAGAGATTTGACTTCCTTTCAGGTACTTCCAACCTTCCATTTGCAGCTAATATTTGAATGTTTTCGTAAATGGAGACTATTTGGAATTTATGATGTTATATTTCTGCATATATGTATCCAGATTTTGTTCCCCAAAAAGTGAAGGCTGAGGATGCTTTGGCGGAGGTTTCATCTGCTGGGACTTAAAAAGGCTATGTTTCTCAAGGTGCATATTCCGTGGGCCCTTAAGCCTGATCTTAGGATCCCTTAGCCTAGTTTTGGTCTTCTCCGGGCTGGGGGAGTAGGATGCCACGACAACCTCTGGGTTAGGATGTCTCTTCTTTTCTTTAAGGAGCCATGGATAAATCACCTGAGAGCTCATCAGCTAGCTTACGAGTTCATCCTCGAACTCATCATCGGGTGTCTTCTTTATGCAAGGATGGGCGCAGTTTGGAGAGGATATTAAATACATTAGAAAAGGCCTAAGAAAGCAACCGTGCTCTTCAATTTTTCTCTTGTAAATTGCATATGTATGTATCTCTACTAAGTGGAAACTAATGGGTCATAGGAATTGCTTCTCAGGCTTGGCTCCTTGAAGCATTGTTATAGGGCTACCTTATGTTGAAATGCCACGATTTTAACTGAGTTGCTGCTGCTGCTTCAGATTCAGATTCGAGAATCTTCTCTTTGAACAAAGGCTTTTTTAACTGTGGATTTGTGTGCAATAGTTCCATTATCATGCACGAGCATAATCATAAAACCAACCACCATTGCACGAGTCCTGCCTATCCAGCATTTTCATTTATACAAAATAAGGAAAAAGAAAATTAGAAATGCTGCCGGATAAAAAATGACAGAAAAATTAAGGGTCGTTCTCTTTGTTATTTTTGGGTCTTTTTTATTTTTAGTTTCTTAAGACGTTCAAAATGTATTTTTTCTTATCTATTTTTAAAAATAATTTTTTTTAAAATACAAAAAAATTTACACAAGTATCACAACTTGGCTGTTTTCAGTTTAAATACAGCCACTAAATTCAAAACACCAAAACACACCTCCTCTTCCACCTCTCTTCTCTCCTCTCTTCAAACTCGGATGTCACCAGCCACACCTGTCCCATGCCCTTCACACACGATCCACACCCAGATTTACCATTATCGCCATTATCTATTATGCTCAAACCTGCCATCCATGCTCGCCAATGCCAACACCCTCCACGCCGAGATCTGCCATCACACTTGTCACCATCAATCATTTCTTCCTTCTACCACCACCCTCAACACTCTAATTGAATATTTAATATGATTTTTTATTAATTTTTTCGATAATATTTTTAAAATTTTGAATAAATTAATATTTTATTATTTTATGATTTATTTTTTAAATATTTATATTATGAGTAATCTAAATCTTAAAATTAATATCAGAATTCAATTTTTAGGTATAAACAAATTTACCATGAAAGTAATAGTTGAGTTAAATGAAAAATAATTTTAAAAAGTACTTTATAATTTTAATATATTATATATATTTAAATTATCAACTATCTCTTGTATTGTATTTTAAATTCTTGGACTTAGATTTAAAATTTATTTTGAATCAAATTTAGTAGATAAAATATTATAAAATATTTTTTTAAATTCAAAAATAAACATTTTTTAATTTTTTATTTTAAAAATAACCAAAAAAAACGTATTTTTAATAATTTTAAAATAAATACTCAAAACATAAAATTAAAAATAAATTCAAAACTAAAAATTAAAAGCTGAAATAGAAAGAGACCACCGCTTAAATCTTTGTAAAGTTCAGTATATAGCCATGGGTCAAAAGTCCCAATTTGGGGGAAAGTTGGTCAATGTATACTACTATAAGGTGCTACAACCAAAGAGACCTCAAAAGGAGTCCAGGGCTGGAGCAACTATCCATTATTACCTACCCATATATGGTCAGAAATCTTGCAACGGCGACTCTCTATCGCACCTTTCTTGCAGTTGATAAATAAGATGATCATGGATGGTACTCTTATACAATAGGGCCAATTAACTGACTAGTTTCACTGCACATATGATGAGAACTTGGAATTTGCACGAGGAGTTTACATGCTTTTTTTGCAGCAACCCAATTGGGATTAGCAGGGGCATAAATACTTGCTTATATACGCAAACTGCAACTCAACTTTGTAAAAGCACCTTTAGCAACAAAACCTTTCTGATGATGTTATTTGTAACTTGAGCTGACAGCTTTGCCCGAGAATATAGTCTTCTCCTTTAAACTAGAACTTGTAAGGGCTTCAGAGTTGCTAGATTGTTCCGAGTGCCCGGGTCTTGTCCAAATCTTCACGTGCCCTTCTCGACATGAAGTGAGGATAGATCCCTGTGTGAAAATTAAGCCAGATAGTGGTTCTGTATGGACACGGTGTGCTACTACTGGGGCAAGCTTCGGGACATCTCTTATGCTTGGAGCAGGTTGGAGAGCACCCAATGGGACTACACTGTCCCAGTGAGATGACTGGTTCCCTGCGCTAAATGTAGGGGATGCACCTGGTGGACGTCGGCGAAGTGGCACCACAAGCTCATCCATTGACAGGTCCCACAGAAGCAACTGTGTATCCTGCTTTAAGATAAGCATATAGTTGCAAGCCAATAAATTATACTTCCACTGAACCCAAACAAGGATGTAATTGAGTTCATTAAATGTTGTGACGACATGATATTTTATAATTTTTACCAATGTTTTTCATATCAGACCCTTTTTGGATCTAGTAATAATTTTGAAAAACATTGACATGCAAATCACATCAAAGTGAGGTGGAAGGATATATGAATACAGAACAAGAAAGCATAATGCACTTACTTATGCAGGTATTTACTAATTATATTGGACACTGGTCACCAATCAAGAAGCCATTTAAAGTAAGAAAGCAGCCTGATTCTCTTGATTCCCCAATAAAGATTCACACTGATCTATGCTTAAACATGGTATTGCTTGTCACAGATTGACCAGCACAAACCCACACAAGTGAATGCAGATTTTTCAGTATGCAGAACAGAAGAATAAACACGGCATACTACAAATTCTAATATAGCGAAGTATAAATCTATACTAGAATAGAATTACCAGCAAAAAACAACAATAATAATAATAATTAATACTAGAGTCTAGGCCTTGTTTAATTACAGAAAACATTTTCCAAATTTTTATCTCCAATTTTCTATTTTATCTCCAGTTTTCCTTTCCCAAAAACTTTGAAAAATGCATTCAATTGTCAAATATGAAAAACTATCTTCTTATCTTAGAAGTTGATAGAAGTGTTCCAAAAGGTTATAGAAAACATGACTTTAATTCTTATATATGGAATATGTTGTTTTTAATAATATTATTGTAATATTGAGATATTAACAATTACATTATTATAAAAATTAGAACACTTCCATGAAATAATGCGGTTAACTAAAAATGCCCTGTTCTTACATGCATTTCCATACTTCTATCGAGATCTAGTCCAATTGCTTTACTATTTTAATCTTTTTCAATATTTTCTTTTATTTCATTTGGAAAAATATGTTTGTAAAACATACAAATCTTATTTTCTTCAAAATTATTAGGATGCCCTAAACAAAGCACCTATTTCTCCACCTTCATTGAATAGTGTCGAGAAATACTCCCCTTCATCTCTTTGATGCCCTCATTTACTAGTATTTTTTTATTTTCATCTTCTATCCCTTTCAAAGTTTCACTTGGCTCAGATCCCTTATTTTTCTACCCCTTGCTTTAACTAGTTTATATATATCTATAATATGTTGTTCCCTATCTTTTGTGTTAAGTTAGTATAAACTTTTAACTCTGCTTATCTAATGGCCTTCTTTGCTGCAGCATTTTTTTTTTCTTTTTCGGGGTCAAATAAACCTCTGCAAGTTTTCTTCATTATGTTATGTATGTAAACTCTTGTAGCAAAAATCTCTCTTGATATCAAATTTTCCTTGTACCTCTTAATTCCACCACCAAGACTTTTAGATTTGGACCTTCTTCCTTTGGCTCTCCAAGAACTATTTTGCAGTATTTCAACTAGCAATAGCGATCTCTATCCATATTTGGTTAGTCCCCCCTTCTACTATCCAATCTCTCCTGTGACACTTATTCCTTGGTTTTGACCTTTTAAATCCCATCATCTGATTCTTAGGCTTCATTCTGTATTGTTCTTCCACCTCCATTTTTTGATATAGACATCTAGCACCATGAGTATATGTTAAGTGGTTAGGTATTCTCTTGATATAACTTTAGAATCCTTATAGCATAAATGGTCTTCTTGTCTCATAAGAAAGTAATCTATTTGGGCCTTTGATAAGCCATTTTTATATGTGACCAAGTGTTTATATCACTTCTTGAACTTAAGTATTAGCTATGATGCTCATATTTCATGACAAAATCCAAATTAGCTATGCCTTTATTATTTCTTTCTCAAGATCCATAAACTCCATATGTATTATATTCATTCACTTCTGTCTAGATAATCAAGTCACCTCCTAGAATGATCCTACAGGTATTTCCTTATACCAACTCCTATAAATCCTTCCAAAATTTTGTTTTTCTCTTATCCAAACCCAACTTATAGTGCGCATGTACTAACAATATTTGTAGCCTCTTTATCCTAGAATGACTTTAGTAGCAATAATACTACCTCATTTTTTTTTTGTTTTGTTTACATCCACCACCCCGTTCTTCAAAATCTTATCCATAATAGTCCCACACCATTCCCTGAGTAACAAAGTTTATATATACCTTTGTCAACATTTTATCTCTCTCCAACCAATCTTGCCTCTTGGAGGCACAAAATATTAATTTTTCTCCTAATCATCACAGAAATCACTTCCACAGATTTTACTGTTGAAGTCCTGATGATCCAGGATACAATCTTTAATATATGATCCTCAAATAACTTCTTAATTGTATCTGTCTACAAAAATGTAAGAATGCTTACAGATTTGACACTACATCTGGGCATATTGATGCAGTGACCTTAAATCATTTTTCACTGCACTTGGCAATACACTTTACAAGTTATGCTATGAAATTATTCAGTTCAATTGTTCAAATTTTTTTTCCCAAGTAACACATGGGTGCAATCCCACTTGGTCATATATTAAAGAAGTGTTCACCATGGTCATTGACATGTATAACATTTGCATTTCCTTCATACTTTTTAACACAATATTTTGAGAGATGGTTACAATTTTTGTTCTATTTGCTCAGCAATCTTGTTTTTGTTTTTAAGATGGTATACTTCTATCATGAAAAGCTAATTAAAAAATAGCGTAAGATGGATGAATTTCATAGGGCCATCAGAAACATTCAATTTCCAACTAACTCTGTATGATTCTATTAAGTAACCATACACATCTATAAGAAAACAGACTAAAAATCCAGGTCCCTCCCCTCTTCTAAATCCATAATGCTTGAACCCTGATATGACATGAAGGGATAAATCATAAATCAAATTCCTAAAATGATAAAACATGCAGTAAATCCACTTTTCTTTTTATCAAGTAAACTAATTAATATGAGAACTAGAAAGCAGAACACTTGAAAAGATTATGTTTCACACTAAAAATTCTAATTCTATAAGGAATTGAGAAGACCTAAAATAACTAGAATTACAATTTATCCTGTGCAGTAGCAGCATGGGGCCGAATGAACTCTATATAGCTATATTTTTTACCCATGTCCCTGACAATAATGTTTAGCCATGAAAGCTAAGCACTTTTAGAACCCATATACAGTTAGCTGATTCATGGGTGCACGCCACCTTTTATTAACAATAAGGCCTTTCATTAATATATTTTTTTTAAGAAAAAGCAATAGCTCAAGATAGTTGTTGAGGAATCAGAAGCATATTTAATGATTAAATGAAACCATTAGGTCAGCATATTCACTTCAGCCAATGCAAGATAAAAAGGTTTAAGATGAGGCGAGGCAAGAGAAGGGAATAGAATAACAGAGATTGTGAAAGTGGTGAACAGAGATTGGAAGTAATCTTATCTCCTACAAAATATATAGGGTAAATTGCACTCAGACCCCCCTATGGTTTAGGCCAATAGGCCCCTGTGGTCTAGAAAAATAATGCTTAGCCATGAAAGCTAAGTATTTTTAAGGCCTACATACAGTTAGCTGATTCCTAGGTGCATGCCACCTTTTATTAACAATAAGGCCTTTCATTAATATTATTAATATAATTAAGAAAAAGTAATAGCTCTAGATAGTTGTTGAGGAATCAGAAGTATATATAACGAATAAATGAAACCATTAGGTCAGCATATTCACTTGAGCCCATGCAAGATAAAAAGGTTTAAGATGAGAGTACCCTCCCTCCGGTTCTGGAATTCCAGAACCCACCACGATGGATGGGTCCTGGAATTCCAGAACCCATTTCGCATTGGATTCTGGATTCTAGACCAGAGAGAGAAGCAGGAAGAAGAAGAAGCCAGCAGAACCTTTGCCGGCGAGGGATGCCAGCCTGCTAGGACTCCCCACCAGTGACACCAGCAATGGGTAGCAGCAGCCTGGAAACCCTCTACGGCAAGGGTTCCGCCCGGTTTTATATTTTTGTTTCGATTAAGTTTATATAACTTAATAGCCAGCAAAAACTTTATCATGCGCATATTCTATTAAAGAGAGGATTGTAGTGCTTTTGTAGTTGATATATGAGCTAGGTATATAATAATGCATTGGAAAATCAAGGAAGCTAGTCAAACCTGACCGACAGAACCAAAGCGATACATGACATTTTCTTCTGTGTCTTCTGATGTTGGCGGGGACCAATATGAATCAAAAGCCACTCCACTGACCTGAAGGCATTAAGTCCATGGGTAAGACAGGTATCAAAATAAAGCTAAATAAAGCTCACAATTTAAATAAAGAACTCACCCATGAGTTATGTCCCTCACACCATGCTACTATCTTCCTGTCTTCCATACTCCAAACTTGAACAAGATCATCTTCACCGCCAGTCAAGATGTATTTTCCATCTCCACTGGAACAGGCATGCAGTCAAACACGAAGGGAAATAATAAGTCAAGAGTTGTAAAGGTGACATGAGAAAAATGATATTGAGATCATAAACAAAAATATGCTGTCTAATCAGCTACTTCTTAGGTAGGACAACAATAAAACCTCTTCTACCTCCAGGCACAGCAGAGAAGAGCTCCATAATAACTTTTGCCACCACAGATCAGTTGTTCATTTGCATAATCAAAAACTCGCAAATAACCTACACCAAAATAATGATATCAGCATCAATATATTATTAGCAGTTTAGCACACGTCCAAAAATTCAAAGGGGACAAAAATGCAATACCATCTCGACCAACAGTTGCCAAATATTTCCCATCAGTTGAGAAAGCAATGCTATTAATAGAACCTTGGCAAATATGCCATCTTGCTATTGGATTACTCTGCAAAGAAATCAAAGTTGAACAAATTAGGCAACACTAGGTAGTCCAGATGAATGCTTCCCCTGAAGATTAAGAAAATAGTGTGGAAGGGGGCATGAAAATTATAGGCCACAAGCCATACAAAGCTCAGAATCCCACATTAAGGCACCCTATGTCAGTTGTCAAACATAACTTAATGTACAATAAGAATGGGCAAACATAGAACAGGATAAATACATATGGCACACATGGGTACCCCTCTAAAGATCTCTTGTGCATATGAAGAGAGTCATGTAAGTAGATAACATTCTGGATGTTCTAAAGTAGTGAGCAATATCTTAGATATTTTGAAGAAGTATCCTAGAAGCTAATATTGGCTGCTAGATTGAATCAATCTTGGCAATCTGTTAAAGGTGGGAGGCTATATATACCTCCCCTCCACTCATTCATAATTCTTTCTCCAGTCCTCCAATTCTTTCTTTCCTACTTCTCTATCCAGCTTACTAGCTTTCTTTCACTGTTCTTGAAGCATAAGTTGGGTTAGGCCTACTTAGCTATCAGGAGGCTTGGTTCTAGCTAAGTATCACATGAATTACTTAGGAGAATAATCATACTATGATGGTATCAAAGCTCTGGTTGTGAATACCAAGAGAAGTGATGAATGCTCACAGAGTTTGAAGCTTGATTGGAGGAAATGCGATACAAATGGGTGCTGTGCAAAGCGAAACTCACTTAGGGTCCCATTGAGGCATGAGTGGCTACTAAGGTGGAGGTACCAAGCTTAAGCATATCAACGCCAATGAGATGCTAAGGGGATTTGGTGATTTCCTATGGGGTATGGAGCAATACTTTGAGGAAGTTGACAATGGCTTGGCTCCAAGGTACAGGTTGTTCTGCTCTACCTCACTGATGATGAGTTCAAAGAGGAGCTCAAAAGGCAATTCCATACTGAAGACAAAGGCTTTTTGGTGCAAAGGCTTCTAAAGAAGATACAAGAAAACAGGTCTATTCAAGAGTATATTCAAGAATTCTCCTCCTTACAACTTAAGCTCCTAGGCAAGACCCTGATCAAGTTGCTTTTCAACTTCTTAGATGGATTGTGGTTGTGAGCACAAGAAGACTTAAGGGAATAAAAGGTGCAAGACCTTGCTTCTACCATTGGCGAGAATCATTGGTAGACCATTTTGAGCCCAAGGAATTAGTCATCCTTTAGGCCAAAGCATCCCATAGACCATAATTCTGCCAAAAGTAAGGGAAATAAAGGCCAATGACATGAACCAAAGAAGGGCAATAACAAGCAACAACTAACAAGACGGGCCACAAAGGACAAAAAGATTGAAGGGGTAGCTTTAAGCCTAAGAAGGATTGCTCCCTATGTGAAGGTGCCCATTGGATTGGGTAAGGGATTGTGGCATTGTGCCAAGACAACAGCACTTAGCTCCATGATTAAAGAAAATGAAAGAGAGGCACAGGAGAACCAAGAGCAACCAATGGTACACAATGGGCAGTGTGCAACTCCTGAGCGTTATCAAGGTCAAGTCTTTGTCAAAAGCAGAGAAAAGATAAGGGATGATACACATAGACATGTCAATGTATTGTAGGTGACTCATACCAGGACTGAAATAGGTAATACTCATAACTTCATCGCACCTAAAAAGCCAAGAGTGTTTATTTAAAGGTAACTAGCTGAGGCAGGTTGAAGAGTGGTCATAAAAAAGGCTCTCGCCAAAATAGCTCGTGACATGGTGTTGTGTCTTGGTATGTGGAAAGGAATGGTAGTGCTTGGGAGGAAGTTCCTACAGAAGAAAATGTTGTACCCATACCATTATATAACTTAGTGCAGATATTGAAGAAGGGTATTCCATGCATGGTACACTACTTCATCAAAACCCAAACCCACCAAAAATGTTGTCTGCAATGTAGCTAAGTGAAGATTGTCCTAAAGAGCTAGAAATATTATTAGGAACTAGAATGCTTGATAATTATTCTTTTGGTAGCACCCATCAAAGTTCTGTATAATTGTTTTCCCGGATTTTTCTTGTACAATAGCAAGCAAGGTGAGGATTAATAACATAGCAAACTCAGCTTGTATAAGAATATCTCTATGTTCAAATTCTAATATTGTATGGATGAACTAGACATGAACAAGATCATTGTAGTTTTCAATTTTTCATTTTTCAGATGCTCAAAAAGCATTGCTACGCTAAGCACAAAGCAACTTGAAGGAAGTTAAAACCATAAACAACTTATGATACTAGAAAGTTGATGAGAAAAGAATAAAACTTAGTTCACCAAATAATTGTGTTCAGTAGTCAAAGGAAAGTTAAAATAGCAGGCTTAATCAACAAATTTAGAGTTAAAAAGGGGGCTAAGAGGTGAAACAATTTATAGTAGACTGTAATATAGGACCAGAAAATTAGAATTCATGGCTTCTTCTACAAGTCTTCGGAATAATTCATCTCCAGTTTGGATACATGATGTCCTCTGTTGATATTCAAAAGTAATAAAACATCACAAAGACAAATTGAATTATAGTTGCCTCACACATCAGATTCCCAGATCAACATATGTAATTGCCAGGCAAAAAATTGAAAAAAAAAAAAGTAAATGAAAAAGCACATGGCAAGGTAGGGAAGAGGTTAAAAGTAGCCAGAACTTATGCATAATTAAAACATCTAAAAACCTACACCCACCCCCACCCCCCCCAAAAAAAAGAAAAGAAAAAAGAGACACATGATGCATTCTCTCTCACCCGCAACCATAATACATAATTTTTAGAAACTTATAAATTGGAAAGAGAAAAAAAAAACAGGATAGAAGCTTTATAACTCAAATATGCATACTGATTCCAACTTAAATCAATACACAAGCTACACCCAGAATTTATTATCACCCATGAGAACAATTTTCGACTAATAAAATTTTATATGATTTGAACATGTCATATCTCAGCAAAGTACAGCATTCAATTGCTACTTTTCACTGCTCCAGGCCAAGCCACAGCATTTTGTTTGTCTCAGCCACATAACAGAACATCAAAGTAGGTAGAAGGGCATATACTAATACTGCACATTGTGGTATCTAACTGAAAAACATTGCTGAAACATCAACCCCAACCACCTTACTGGACTTCGCATGTGCAACAGAAAACTGATTCTGATCCTTGATAACCGGGAATGAAGCATCACCAGTGCCATCCTTGCCCTACCATACAGATAAGAAACTACAATCAGTCAGTAGATGCAGCAGAAGTGGAAGCTGAAAACAATGCAGACAGAGAACAGACACTTCTAATGAAAATTGAGGCTTGCCTTTTCATATACATACAAGTTTCCATCAGCATGAGCAACAACAAAAGCACCATCACGCCCGGGTATCCATGCAATACTAGTACATCGACTGTCAAAACCAGCCAATTGGTTGCCCATTCAGACTGATTACTAGATATTAAGGAACCATTCAATAAACAAAAAACCTTTCCAAGAAGGTAATTTTGTGACTTTATGAAAATATATAAATGAAAAAATAAATAATGATTTAAACTCAAGAAAGTCGCAGAAGCAAAATGATGACTTGAGGCATGCCATTGCATATGCTCAATTAAATCTACAAAAGTTAGTCCTACCTAAATCCTATGTACATAAATGTATTTAACAAAAGGTTTTGTCATGAGACCAGGGGTGATGAGAAAGAAATCAAAATTAGTTGGCAGTTGTTTCTTTCCATAAACAGGAGGACAACTGAACCATAACAGAAGAAATGTACAGAAAGCAACATTACATCTCAAATAACATCACTTAATTTCCACCCCCAGCCTGCGGGTACAACCTTGTTTGCTGTAAGTTGCTTGAGCCCTTTCCACATTTGCAGTTTGTACCCACTAGAAACTACTGTTGCAAAATTCTCTCCTTGTGTTAGCATAACCCACTTGTTTCTAGCCTGCCTTCACTGAAGATTTGACTTCTACTCATTATTATCAAAGGTGGTCTTGGCAGTTGAGAAATGACATAGCCTGTTTCACTAAATATTTGATTGATGGGCAACGGATCTAAAAGTTCTCCTGGCATGCTATTACAATCTTCACACGTTGCTAACTAAAAAATTTATTATCTGATCCCACTCATAGTAGCTGTGAAACAAGCAACTTAATGCTGAAAGAATATCCTCGTCTCAATTTCAGATGACAATGAAATATATCCGAATGCTTAGCACCCCCTCTTTGGTAAATGTAGGCTATATATGCTATTTAAATAGTTTGTTATTGTCTTTATGCTCAAGCTATATCTATTGGTCCAAACTTTTTGTTGGAAAATCCATCCAAAAACTTATTTACATATTTTGAAAATTGTTGTTTAATCATAATGCATGATGCATCTAATTTAAATTTGGTCACAGCAACATAACTCCTTATGCAAATCTTTTACACACTTCTTTCCTCTATACAAAAGAGTGAATAGAATAGAAAAATTCTTCAGCAAAGGAGGTAGAGAAAGATCAAGAAAAACTTGGTGGCTAACTCTTTGGTATGATATGAGTTATAAAGGCCTTAAAGAAGATATGACCATAGATAGACATACTTTGCGAGCTAGAATTCATGTAGCCAATCCACCTAGTGGGATTAAGGTTTGATACGTTGTTGTAGATAGGATGTATTTTCAAACTTCATCCTTGTTTTCCTGCACTTCAATTCATACATTAATTCTTTCTATTTCTTTACAACTTTAGAATAGAGGGAGTTTCAGAAAAATGCATTCAAACATGTAATTTGGAAGGGTGTTCAACATGTTCCAATATACTAGGTGTACCTCTTATTATATTCTAAAAAACAACCTCAACTTAACAATTGAGTTGATACACTGAACTCAGATCCATTCTTAGTTTGAGATTTTTTCTTATTATTTAGGGTTTTGAGATTCATTTTGTGCCCTAGTTTTGTATGGTCATATCCTCCATTATTAGGATTTTTTCCCCTCCTGAAAAACCATTTGATGAAGAAAAATTGACAAACTTTCAAAATACTTTATATTAATAAATTTATGAACTTCGAATAGAGGAATTTTTTTTTTAAACATCCATTAGAACATGTAAATTGAAAGGGTTTTCGGCATGATCTAGTAATACTAGGTAGCATATTATGCAGGTTCAAATATTTTAATCCGCATACTATGGTTTGTCACTTCATTTTCAATATTTGGGATCAGTGATTCAAAAAGATAGAGAAATTCACGAGAATGTCACGCATAGAATTAAGGCAAGTTGGCTAAAATGGAGAAATGCATCGGCAGTGTTACGTGATGGTAAAATCCCATTAAAACTAAAAGGAAAATTCTATAGGACAATTATAAGACTAGTTTTGTTATATAACTTAGAATGTTGGGCAGTCAAATACCAGCATGAGCAAAAGACGAGTGTAGCGGAGATGAGGATGCTAAGATGAATGTGTGGCCATACAAGAAAAAAAAAAATTAGAAATGAGGTTATTCGTAATAAGGTAAGAGTAGTGCCAATCGAGGAGAAAATGAGAAAGACTAGACTAAAATAGTTTGGTCATGTGAGAAGAAGACCAAGAGACGCTCCTGTGAGGAGAGTTGATGAAATATAACAATTAGTCAAAAAAAGAGGTAGATGCAGACCCAAAAAAACTTTGGGAAAGACATTAAAGTTTGATATGAAGTGTATGAGCCTAAATGAAAATATGACAAAAGACAGAAATACATGGAAGTCTAGAATTCATGTAGCCAACCCCATATAGTGGGATAAAGGCTGGATATATATGTATGTATGTATGTACCATAGGTGGAATTTCAAAGGTCTAGGGATGTCAATTTATACTTAGGTAATTGATCTTCTACTTCATATTTTAGCTCAGAGTATCTGTTTTCCAATTTCTGAAATTCATTGATAAATTACTTGAAGATATATCTTTTCACCTAGAGCTTTGGCCTTACTGTCCAAAATAATTTGCCTGTCCATAAGTTGCTTCATCTTTGCTGCACCAACTTCTTTTTTAATTAAGTTCAACTTCTGAAAGATCCTAATTAATGCAACCGCTTCTACTAATTTTGAACTGCTGTAATAATATTATGAGACATATATCCATCAATCTTCCCAAAGCTTAACTTCCATGTATGTCCTACAACTCTAGTTTATACAGTTACCAGAAGCTCATGCTCCATATGTCTCATTCTCTGTCCCCTCCACCTCTCTCTCTCTCTCTAAGTAATAAATCAAGAGTTCGTAAAGTCATTTGTTGAGGTGCAGCCATTATCTTGTGCAACAAATTGCTCCATATCAATTTATTTCCACTTATTTTATTTATGATGTGAAATATTTTTCTCTAATTATATGTGGTTATAACAATTTGAATTCAGTTTCCTGCTTGCCCCAGCTGAAGAATCTTCAAACAATGATGAAGTTTGGCTACTGGAACTGATTTTGTGAACATATCTGCTGCATTATTTTCACCTGCCACTTTAGATAAGAAAACAGATTTATTTTCAATCATTTCTCTTATAAAATGAAATCTTACATCTATGTGTTTTGTCCTTTCATGGTGTGCCTGATTTTTAGATAAATGTACGGCACTTTGACTATCACATAACAAGGTTGCCTTAACATCTAAACCTAGGAGTTCACTAACTAAACCCTTAAGCCATATAGCCTCTTTAAAAGCTTCCGAAAGAGCTATGTATTATGCCTCAGGTTGTAGACAATGCTACTACATGTTGGAGACTTGATTTCCAACTAATTGTAAAGTTCCATAGTCTAAATACCCAACCAGATGTGGACCTCCTCTTGTCTATATCAGCAGCATAATTTTCATCCGAATAACTTAGAATACTAGGTTGAACTCCTATCTTAGCACCACCATATGTTAGGACATGACTTAGGGTTCCAGCTAGATATTTAAGCATCCATTTCACTGCATTCCAGTGAACTTTCCCTGGATTGGCCATAAAACGGCTCACAACACTCATAAGATGTGCTAAATCTGGCCGAGTGCATACCATACTATACATTAAGCTTCCTACCGCACTAGAGTATGGGATATGACTCATTTCCTTTCTATCTTCCTCACTTTTAGGGGACTGGACTGAAGACAACTTAAAATGAGGTGCAAAAGGCACACCAACTGCCTTTGTATTTAACATTTTAAACTTGGATAAGACCTTGGCTAAATAGGACTTTTGGGATAGATATATCTTCCTATGTTGAGTGTCTCTAGAAATTTCTATTCCTAGAATTTTTCTAGCTTCACCTAACTCTTTCATTTCAAATTCAGCTTTTAACCTTTGTTTTAGAAGCTGGATTTCTAGATGGGATTGACTTGCAATGAGCATGTCATCCACATATAGGAGTAAATACACTGAAATGTTAGGGTTTATATGCTTATAGTACACACAACTATCATAGGAACTTCTCAAATACCCTTGGCTAATCATAACTGTGTCAAATTTGCGGTACCATTGCCTTGGGGACTGCTTAAGTCCATATAAAGACTTCTTAAGCAAACATACCTTCTCCACCTCTCCTTTAGCTTCAAAACCCTTTGATTGATCCATTAGAATCTTTTCTTCTAAGTCTCCATGGAGGAAAGCAGTGGTAACATCCATCTGCTCTAATTTTAGATTTAAGTGGGCCGTTATGGCTAAAAGAACCCTTATAGATGTATGTCTCACAACAGGGGATAATACTTCATTAAAATCAATGCCTTGGACTTGGGTAAACCCCCTAGCAACCAGCCTAGCCTTATACCTAGGCTTAGGGTTAACTCCTACCCCTTCCTTGATTTTAAACAGCCACTTGCAGCCTACTATGCGCTGCCCCTTTGGTTTTTCAACCAATTCCCAAGTCTGATTCTTATTTAAAGAATCTATTTCCGACATCATGGCTTCTTGCCATTTTCCAGCATCCTTAGAAGACATTGCCTCTTCATAAGTGAGAGGTTCTTCCCCTTCTATTTCGATTGCACTGGTAAATGCATAGGCTACCAGATCAGAATAACCGAATCTCTTGGGAGGTTTTCAGACCCTAGGTTGCCTATCTCTAGTAACACTATATCTGTCCGAATTTGGTTTATCACCTAAGCTGGAATCTGCATCACTGTCTCTTCATCTTCTTCATGATGGGAAGGATCTTGGGCTTGATCAATAGCCTGATCATTTTCGAGGTTACTTTCTTGAAACTCATATGCAGTTTCAGATTGTTCTGGGGTATCTACTGGGTCAAATTCTGATATTTCAACTTGGTATCAGAGCTGGTCGCCTCTAGATTTGATCAACGCCTCAAGAAACTCAAGTCGAAGAAGGCAATCTCAGGAAAATCAATAATGGCGTCGATTGCTTCGCGGTCAGATATCGACAAGTTCGATGGGAGCAATGATTTCGGCCTATGGAGGATCAAGATGGAGGCACTGCTCTACAGTCTCGGTCTGGAAGAGGCGCTGGAACAAGAAGAACCAGAAAAGGGAGAATCAACCGAGAAAGAACTTCAAGCTCTAACCGCATAACAGAGTGAGGCGCAGGTGCAGATCAAGAAGGAGGCCTATAGCCTTCTTATTTGTTAAAGATCATTTGTTCTAGATTAGGGCTTGTAATGTGAGGGAAAATATTATGTTATATTTCTGCTATTATGTTTCTAGAAAGAGTTTTTTTTTTTTTTTTCTAGGGCTGACCGAGTTTGTTGTAACTGCCGGTTTGGGCAGTCGGTCAGGTAAGTCTCTCACCTCTATTGCTATATAAGTAGAGGCCGAGGGGAAGGCTTGTATGTATGCTTTCTTTTGTGGGTTAGCAAGCTGTCTTGGAGTGAGATTGTGCAGTGAGGAAGAGTGAATATCTTTCTTGTAACAACTCTATATAGCTTTCAAGTTTATGAGCTAGGTGAGAGTTGAGTTTGAGTGCACTTGTAATCTTGCATTAATATTCAAGATAGTGGAGAAAGTAGGGGCGAAAGCCAAGCTGGATGTAGGTTTTTCATTGAGACCGAACCAGGGTAAATTCTTGTGTGTTGTGCAGTTCTTGATTGTATTCTGATTGCTATTCATTTGCGAATTAGAGAGAGATTTCGTTGGGTAAGTTTGAGTGATTGAGTGATCATATAAAGGGTGAGATCTAGGTTAACAAAACTAAAATTTAGAAAATTCTTTCATCTAATTTTTCCATATGAAATAATGTCAGCAGGCAATGATATGATATAAAAATAAATAAATTATATCAAAATAAAAGAAATAAGAAAGAAGCTTGTCTATGAATTGCCTCAATTGTGCCAGTGGCATCCAAAGGGATACAATTAATTGTCTGAAACTATATGTAGAAATGCTTATCACAATAGTAACAAAGTGTAATATTTATTTTTCTCTGCCTCCCCCTGCTGTTATCTAAGGTCAAACTTTGACTGCTACTGATGCAATTAACCACTTTCCAAAATGGAAAAACAATGCATTTTCCAATTGGGTACCATGTGAACCCCAATCCTCCAATTTCTGATGTTTTGGAAGAAATAGGGGAAAATATCCTCCAGTTTTCTTCTTGGAGAATTAACATGTAACTTTAAACGAGTGAGCTATTTCAAGCCAGCTTATCTGTTACAAATCCCTCTAGCGTAATAAACAAAAAAATAAAATAAAAATTGAAGTACCTTGAGATAATTAGTCGCCAAGGAATATCATGACAGATAGACAAGGATAAACATGAGAAGGGATGGAAATGGAATTCAGTTTGAACTTCAAACAAACCAAACCAAACCAATCAACAACAGAAAACCAAAACAGAACTTGATTACTACTTCAAGAAGATTATTAATGCCTTGCCTGTTGTTGGTAGATCCATCTTTGTTGTAATGCTGGGCGCCTACAAGTTTCTTGCTAACATCTTGTAATTGCTGTCTCAAGGATACCGAGTAAACTACAAGAACAAATCCAATATAAATTAAGACATAGGGCTAATTCGGACACAGAATTTACGCCTGCTTATTGAGGGCAGTAGCTCCTTACTATCCCCACTGTTCAATCCAATCAGCAAATCATGCCCATCCCTGGCTTCACAATCGAAAGCATGAGAAATAGGGTTTAAATTACTGAAGTGAATAGCCTTTATCGGATCCTGCACACCAACAAAATCAACAACTCTTGCTGAAATTTCGAATCAAATAGATCAAGAAGTCGCCATATCAGAGTCAACGCCAAAAACTACCTTATCCTGAGAATTGAGGTCACTCACATACACCGTATCCCCTACATTAAATATCAAATACGTCCCCTTGCCGTCGAAATTCGAATTAATCATCATAGAATGAGAACCAGAACCGTTCAAACCCCCGAACGAACCACTCCTACTGCTCCCGCCATTGGCCTTGCTCGTCCCGTTCCCTCCCACAAAACTAAGCCCTCGGCTGCCGTTGCCGCTTCCGAGAAACCTCGCCGCCACATACCTCACCCCGCTGCTCGCGCCATAGCTCGAGCTCGGCGCCGCAGCGGCCGCCTGCACAGGCTTCTCCTTCAAGTGCGCTAGGGTTACCTATACAACAAAACAGCCAATTCACAGCCATTCCAATTCAATAATTACCAGAAACCGAACCGAAACACCACTAACAGATAAGCACATATATCCGTCAACGGGAGAGCAGGTTCACAAGCCCTAGGAGGAGGAGACCTGAGAGACGGATTTGCCGAGGGCATAGGGGAGGAGGCCGGCGGGGTGAGACTTCTCAAGGTGGAGCTTGTAGCGGCCCTCGGGGGTCTTGAAGTAGGTTTTAAGGCCTTGGGATTGGGGATTTGCTGCGGAGGAGGAGGACGACGGCGACATCGAGCCGTTGACGGTGGAGGAGGCGTGGCTGTTGTGGCTGATCATGACGGCGGCGGCGGCGATCTATCTTGAGGCATGCGTTCATGGCAATTCCGAGTCTCGCTGCGTTTTCTCTCGCCTCTGCGGTCTGGACTATTGTGAAAATGTTGGGGTTTGAAGTTGGAAGCGGCGGAGGAAAGAGAGAGAAAAATAGATGGAAGGGGGAGGTTCGATTTGATGACTGTGGTAGAGTAACTTGGGAGTTGCAGCCGCAGGTGATGATGCTCGGGGGGCATGAAAATAGTAGTGGGCTGTTACACGCGTCCGTTTGCCTATTGCTGGCTGGCCCCAATCTGCTGTGTACGGATGCACCGTTTACAAGGACTGGTCACAGGGTCTGGATCGAACTGAGTCGCACCTGGCAGAAATTTATGCCCAAGACCAGATCAGTTTGAGTCGAAAATGAACCAGACCTGTTCAGTTTAATTTGGCATTAAATTACTTATTTTCGAACTTTAATGTAAACTTTCTTAAATTTAATATATATTATCCAAATCAAAAAGCTAAAAAAAACATACAAACAATAATTAACAAAATACAATATTCTAAAATTA